>NC_056732.1:980880909-981196742 GCF_019279795.1 Protopterus annectens | reverse complement strand
GGTTGCCGTTAAGCAACTATTTTTTTAAACAATAAACCTCTTTACTGAATTAACACATGACATAGGCAATTATATATTTGTATAAATGAAAACAAACCATATTAACATATTTTCAGTTGCAAATGTTATACAATCCCCCTTCAGACCAGTAGTCGCTGCAGACTTTTTTTTCAGTGGACATTACCTGTACATTAACAACATGTTGGAGAACAATTTGGGGGCAATGTACAGATTATAAGACGGAGCCCATTTCATGGCTAACTGCTCAGTAATGTACAAATGCCAGAAGAGGGGTGTGTGTTTGCAGCTCCTGATGTTGTGCTTCTAAATACATGTAATGAACAGAATATAGGGATAGAACTTGTAAGGGTCTACCTAAATAACCGTACCAACTTAAACAATCGTTTCATTGGCACCATTTGCACCTTGTTGGAACTACTACTGGATAACAATTTCCTTACTTTTGCTGGCAAACTTTACAAGCAGAAAATGTGGCTTGCCATGGGAGCAAGGGCAGCCTCTGTCTTTGCTAATCTTGCCATGGCCTGGTGGGAACAAGAAAATTTGAAATCTCAACCTTTGTATTCCAAGGTCAACTTCTACAGGAGATACACAGACAACTTGGTCTTCCTATGGAAAGGTGACAAAGAAGAATTAAAAATTTTTTTACTCCCATCTCAACAGCAGCACAGCCTTTTTGAAGTTCACCATGAGTGGGTATGGGAGCAAGATCAACTACCTGGATATCAACTTGAAGTTGGACATGATCAACTACACCATGGAGAGCAAAATACATAGAAAAGAAACTTTTGTTAACCACTACATCTGCAGAAGAAGTGTGCATCCATATGAAGTAAGGAATTAAGGGACAATTTATCAGACTGAGCAGACTCAAGCAATGATGCCACCTTTCTAAAGGAGTCTACAAGAGAGTATAACCTGACTGGTTGTCGAAGATCCAACATGAAGTTTCACTGCTTATGTTAGACAGAGCCAAGCCCATCTTACACAAAGCAGCAACAGAAGAACTATCGGTGGAAATTTACACACCACTCCAAAGCAAAAATCAGACCCTGCCTTTAGAAGAGCATTTCCTTTACCAATTATGGCAGACGTGAACACAATAAAAAAAAATCCAAGACAATTGAAAAATCATTATAGGTAATAATGATTTGGCAAAGAATGTCCTGTGTGTACATATAAAAGACCCAGTTTGGGTTCGTGAACCCACCCAGTTTGGGTTTGTGAAGGGCCAATCTTGTCTCCTGAACCTGAATGACTTCTTCGAATCAGTCTCCAGAGCCATGGACAAGAGTAAGGTGGTCCACACAGCCTATCTAGACCTTGCCAAGGCCTTTGACACCCCCCCCCACTCTGGAATCATAGATAAACTTACTAAGCTGGGCATTAATCCCTATGTCACCCAATGGGTTGCTAACTGGCTTACTGATAGAACCCACACTGTAAAAGTAGCCTACTCCAAATCCAGCTCCAGACAAGTGGAGTACCTCAGGGTTCAGTCCTGGGACCGCTCTTGTTTGGCATCTATTTCTCTGAAGTACAGGCCAATGCTAAGGGACACTGGCTAACAAATTTTGCAGATGACTGCAAACTGGGAGCCATTATTGAATCCCCAAATGATGTGGATACTCTACAAAAGGGCCTTACAGTAACAGATGCTTGGTGCCAGAGCCATGGGCTCAAGCTCAATGCCAAGAAATGTATAGTTATCCCCTTTGGGAAAAAAACATGTATCCATGAATTACCATATAAGTGGCAGTACACTAAACACCAAAAGTGTGATAAGAGACTTAGGGACACAGGTGGACAGTGGTCTCACCTTCGATAACCACATCACCACAACAGTCAGGAAATCCTTTTATGTGGCACACCTCATCACTAAGGGCTTTTCATCCAGAAAAAAGGAGGTCATTGTCCCACTGGACTCATCCCTCATTAGACCCATTATAGAATACAACGCCCCGTTTGGTATGTACCTCTCAAGACATCTGCAACAACTGGAAAGGCAGAAGAAATACCTCACTAAAAGAATCACAGGCCTAAAGCAGATGCCCTATGCTGATCGCCTTAAAAAAACTCCAGCTATACTCCGTCGCATATCATCTACTCAGAGGCGATCTCTGCTTAGCATACAAGGCCATGTCAAACCCAGAGCTGTTGGACATGCTACACCTAAAGAAATCCCAATCCCTCAGAGCCACACGCTCCAGGGATCTAAACCTTGTCATCACAATAAACAAAACATGCTGGAGGGATAGGTTCCTGACCCAGAGACTCCCCAGACTCTGGAACAGATTGCCCATACATGTCAAGCAGAGTGCCTCTTTGGCCCTCTTAAAAAGGAACCTTGACGATTGGATGGGAGAAAGGAAATTCACCCCGGGGATCACGTCAGTCACCCTGCTAGACAGGGGTCCAGGGAAGTAAATAGTGTGGGAAAAATAGCCAGGGAATTGTTACGGCTAGGCTTGTATAGGCCCTAGGGCTGATAGCCTAGTACCAACCTATAAACCTATGCACAACATTAGGTCCTTTTTGGAAAGAGGTTCATGTCCCAAAAAAAAAACACTGGACTTTTCACTCCAGGAACCTTTAAATGCGGGAGATGCAAGCAATGTAGGTTTATAAGTAATACCTCCTGCACTTAGATCCAAGCTCTTGAGTTATCCTTTTGGTGCATTGGAAGATTTGACCGTACCTCATTAGGAGTCATTTATATTGCCCGATGTGAAACATGTCCTTGCTTCTATGAAGGAAAATTTTTCAGAACATTTGCCCACAGAATTTACGAGCATAATTTAGTGATCAAAACATTGCGGTAGCAAAAGATTCACTCAGTTGTTCTTGTTTTATGAAATTCACTTTTAGTGTACTGGAAACTGTCAGTTTGGAGGACTTTTCAGGGAATTATAAGGTACAGCCTGAGTGCCGTGAATGTTGTTGGCAGATCAGGTTAACAGCTGACAAATATCCTGGACTCAATGATCAAATAAAATTAAATGTTTATCAGCACAAAAGTTTTAAATAGTATATATTCTACCTTAAATCTGATGCAATGTATTTTGGCCCAGGCACTTCAAACTACTACTACCCATGAATAGACATTGCTTGGTTGTCTGCATACCACATGGCTGTTTTGGCACCATTTTTAAATAGTACGTTTGAGCTGTTTGATGAAGTTCTTGTGTTGAATATTAAAAAAGAACAAAAGATAGAATTTGACTGCGTCTGTCTCTTCTCTGAACAACTAGTACTTGTAAAATTATTCTTCTGGTTTTGAGTTTACAAACACAGTACAAATAAGAGACACAAAGATAATGAAAAAAGTAATAGGAATTATTTACAGGAGTTTATAAAAAGTTAAAGTATTCCAGAATAAGAGGAATTTCAAATAAGAAGAGGAGGAGCAACTGCAATGTGCCAAAGGAAAAATAACAGAATATTTGGATAATATGTAGAAGTTTAGAAAGGCTGCTATTAAGCAACTATTTTTTTTTTTTTTTAACGAGAAATATCTTTATTGAATTATCGCTTATGACACAGGCAATCATACATTTGTATAAATGAAAACAACCCATATTAACATATTTTGAGTTGCAAATGTTATATATCACTTATAATCATACAGACACTGTTACGTAAACACTACACAGCTCATTCAATTCCTGCCTTCCCTTAAACCTTATTCCTCCTCTAAAACATTATATTGTTCCCATAATTCCCATTTTTTTCAATGTAATTTGATCCTACACTTTTCCAAAGATCTCACTTCCAGATCTTTAATCTCTTTTACTATAGTCACTACTTCTAGATTTTGATTTCCATTTTCTAGTAGCTGCTTTTTATTTTTTGGCAGCCACCAGAATTACACTCAGCAAGGCCTTACTACGTTAAGGCAATTCTGACTCTAACACAGCTCAAAAAATCATTTCCTTAGTTACACCGTCAAACCTTGCCAACTCACTATATTCCCAAAAATATGTTCCCAGTTATCTTTCTTCCCCATCACACCTCCAACATCTGCAATCTACCCAAGGAAAAATTATTTGGTGTCTGGTTGGGGTATAAAAATACCTATGCAAGCACTTTCAAGCCAAGATCCTAAATCTTCTAGACTTTGATGCATATTTGGACGCCATACATTACTTATTTAACATTTGTTAACTGAGAAAGTCCGACTTGGAACAAAAACAATTTTCAGCGGAGGCCAAGGGAGAAACACTCCAGATGCATGTCTTTGTAATGTGGGAGGAAACTAGAGCACCGGGAGGAAACGCACACGAACGCAGAAGGACATGCAGACTCTACACAGAAGGCACTCCAGCCAAGAATCAAACCGGAGAACCTCTTGCTGTGAGGCGACAAAGCTACAGCTGCACAACTGCGCCATCCATAAATACATAAGTACATAAATCCTCCCATTGTTTCTTTGTGAGTTGCTTATCCAATTTCTTTCTTCTCACTCCTTTCTAACCTTCTCTGATTACTTCCTATAGTTATCATGCAATATTAATATGCCCTACCAATTATCTATTTTTTAACAGAAGCTTCTGCTCTAGATTATTAAAAACTCTACCAGTGCTGTTCTTTCACTTCTGCCTATACCTCTGACATCAATCCTTGATAGGGAAAGCAATCTCTAGCCTCCAGTCCAAATGTTTTCTTGGCCTTTTCCCATTCTATTACCTCTCCCTCTCTAATTAATTGCTCCCCTATACCTTGGCTCCTTTGCCAGTTTTCTCCAGTAAACTCCAGCTTCCTCTTGCCTATTCTCTGTACCCCTAATCATAGTCATAGTCATGTCTACTGGCAGAATCTCCTTTCTCCATTCCCATACTAACTTAGTTATTAGAATACTTTCTACTACTTCATGAATATAATATTCTGTATGGTTACTGCTATACTCCTTAAAATATGTATCCAAAATTTCAGTCTCTCTCTATTTCTTGAGCTTCCTCCCATTTCATCATCATCATCCCTTTCCACTTTGAATGATAGCTTTCTGCTTGTGCTATGTATAGCAGCCATAATGTACAGCTGTGTACACTTACCATAAATGTAGATGTTCGAGTATATTCACTATTGCAGTCATCACACTTGGGTTATCCTGCCAGGGGTAGCTCTCAGTCGGCCCGAATACCAGAGGCTTAGTATTTTTGCATTGGTTGCTGTCGCTCCTGGACTGACGTCAGGTCGTCAGTGGTATAAAAACAGGCAGCCGGTGCCATATCAGTTTTTCTTGCCCCAAATGTCAGGAGCCCCCAATAGGGAGCTAAGTTATGGTGGAGTAACACCACCAGAAAATAAATAGCAATAGCCCTGTAAGGGTGAGAAAGACAGAGAGAGAGAGAGAGAGAGAGAGAGACAAGAGGGCTGGAGGGTGGGAAACGAGGACTGCAGCAGTGAATACAGTCAAACATCTATAAGTGTACACAACTGTCCTATGTTCTTTGTATTTCACTGTTGCAGTCATCACACACGGGTTGATTCCCAAAGCTGAGGAACGGGTGGAGGCAGTTAAGAAGAGTTGGGGCTGGCTAGTATGCCCTGCAGGACTGCGGTTGCAAAGCCTGCCCTGGATTTTGAAAAGATAGGCAGGTGGTAATGCTTGAAGGTATGAACAGAACTCCATGTTGCAGCTTCCAGGATGTCCCTGGTAGGGACCCCTCTGAGAAAGGCTGTAGAGGTTGAAGTTGCCCTAGTAGAACGTGTTCTGACCCCCTCTGGGGGTGGTTTCCCACGGCGTTTGTAACAGAAATGGATGCAGTGTGCTATCCATTTGGAGATTTTTTTTTTTATATGGCTTTGCCTTCTGTCCCTGGTTCAAAGCTGACTAGTAACTGGTCAGATTTCCAAAAGGGCTTAGTCCTATCCAGGTAGAATCTGAGCTGTCTGTGCACATCTAAAGAGTGCAGGATCCTTTCCCCCTTATTTTGAGGTTTAGGGAAAAAGGTAGGCAAATGAATAGATTGGTTGAGAACCACACTGGACACCACTTTAGGCATGAAAGTTGGGTTAGTCCTGAGGGAGACCCTGTCAGCATGAAAAATGATGAAAGGTTCCACAGCCGTAAGTGCTTGTAGCGGAGACACTTCTTTTAGCTGAAGTGATGGCCAGAAGCAAGGCTGTTTTCCAAAAGTGGAATTTTAACTCTGCTGAAGCTGCAGGCTCAAAGGAGGGGGGGGGGTGAGCTTTTCAAACACAAAGTTAAGGTGCTAAGCAGGGGTAGGTGCTCTTCTTGGTTGCCTTAAGTTGTTAGCACCTCTCAGGAACTGTTTGATGAGAGGGTGTGAGAAAAGAGGTGACTCAGTGCTGTAATGTGCAGAGATGGCAGAGGCATGGACTTTAATGGAAGAGAAGGATAGGCCCCTGTGGAGTAGTTCTGATAGGTAATCCAGGATGAGAGGTAAGGGGGGGCTGTGCTGGGTCAGCTCCTTTAGTCTGGATCCAGGAACAATGCCTTTTCCACTTGTCAGCATAGGATTTTCTAGTACTGGGTCATCTGGCTTCACGTATGACATCCAGGACGTGTTTGCTTAGGCTGGCCATTGGAAAAGTCAAAGAATAAGCCAGGCTGCTAAGTTCAGTGTCTGCAACTGTGCATACAAGAACTCTTCCTCCTGCTGAGTCAGGAGAGTTGGAATCTGGGGAGGTGCCATGGAGGCAAAGGGGACAGACTGTGCAGTAGTGGGCATCAGTGTTAGCATGACCAGTCTGGGGCAATCAGGATTGCCCTTGGTCTTTCCTCCCTTATTTTGAGTAATACTCTGGTAAGAAGAGGTAGAGGGGGAAATGCATAGATTGAGAGGTTTTGCCCACTGGAAGGATAGGGCATCCACTTCCCAGGACTTGCTGTGAGGTTCCCTGGTGCAGAATTTGCCGAGCTGGTGGTTGTAGGGGGAGGCAAATAGGTCCACCTTCAGGGTACCCCATTTTTTGGGTGACAAAGCTGAAGGTGTTGTGGTTTAATTGCCACTTGTGTGGGTCTAGGAGATTTCTGCTCAAGTTGTCTGCCAGAGAAGTTTTGGTTGCCTGGCAGGAATTGATCTTGCAGGTGAATATGCATGGCTGAGGCCATGTTCCAAAGGGTCATGGCTAGCCTGCAAAGTGGGTAAAAGTGGGCTCCCGCCTGCTTGTTGATGTACCACATTACTGTGCTATTGACGGTTTTGATTAGTAGAGGCCCTGGAGAGAGCAGGGATCTGAAAGCTGTTAGAGTGTGCTGAACAGCTAGCATCTCTTTTTGGTTGATGTGCAGATGAATTTGGTTTGGGCGCCAGTGGCCCTGAATACACCTGCAGTCCAGGTGAGCACCCCAGACATAGTCTGATGCGTCTGTGGTTAGGGTCTGTGTGGCGTGGGGTTGTGAAAAGGGAAGTCCCTTGTTGTGGTTGCATGCTGCTGCCCACCAAAGGAACTCTTTCTTTAGACAAGGTATCATAGGTATAACAGTTTCTAGGTCCTGAGAATGTTGACACCAAAGGCTTTTTAAGTACCACTGAAATTTCCTCATATGCAGTCTGGCGTATGGAATTAGAATGCAGGAGGCCATGAACCTTAGAGATTGCAGAATTTTCCTTGCAGGGTTCTATTGGACAATTAAGAGAAGTAGCTTGTCAGATAGGCTTGTTTTTCTGGAGTTAGAATTTGGGATGCTGTGTCCAGGCTTGCTCCCAGGAATACAATTTTTTGACTGGGGACTAGTTTGGATTTCTTTTCATCGATAGTGTACCCCAGTGAGGTTAGTAGGTCCTTTACAAATGTCACGTGCTGTAACAGCTTTTCCTAATTGTCTGCCTGAATCAGGCAGTCATCCAAGTAAGGGTAAATTTGAATATTTCTTTGTCTGTAAAAAGCAATGGCTGGAGCCAGAGATTTTGTGAAAACTCTGAGAGCAGTGGATAAGCCAAATGGAAGTGCAGAGAACTGATAATGCATAGATCCTGCCCTGAAACATAGATATTTTCTGCAAGAATCTCTGCTTGGGATATGCAGATAGGCCTCTGAGGTCTAGAGTGGCTAACCAGGCATCTTTGGACAGCATAGGGAGAAGCTGCTGCAGTGCGAGCATTTTGAATTTTGGTACCACCAGGAAGGTGTTTAGAAAAGATAGATCTAAGATTGGGTGCCAGGTGCCCTCTTTTCTGGGTACCAGAAAAAGTCTGGAATAGAAACCTTGGCCTATCTGATCTGGAGGAACAGGCTGAATTGCCCTCATGGAGAGCAGGGAATGAACTTGGTTTTGTGCCTCTGCCCACTGGTTTGGAGGAAGATCTGGGAATCCCTTTGGGGATGGCAACGTGTGGAAATAAAATTTGTACCCCTAGGACACTATGTTGAGGATCCATCGATCGTTGGTGATGGAGGCCCAGTTTTTTGCACTGGAGGCAAGTTTTCCTCCTAGGGGGATGAGCAGATGGGCAGAGGTGAGAGGAGGAGTTGAGAAGTCATTGTGAATTCTTTCCACAAGGGGGTGGCTTAACACCCCCTGGTTTAGAAGTGGAGGAACTCCATTGCTTAGATCTCTGCATACCAAGCGACGGCTGTCTTGGGGGGGGGGGTCTGTTTTCCCTAGGTCTAGTCTGAGGTGGCCTTGAGGGGGCTGGAAAGGACCAATGTTTTGAGGGGCAATGACTACTGAATCTTGGAGGCTGAACTTGCAAAAAGTCTTTAACTCTCTGCATAAACTTAGCTTTTTCTTCCATCTTTTTTAAAATCTCTTCTGCTTTGGTGCCAAACAGATAGTCTTTGTTCAGTGGTGCATCCAATAATTTTGATTTGACATGATCTGGCAAGGTCTGTTCCTTAAGCCAAGCATGCCTTCTAAGTACAGAACCTGTGACTGCTGCCCTGCAGGATGTTTCTAGGGCGTCAAACCCTCATTGCTGGGTATGCTTACTGATTTGGCATGCAGAATGCATAAGTTCCTGTAAATCTTTATTTTCTGCAGTCTGGGAAGGTACATTTTTTTGTTTAATGAATTCCATGGTATGTTGCTGGTATTTCAGCATATGGAACTGACCATTTAATGCTCTAATGGCAAGAGTTGCAGAGGTATATACTTTTTTACCCCATCTGTCTAAGGCTCGAGAATCCCTGTCCGAGGGGGTGGGAGACTCTTGGCTATGGTTGCATTTATTCCTTTAGGCCCTTGGGAGATGAAGTTTGGATCAGCAGTAGGATTCTTGAAAAGAAATTTGTGTGAGTCAAGGACTCTTAATACCTGAGAGGTTTTCTGGGAGCAGGAGGTAAAGTATCAGGAGTTAGGACTGGATTCCATAAAGACATCATCCACAACATCCAGAACAGGAGGGACAGCTAAGGGTCTGTGCTGTGGTAAATCTAAAAATTCCCTGAGTCTCTTTTTGGACTGAGGATAATCCTGGCATTCCCAAAGGAAGTGCCCTCTCAAAGTATGTAGGGTTTCACCAAAAGAAAAATCCTCTAGAGGAGAGGTAGAAGGAATGGATTCCTCTGCATCTGAATCCTCATAAGCAGATAAGGGCATGTCTTCATAATCAGAAACCTCAGAGTCGTCGGACTCTTGGTCAGATAAAGCTGCTGGGGACAAGTCTCTTTCTTTTAGCAGGGGAAGACTGGCTTCCCCTAATCAGCATGATAAGGTCTTCCGCCATTTTAAACATCTGTGATTGTGGCAAGGAAGCAGGCGCGTGAGTTTGGGTTGTCGGCTTTTTAGGCATAGCTCGTACTCTGAGCCTTAGAAACTCGGTAGTTTTAGAAAGAACTGAAGACACAAAAGAAGTCGTCAGTTTGTGCTGAATAACGGTAGTGCGAAGAACTTCCTCAGAAGCAGGTGCCTGCACAGCGGCTCCGGACCCATCCAAGGTAGAGACATCCACAGGTTTCATAGTCAAAGAAGAGTTTCGCCGCATACCAGACTCCGAACGGGTCTTGGTAGCAGCCTGCGAATCCATCGATGCGGACATCAGGGGCTGTGAAAGCGCCTCACTGAGTACCGGCGAACTGGCGACTAGCTTAACTAAAGCGTCGTTGGCAGTTTTGGACCCATGCTGTCTGTCTCTGTCTTTATCCTTACGTTTTTTCAGAAGATCGGTAGTCGGATGGCTGACCGAAGCCAATTCGGAATATGGAGATCGAGAGCGAAAGTATTTAGCTACAATAAGGGCCCAACAATGAATAGTTCGGATGTTGAACAAAGCACAAAAATGGCAGTGAGTGACATCGTGGTCTGGGCCTAAACAGGTTATGCAGTAAGAATGGAAATCTCGGTGTGGTATTTGCTTTCCACAGGCGAGACAATTGTTAACTTTTTCTGACCTCGATGAGAGCAAGAAAAAAGGATCCCCAGCGGGGTACTTAGCTTTAGAAGACTTCAACTTCAATTTCGGGAACGAAAATTCCGGTAGCGGCCGACCAGCACTCGTGCTTACTGCTTCTGCTATGGGCTCCTCGGCAAGAAAGACTGATGTAATGGCATCGGCTGCCTGTTTTTATACCACTGATGACCTGACGTCAGTCCTGGAGCGACAGCAACCGACTCAGAAATACTAAGCCTCTGGTATTTGGGCAGATTGAGGGCTACCCCTGGCAGGATAACCCAAGTGTGATGACCGCAACAGTGAAACATGAAGAACATCTGTGCAGCTCTGAAATACCCCTTCAAATCATGTAATCCCCAAACCACCTTGATCTTCTGGAAGGATCAACATATTCCACTTGCCTTTTGCCCTCTTTCCCTCCCACATAAAATCCTTCAACTCTTCATTAACTGCCATCCACAAATTCTCCTCTAGTTAATACAAGTATGTCTGACCTGTGTACAAAATTAAAGGGACTAAACACTTTCACTAATTATGTCTTGTTATCCTTATCTATAAAACACAGCTTCCAATTTCTCAGATTTTATATTATCTTTTGTTTAGTCACTTCTCACATATCCTTAGCTGCCATAACAGAATCCTTTTTAAAACATGCTCCTAATGCACTTAATTTTATCCTGTTCCCATAAATATGGATATTGCTGAACAAAATCATGCGTTGGTACATTGTCTACAGCTACGGCCTTTTTTTAATCTTCATTAATTTTGCATCCTGAAAAGACTATAAACTGTCTCAGAATATTCCACAACACTAAAATATCCTTTTCCGGTTTTATCAAGTACAAAATAATATCATCTGCAAATAAAGACAACTTTTCTTTATTACCATACCAATTACATCCTTGAATTTCTGAGTCCCTTATTTTCTTTACCAATGGTTCTAAATATAAGCAAATAAAGGGGAATGAGTACACACTCCCTGGGTTCCTCTGCTCAAACAGAACTGAGAGGAACTTGGCACTTTAATTTTCACCTCCGATCCCTCAAATATCCTCTTAATCAGCCTTATTTTATCAGATGAATGCAAATGCTTCCACTACCCTACTCATAAAATCCCAGCTTACTCTGCTGAATGCTTCATCTGCATCAAGACCCACCAACAACAGCTGTAACTTCTTACATTCTGCTTCCCTCTGGATCATAGCTGATCTATTTAATGTTGCTAAATGTTTGCCTCCTCTCCAGAAAACCACATTAATCCATGCTAATCAATTTTAGCTCACCTCTGCCATTCTTTTAGCCACTACAGACAAACACTTTATAATCACGGTTTAGAATCGAAATAGGCCTATATGAAGCTGGATCTGACGGGTCTTTACCATCTGTAGGTATTACAGCCACCACAGCTTTCTTCCAGGACTCTGGTGTTTCTCTTCCTTTCAAAATACTGCTAAACACAACCTTCCAGGTCTTCTATCACTTTCTTCCTTCCTACCTTCCAAACTTCCACAGGAATACGATCTGTTCCTAGAGACATTCCTGTAGACTGGTTATACATCACCATTTTTTATCTTTTCTCCTCCTATCCTGTTAGTAAAGGAGCCTCATTTACTGCTAACCTTAGCATATTTAATTGTTCCACAAACACTTTCATTCGACACTTTTTCTTGATTTCCAAATTCCCCTGCTTTATACATAAAATGTCTTAAGTATTTCTGATACTCTACAGGATCTCTGGTTATTTTCCTTGATATAGGCTCACTAAGCTTGGCAACATCCCTTATGCATACTATTGAGGTAGTCCCTTATTGTCTCTTTAGCACTCTGCAGTTGTGCCTCCTCTTGTTCTGAGAGATTCCCTCTCTTCTGCAGTAATTTTACCTTTGTCAGTCTCGCTAATAATTCTTGTTACTTGCTAACCATACCTCTTTTCTGTTAAATTTCTACCCTATTTTTCAACTCCACTTTCATTTTATCCTACTCCCTAGCTAATTTTTCTGAAGAAATTTCTATCTTCCCTAACAACTCCCAAACACTACACATTCAATAAACTCCTCTCTGTTTAACAGAGAAGTGGGAAAGTGCAAGTGTCATAATTTTATTTCATTACCTTGCATTTTTATTTTAGTCATTATTAGAGCATAATATGAAATAGATACTGGATGTGTATCAGAACATTCAATGAAATACACATGTTCTTGTGAAATATAATCTCAATCTAGTGTAGCCCAGTTTTTGTATCTTGGGGAAAAATAATGTAAATTCTCTCAGAGCTCCTGTTTCTAAATTCACATCTTGCGTACGAAATATATTTGTAACTATACTATGTAGGTTATTCTGGTTATATTTTTGCTACTGATGAGGTGAAATTATTATTTTTGCTTTTAACGTTAACGTTTTTGTTTATACTACTACAATTTATCTTTTGTTTTTTTTGTGGAGCTTTTCTCCTCAGGCCTCCACTGAAAATTGGTTCTTTATGGCCCAGTTGGACGTTCCTGGTAAACAAATGTCAAATAAATAAACTAAATATATATTTTCCCTTGTAGACACTCCAGAATCTTCCTCACTGCTGCAAATCAAATTCCAGTCCCCACCTCTAAGTAATGTTCCTTGCTGAAAGCTGATTATGTCTCCCAGAATTTTCTTAAGCTCCACAGCAGCAGTTTTAGGTGGAATATAAATATATGCTAGAGTAATCCTATCTCCCTTGCCAGAAGCCCCCTACTATTAGAATTCTACCACCATCTTTTTCCCCCCTTCTATCAACATCAGGGCTCCCCCAGCAATTAATAAAAGTACTCTCCTTTTCCTCTATTCCAGATATTCAGCTGAATAACCATCCTGAAATCTTTTCTTTATCAAATTCAAATACTCATTTCTTTCCAAACGTGTCGCCTGCTATTTGCACTCTGCTTTTTTTTTTAATATAGTTCATTACGCTTTCTTTTTTTATATACCTGTGAGACCATTCACATTTAAAGATAATATGGAAAGTGCTGTCATTATGATAAGAAGTTATTATTCACACCGGTTATGCATAACAGCTTTTTTTAAATGTCTAGTTTCAGCTTTTGTGTTACATACACACAGTACACTAATGCTTGGCAGGTTGATCTTTTACACAGTTGTTTCTTGTTATATCCATCTAAACCTATGTCGCATCTTACAAGACTTGATATTTTAATGAAAACCCCCCAAAAAAATAACAAATGCCCCTCATAACCTTTTAACTTAATAATTGTCCCAGACTGATGGCTACATTCATAGGCTTGAATTGGCATATGCTGAAGGTTATCAATTCTAAAATGCATGGTGCAGCCTGTGATTCTACTTACACTAAGTGCTATATGTTTTTGTCTTACCTTTATTCCTTTCCCAGATGTAGAAAGCAACTTGAATGCTTTCAGAAAATGTAATCCTTTAGCCATTGGAAAAAAGAGAGTATCCTGTTTTTATTACCCTTATCAGTTTTTCACCATAGAAACACGAGATACACAGTTGCCTTCAGCTACAAGCTTCTCGCATCTTGTGTTGCACTGTGAACATTTGTTGCACTGTAACCAACAACCGCACTGTATGAGGATGAACAAAGCACCGGACAGTCTTTTAGAGGACGAAAAACACGGTGATTCATTAAGAGTTTAAAGTTATATTTGTTCAATAAACTAGTTGTTTTTATTTTGTTTGCTGTCCCGTGCTTTGTTCATCCTCATACAGTGCGGGTGTTGGTTATTTGTTCGGTTCCTCATATTTTGGTTATTATTTGTTGCACTGTAAAAATTTGCTAGAGAAAAAACTTTTCATTACATTCAGTATTCCTTTATTTACTTGTTTCCCCTTAAACTTTATCACATCAAGCCAAGGGCCTTGATCCAGGCATCCCCCTATGCAAAGGTAAGCAAAAGCATACAAGTTTGAAGGAGGAAAAAAGGGCACCCATTTACTTTAGTATCCCTACTACACACAAAAACAACAGAAGCAGCTTTAATTGGTAATGTGTAGTATATATGTCATGTTTTACAAAAATACTGTTAAGAACAAAACTGTTTTCCTTACAGTTACCTCTTTCCTTCTCTTAATGTTCTTCTAAACATTAATGACACGAAGTAAAGCATATGCATTGGAGTCCCCTACAAGTTTAACAAAGTTAAAATCCAATATTTCCAGGTTTTCTTGTTCCACCATATTTCAGAAATGCAACTGATGCTTTGTAATCCCACATTTATTTATTAATTCAGAGTTGCTAATTTTCTTCCTGTTGACTGCCATCTGACAAATCCAGTCTGTGGTTCATTTCCAGCATATTCCTGGTTCTTCTAGTCAACGCCTGTGCTTTTTTCCTGTCTCTAAAGTACTTCCCTTTGGAACAGTGGAAAATGCTTCACTGGCATAGTCACTCTATGTACTTTATCAGAAAAATAAGCAGGAGAATCCCCTTCTGTTTGATAGCTCTCATTTTGTTCAACAAACATTTTGTATTTCCTAACTAGCATGCACTGCATCAAAAAAAAAATACTTTGATCCTCCATGAAAAAATATTCTGAAGATAGCTGGATACAGCAGCTTGAATCTCGCACCTGTTTCTCGACATTCCTTGATATCTGGAATAAATTTACTCTTTTGCTTGCTGTACAGCGAGTAATATTTTTTTCACAAATACACTACCATCTTTAACTTTTTGTACTTTGTCCTTCTGACAGAGTTTTGTCAGAATTAACTCTTTCTACTGATAGGATTGCATTTTTACGGTTAGAAGTCTTTGCTGCTTTCTCATAGTCAGGTTTGGAGCTTACACGTGATGTGCCCTTTTAATTAACATCCCCTGCTGTGGAATACCAGTCCGGTTGCTTCTTTGTGCTTTCTTAAAATTAATAGTCTGTTCCATCCAAGTTTTCCCTACGTGCTTTGTCCTCTAATTCTACCATTTTTTGAAACATCCCCTATGAGCAATCTCCTACTCAAGCAGCCTTTTCTTCATTTTGACCTCTGATTTTTACAGTTTTATCAGCTCATCTGAATATCCGTTTAACTCATGACATCCGAGTGATGCCTCCAGGTGCAGCTGCAGTTAACTGCTACTGATGCCTCTAGGTGTCAAATATTGATTGTTCATATTTCTATCAATAATTCCAAAACCATGCTATGTACAAGGTTTTAAAATATTTCTTAAAGCTTACACAATAGCAAACTCAACTGCATTAATAACGGACATCTGTCTAGTGCAGCAAAATAGATATTAACAGTTGTTTTTTATGATATTAACTTTATACAGATATAATTCTGACATTTTTCTAAATATCTCAACAGCCAAGTAGCACAGACAGCATTTTTAGCCTCATATGAAAACTCTTGGCTACCTAAATATAGTACTGCTGACAGCAAGAGTATAACTTGAGTGGTTGCTGAGATATTGTAAATTGTTTACACAATATTACAAATGCAACAGTTACTGTGTTTACTGAGTTATAAATTTCATTTTAACATCTAGAATCTAAAGAATACTAACACTATAAAATAGTTTGTGCTGAAGAGTTTGCCATTTATACTTCTTTCATAATCCCTAAGGTTTCAGAGATATGAACATCTGTTTGGAAAGTCAGGACATAATTTGATTCTGTCAAAAGGCTGAGGCTATGCCCATTGGAAATTACAATGCAAACTTCCTGAGCTCCATTGGAGTGAATGAGTTAAAGCTTCTTCCAGTTTTTCAGACTTTTGTTATTTGAGTTGATATACCCCATTCAGTGTTTTGTTTATTTTAATCGGCTCTGAGCACATCTGACTTTTTTTTTTTCTAGATTACTGGAAGCCAGGTCTTGCACCAAAGCTGGAGCTTGAAAGTACAGTTGTGTACACTTACCATAAATGTAGATGTTCGAATGTATTCAACGTTGCAGTCATTACATTTGGGTTATCTGCTTGCAGTAGCCTTCAGTCAGCCAAATTAACAAAGTCTTGGGTCCTGCGTCGGTTGCTGTCCCTTCTTCCATGATGTCAGGTCGTCATGGGTATAAAACATGCAGCCGACGCCATTACATCAGTTTTTCTTGCCCCAGACGTCAGGTGCCCCCCTAATGGGAAGCAATTAAATCTATAATACAAGGATACACCTCCAAAAAAAAAGCAAATACACCAAAAAGTTTTTTGAGCATAGTAAGTGAGAGTAGAGGTATAGCCAAAAGAAGAAAGGGGGCTGGAGGGAGGGTAACCAGGAATGCAACAGTGAATACACTCGAAAATCTACATTTATGGTAAGTGTACATAACTGTACTATGTTCTTCGTGTTTCACTGTTGCAGTCATTACATTTTGGTAGATTCCCAAAGCTAAGGTTGGGAGGAGGAATTTAAATAGAATTAGGACCAGCTATAAGGCCCTGCAAGACTGCAGTAGCAAAACCAGCTCTGGATTTAGAGAAAACTGGCAAATGATAATGCCGGTAGCAGCTTCTAGGATGTCCCTTGTAAGGACGCCCCTGTGAAAGGCTGTAGAAGTAGATGCAGCCCTGGTTGAATGGGGTCTCATGCCCTGTGGGATAGATTTTCCATGGTGCTTGTAGCAGAAATTAATGTAATGGCCTATCCATTTTGAAATGGTTTGCTTTGAAATAGCTTTCCCCTCTGTCCCTGCAGCAAATGCCACCAGCAGTTCCTCAGATTTCCTTTGAAGTTTAGTCCTGTCCAAGTAGAATCTAAGTTGTCTGTGCACATCTAAGGAGTGCAGTATCCGTTCCCCTTTGTTCTGTGGGTTAGGAAGAAGGTAGCCAAATGAATGGCCTGATTAACAGCCACACTGGATACCACCTTGGGCATGAAGGAGGGATTGGTTCTGAGGGACACCCTGTCGGCATGAAAGATGATGAAAGGCTCCACTGCCATAAGGGCCTTTAACTCAGATATCCTTCGTGCAGAAGTGATTGCTAAAAAGAAAGCTGTTTTCCAGGAAAAAAAAATTACATCTGCAGTAGCAGCTGGCTCGAAAGGAGGAAGAGTGAGTTTCTCCAAGGCAAAGTTAAGGTCCCAGGCTGGAGTTGGAGCTCTCCCAGGTGGCCTTAAATTTTTGGCCCCTCTGAGGAACTGCTTGAGCAGTGGGTGAGAGAAGAGGGAAGACTCTGTGCTATAATGAGCTGAGGCATGAATTTTGATGCAGGAAAAGGACAAGCCCTTATGAAACATCTCAGTCAAATATTTTAGAATCTGAGGTAAACTGGGCACTGCTGCGCTCATCCCTTGAGATTGGTTCCAGGTACAAAATCTTTTCCATTTTGCAGAATAAGATTTTTGAGTACTAGGCCTCCTAGCCTCTAAAATGATATCCATCACTGATTTACTGAGGGGTGGTAAAGGAGAGATTAGGTAATTACCCAGGCTGCTAGGTTCAGGATTTGTAGCTGAGGGTGCAGAATCTGGTTCTCCTGCTGAGACAACAGGGAAGGAGTCTGAGGCAGATGCCATGGGGCCATGTGTGACACACTGCGCAGGAGGGGGTACCAGTGTAGGCGTGGCCAGTCTGGTGCAATTAAAATTGTCCTTGGCTTGTCCTGTTTGATCTTTAGAGGTACCTTGGAGAGCAGAGGTAGAGGAGGAAAGGCATAAACTGATAGGCTTTTCCAGCTGAAGGATAGAGCATCCACTTTCCTAGCTAGTTTGTAGGAATCCTTGTGCAAAATTTGTCCAATTGATGGTTCTGGGGGGAGGCAAAAAAGTCTATATCTGGGCTCCCCCATTTGTTTGTCAACATGTTGAAAATCCTTGGTTTCAGTTTCCACTCGTGTGGGTCCATGAGATTTCTGCTTAGTCCATCTGCTAGTGTATTTAGTTTTCCTGGCAGGAATTGAGCTTGTAGATTCACTTGGTAGCTCAATGTGTTCCACAATGCCATGGCTAGTCTGCAGAGGGAGTAAGAGTGTGTACCTCCCTGCCTGTTTATGTACCACATGATCGTGGTGTTGTCTGTCTTTACCATTAGTTGTCCTGGACGAATGTGGTCCTTGAAGGCTGTCAGAGCATTCTGTACAGCTAACGTTTCCTTTTGATTTATGTGTAGGTGCATTTGATTTGGGTTCCATTTGCCCCGAATGCACTTCCCAGTCAGGTGAGCCCCCCATGCATAGTCTGATGCGTTTGTTGTTAAGGTTTGGACAGCAGGGGATAGTGTAAATGGTAGTCCCTTGTTTTGGTGGCAGGCCTTTGCCCACCAAAGGAACTCTAGGCGTAGGCAAGGTATGATAGGAATCATAGCTTCTAGATCCTGTAAATGTTGACACCATAGGCTTTTGAGATACCATTGCAGCTTCCTCATATGCAGCCTTGCATATGGAATTAGAAGAATGCAGGAGGCCATGAACCCAAAGGCTTGCAGTATTTGCCTTGCAGATAACTGGATTTTTGTGGCCACTTGTTTGAAGTAGGTTGTCAAGTGAGTGTTTCCCTGGCGTGAGGAAAGCCATCTGGGAAGTTGTATTCAAGCTTGCTCCCAGGAATATAATTTGTTGACAGGGTACCAGGCGTGATTTCTTTTTGTTTATGATGTACCACAGACAAGTCAGTACCCTTTCAACAAAGGCCAGATGATTCAAAGTATGTCCTGGTTTTCTGCCTGAATTAGACAATCGTCCAGGTATGGATATATTTGAATATTTCTTTGCCTGCAGAATGCAATGACTGGAGCTAGGCACTTTGTGAATACCCTGGGCGCAGTAGATAAGCCAAATGGCAGTGCAGAGAACTGATAGTGCACGTAGCCTGCTTTAAATCGTAGGTATCTTCTACAAGACTCCCTGATAGGGATGTGCAAGTATGCTTCTTTTAAGTCTAGTGATGCCAACCATGCATATTTGCCTAGCATAGGAAGCAGCTGGTGAAGAGTCAGCATCTTGAATTTTGGAATCACTAGAAAGCTATTTAGAATAGAAAGGTCCAGAATAGGACGCCATGTATTGCCTTTTCTGGGTACCAGAAAAAGTCTCTATTAGAAACCTTGTCCCTTTTCCTCTTCTGGTACCAACTGAATAGCCCCTATGCTTAAGAGAGAGAGTGAACTGTTCATACAGTTGAATGCCTGATATCAAGAAATGTTGTTTCTCTGCAAGTGGTGAGTGGGGTTCAGGAGGGGATTAGACCGTATATGTGTGTTTGGGTGTTAGGGTTAGACAATGGTAAAGGTGTTGTGAGTTTGGATGTTAGTGTGTTTAGGGTTAGGGTTGGGGTTAGATCTTTGTTTGTAGTGTGTGTTTGAATGTACAAGCCTGTCTTGTGTAGTGTTACGGGAAAGGCTTTTTTAAGGTACAGTGTGGGGTTAGGGTTAGCAAGCATTACTAGGGTAAGCCGGTTGAAGCCCAACCATCTCAGTAGCGTGCGTTAACCATAACTCCTCCCAAACTCTAACCCCACACCATATCTTAAAAAAGCTTCCTTTAACACTGCCATCATTCAAACAAATTGGAGGCTAGATAGATTAGTGTAAACATTGAAAAAGGAAAGCAAGTTACTTTTCTGAAGTTTCACTCATTTGATGTTTAAGTAATTTGATGTTATTGTATGCTTGATCTTATTTTTGTCAGTGTTTTGTTCGACATTTAGTAAGTTCAATCATACGTGACAAAATCATATCCACAAATGAATTGGTTTAGCAATATTCATAAGGACGTGACAAGATGAAGCATTTAGGTATACGGACTAAAAAGGATTCTAATATGGCAACTGAGGATGGCTGGGAAGAGAGTAAACAAAAGATAACAAAACTGTGAAGATGGAAGCTCTTGATTATGTATCTGGATATTAAGACACAAACAGTGAAAATGTGCCCTTAGTTTTACACAGAGGTCAAGCACATTTTTTATCAGCATATGAGAAGTTGTGGACCATAATAAAGAGTTGAAGGAATTTATTTGGGAGGGGAAGAGGACAAGATTTAAATAGGATACGTTGACTGTCCCCATAGGAGAAAGGTGGTTTAAGATTACATGAAGGACAATTTTAGAGCTAAGCAATTAAGGCTCATATATGTAAAACAATCAAGTTATGTCACATTGGAAATTGATGATGATGAAACTTGGGGGTGGTGGGGATTTCAAGACGTAAAGGAGAGATGAAAACTTTGGATGCTGGTCATTAAGGAGAATAACAACCCAAAAGATTACTAAATTCATAAAACAGTAAAAGGTATTCTAAGGACTAAGCCAACATGCAAATGGAGAAATGAGATTTTACCAATAGGAATGACTGCACGTGTAAGGTAGAGAAAGTGGACAAGAGACAGCTGGAATTTACTGCAGAAATTCAGTAAAGGAATGAAGGATTTGTGCTCAAACTATCAGAAAAGGAAAGGTAACACAATGGGATAAGGCTACACAGAAGTTTATACTAGAGTTGGAAACCACCTTCCCTTCCGGGGATTGATAACAGGATACAGGCAAAGAGAAAGAGACAGGGGATTGTTAAATTAAAAAAGGCCACAAATAAAAAAACAAAAGTAACCACAGTGTAAAATATTACAGTCCAAACCATACACTGTGAAGCAGTAGAAAACACTTTCAGTCAGCCAGACTCTTCAGTCCAAGCTGTTTTTATCCTTCCAACACACAAAGACACAGATTAAGTGCTTTCATCCCCTAAACTGGGGGCTACATCAAAATATTCGTATGTAAAAAGTGTTTGTAGTGCATATCATTTGAGCATTAAGGTAGTTGTATCTTTAAAGGATTGTGAAGGGTGATGACATCACTCATTTTTAACAATATTTAAAGGCTGTGCTATGGAGTAGAAGGGTAAAAACAGCTTGGACTGAAGAGTCTGGCTGACTGATGGTGTTTTCTACTGCTTCACAGTGTATGGTTTGGATTTAAAATTAAAAAAGGCTCTGGCAGTATTTTTAGTTGAATCTGGAACAAACACTGCTTTATAAAAGGGATAATGAGTATGGCATATAAAAACTGCAGGATAGCTATAAGAATTGATCAGAGGAAGTTAGAAAAGATTGGAAAGAGAATGAAATGCCAAGATACAAAGGGATGATGGGGGGGGGGTGTAACTAGTTGAAAGATTTCAAAAAATTCCCAACAGAATACGTTTTGTCAGAAATTTTGGGGGAACAGATAGTTGTAACTATGGAAGTCACTCTTTTCAGCTGAGAAATAGGATCTGAATTGTCCAGGCATAGTAAGGTCTTACTACATTTAATACTACTAGCTGCAAAAAAAAAAAATAGGAATGATTAGAAATGTAAATCAAAATCTAAACCAAGTGGAGCTAATGTGGGACATTTAGAAAAGGGAAGGAGCAAATTGTACAGAAATGGAATTTGTGAGAACAATACAGACAAAATTGTGATCAGGAGGAGGAGGAGGAGTGAAATTTAAGGGCTAGAAGAACTTATCAATTTATGTAATGCTGGAATGAATGAAAATTGCGAAAATGTATACTGCGTGAAAATAAAGAAAATGTTATCATGGTCTGTTTTCTTTTCAATTACTATATATGTATCTATGTTACTTTAAAAAAGTAATATTTAATAAATATTTTTAAGAAAAACAATTAACAGTGAACAAAGGAAGAGGTGAAATAAAAATGGTGATGTATTATCAATCAATCAACAGGAAAGTCTTCAGGACCAGACAATATTAATGTGAAAGTGTGGAGGAAGAAAGTCAAAGATCAGAAAAGTTTTAAAAGAAAGCTGAGGTTGATGCATTACCCCAAGAGGGTAAAGACACTTCAGAATCGGTTTCGTACAGACTGATTCCATTTATACACTGCGACAACAAAATGTTTATGTCTATGCTACTTAAGAGAATGACAAAGGTGTTGCCAAATCTGACATATCGACCAAAGTTGTGCAGAATGGAGAGAAACATTTGTAAACATTAACACAACAATGATGAACTAGAGGGAAGCAGCGTGTAAGAAAATGCCAAATTTGTTGTTGGGTCTTAATGCAGAGAAGGCATTCAATAGATTCAGCTGGGATTTTATAAGTAGGGCAAAGGTAGCATTTGCGTTCCATGACAGAATAATGGGGTTAATTAGGACGATATGTATATGAAGGGTCGTAGGCAAGAATTAAGATGGGAAATTCCGTCTCCAACAAGCGAAGTTAGAACAGAGAAACCAAGCAGGAGTGTCCTCTTTTCCCTTTATATGTTTTATACTCAGAGCCACAGGCAAAGAAAATAAGGGTCTCACAAATTTAAAGATGCAACTTGTATGGTAATCGAGAAAAATTAGCTTTCTGCAAGACATCACTTAGTACTTGATAAATCCAGAAAAACATGTTTTGGTGTTGTGTGAACATTCTAAGCTGGTTTCAAGCCTTTTCAGGATAACAAAATAACAGATAAAACAAATGGTATAATGATAAAAATATGCACCTTTACTTTAACTGGTTTGGCAATTCAGACACTTGCTAGTATGGTAAACAAGTATAACAGTGTAGCTTAGCCTGCATCAGCTAATAACGTAATTAAGCAACTATAACTAAAAATAAAAACATTTAAAGCCAAAAAAATCTTTTGAAACAATTATAAAAAGTAATCATCAACCAACATCTTCACCCACCTGTGTCTGTACCCCACCAGCTCTTAAAGTTAGGTTCATGTTTGAAACGGTGTTTATCTGATTCAGGATCGGCTGACGATTCTAATAAAAACAAAACATGCATTACTATTACTCATTTGTTTGCTAATAAAAATGAATCTTAAATGCAGCACACATTTAACTGCAATTGTTATTTACATCCATTTCAGTTTTCCATCGACACTGGTGTCATTACACATCTCCTCTTATGGTAAACAATCTATGAAATGCAGTGGATTAAACAGCTTCTAAATCATGAAACTGTTCCTCAGAAATAACACTTACTTTCATTTATAGCATATATCTACATACTTTTTTCAAATAACAGGTAAGCAAACAAGACACAAGCCCAATTACAGAAGAAAGCAAAGCAACCTGGGAGTTTACAATCACCACACACAGTAACATGAACACTGCACCAACAAAGCATTGCTGAGGAGGAACAGCAGAGGCACTTCTGTGAAACACTGGCACAGGTACTAAGACACAGAGTCTGCCTAATATCATTTATCACTTTTCAAACCAATAGCAGCACTACTGCTCATACCATTTCATTCTCAACACTCTTGAAACCGAAGCTTTCTTACAAGCCGATTACCATAATTATGTTTTGCTGTTTTAGGAACATGACACTGAATTTATTAAGATATTAATAAACCAGCTAATAATAAGGCAGTTATTTACAACTCAAACTGAATTCTAAAAATATGAAAAAAGAAGTTATGTACTTACTATAACGTTCCATCTGAGTAGTTAGACTTCATTTGTCATCAACCTGTGGGCTTCGGATCCAAGACGGGAGTTTCACCAGCATCAGATCCGAGCTCCAAGCTCCTCCCCTTACCCATAACACCATTGCATCTAATTCCTTCCCTCAGATTGAGTTTGCCACCCAACACATGCGCCCGATCAGCAAAAACCTGACCCACAAGCAAAGACAAGAGGGCCGCAAGGGTACTCTCTCAGTCACTCAAGTGAAAGAACTCAAAAACAAGGTCATGGGAAGGAGGAAGGGAAGGTTGATAACAAATGAAGTCTAACTACTCAGATGGAACTTTATGGTAAGTACATAACTTCTATATCTGAAGTAGTTAACTTCATTTGGTCATCAACCTGTGGGACAGAGTCCCCAGCTACTATAACCTTGGGAGGCCCTCATGGAAGGATATTCCGGAGTACCACAGAGCCAAAGGATGCACTCCCTCTGGAAACCATGTCCAATTTATAATGAGAAATTAAAGTATGAGATGAGGACCAAGTAGCCGCTGAACAAATATCATCCAAAAATACTCTGGACCAAAAAGTAGCGGACGTAGCCACAGACCTGGAAGAATGAACATGAACCCTCCCCGGAATAGGCATACCTTTATCTTTGTAAACTTGCAGAATCCAAAGGGAAATCCACTTAGCAATAGTCACTTTGGAAACTGGTTTGCCTAGAAAAAGGTCTGGTGAAGGACACAAATAACTGGTCAGATTTGCGAAAGGGGCTAGTCCTGTGTAAGTAGAAATGTAAAGTACAGTTGTGTACACGTACCATAAATGTAGATGTTCGAGTGTATTCACTGTTGCAGTCATCATTTTTGGATTATCTGCTTGCAGTAGTCCTCAGTCGGCCTGATTAACAAAGTCTTGGGTCCTGCATCGGTTGCCGTCCCTTCTTCCATGACGTCAGGTCGTCACGGGTATAAAAAGTACAGTTTTGTACCTACCATAAATGTAGATGTTCGAGTGTATACACTGCTGCAGTCATTACACTTGGGTTATCCTGCCGTCAGGCGGTTCCCCAGTTGGCCTGAGTTCCAAAGTTTTGGTCTGGCGTCGGTTGCTGTCACCTCCTCCCTGACGTCAGTGCGACAGGGGTATATAAGATGCAGCCGACGCCATTTTCTTCAGTTTTTCTTGCCCCAGATGTCAGGTGCCTGTAAATAGGTAGACAATTCCAATTGCTAATAAAACATACATAAGAAAAGCAAAAGACAACTTACAGCTACCAGCAAATACTCCCCATAGGTAGTAAGGGTAGTAGACAAAGGTACGTACCAGCCAGTAAGAGGGGAAGGAGGGAGGGTAACCTGGACTGCAGCAGGGTATGCACTCGAACATCTACATTTATGGTAGGTACAAAACTGTACTATGTTCATCGTGTTACACTGCTTCAGTCATTATACTTGGGTAAAATCCCAAAGCTGAGGTAGGGTGGCTGGTTCTATAAGGCATTAGGGGTGGCTATAAGGCCCTGCAGCATTGCAGTGGCAAAGCCAGCTCTGGATTTAGAGTATGGAGGCAGATGGTAATGATTGGTGAAGGTATGTACAGATCTCCAAGTTGCTGCTTCCAAAATATCCTTGGTAGGTACTCCCCTGAGGTAGGAAGTTGAAGTGGCTGTTGCCCTGGTGGAGTGAGATCTAATGCTGCTAGGTACAGGTTTTCCATGGTATGTGTAGCAGAACCGTATACAATGTCCTATCCATTTTGAAATAGTCTGTTTTGAAATGGCTTTTCCTTGTGCTCCTGCAGCATATGCTACCAATAATTGCTCAGATTTTCTGAAAGCTTTGGTTTTGTCCAAGTAGAAGCGTAACTGCCTGTGAATGTCCAAAGAGTGCAGTAGTCTCTCTCCCCTTTATTCTGTGGTTTAGGATAAAAAGTTGGCAGGTGAATAGATTGGTTTAGAGCCACACTGGATACCACCTTTGGCATAAACGTAGGGTTAGTTCTTAAAGACAACCTGTCCTGGTGGAAAATGAGGAAAGGTTCCACTGCCATTAATGCCTGTAATTCTGAAACTCTTCATGCTGATGTTATTGCCAGGAGTAGAGCAGTTTTCCAAGAGATATATTTTAATTCTGCTGTGTTAGCTGGCTCAAAAGAAGGTAAAGTTAATTTTTCCAAAACAAAGTTGAGATCCCAAGTTGGAGTAGGTGCTCTACGGAGTGGTCTTATGTTTTTAGCCCCTCTGAGGTACTGTTTTAACAGAGGATTTGAGAAAATTGGTGGATCTGTGTTGTAGTGAGCAGAGATGGCAGAGGTGTGGATCTTGATGGATGAAAAGAAGTGGCCTTTGTTCAGCATCTCAGTTAAGTATTGTAGTATCTGAGGAATGTTTGGGACAAGAGGGTCAAGGCTGTGAGCTTGGTTCCAGGCACAGAATTTCTTCCATTTATCCGAATAGGCTTTCCTGGTACTAGGCCTTCTGGCCTCCAGAATGACATCCATAACAGCTTTGGAGAGAGGCACTGCTTGCTTGACTACGGAATCTTCCATGCAGCTAGGTTTAAGGTCTTTAGCTGGCTGTGTATTATTTGATTACTGTGCTGAGTCAGCAGATGTGGGATTTGAGGCAAAATCCAGGGTGGTTCTTTTGCTAAGCTCCTTAAAATTGGATACCAGTGCTGGTGTGGCCAGTCTGGTGCAATCAGGATAATTTTTGGCTCTTCTTGCCTGGCTTTTATGAGTACCTTTGGCAGGAGAGATAGCGGTGGGAAAGCGTATACCTGTAGGTTCTCCCAGCTGAATGAGAGGGCATCCACTTTCCATGCTTGTGGATGGTAACTCCTTGTGCAGAATTTTTGTAGCTGGCAGTTTATTGGGGATGCAAACAGATCTATGTCCGGGCTCCACCATTTCTGTGTTATCTTTCTGTATATTTGTGGATTCAATTCCCATTCGTGGGGATCCATGATGTTTCTGCTTAAGTTGTCTGCCAGTGTGTTTTTCTCTCCTGGCAGGAATTGTGCTTCAGATGAACTTGAAGGTTTATAGCTGTGTTCCACAAGGTCATGGCTCGTCTGCATAGGGAGTAGGAGTGAGTGCCCCCTTGCTTGTTTATGTACCACATAACTGTGGTGTTGTCTGTCTTTAGCAGTAGTTGTCCTGGATGCAGCAGGTCCTTGAAAGCTATAAGGGCATTTTGTATAGCTAGCATCTCTTTTTGATTGATGTGAAGATGCCTTTGTTCTGCAGGCCACGTGCCCTGAATACATTTGCCTGCCATGTGTGCTCCCCAGGTGTAATCCGATGCATCTGTTGTCAGTGTTTGCCTGGCTGTGGGTTGTGTAAAAGACTGTCCCTTGTTGAGGTGACAAGCTTGAACCCACCACTGAAACTCCTGTTGAAGGCACGGTATTAGTGGTATAACTGTTTCCAAACTTTGACAGTGTTGAGACCATACATTCTTTAGGTACCATTGTAGTTTCCTCATATGCAGTCTGGCATATGGAATTAGTAGTATGCAGGATGCCATGTAACCCAAGGCCTGCAGAATGTTTCTTGCAGGGAGTTGGGTCTTTGTTGCCATCAATTTAAAGTATTGAGTCAGTTGTCCTTGCTTGTCTGGCGTGAGATAAGCCATCTGGGCCATTGTGTTCAAGCTGGCACCCAGGAATATAATCTCTTGTGAGGGCACTAGTTTTGATTTCTTTTTGTTTACTGTGTACCCCAGGCAACTTAACTTTTTTTCAAACGCCAGATGCTTTAGAAGAATGCCCTTGCTCTCTGCTTGAATCAGGCAGTCGTCCAGGTACGGATACATTTTAATTCCTTTCTGTCTGCAAAATGCAATTACTGGTGCCAGGCACTTTGTGAAGACCCTGGGCGCAGTAGATAAGCCAAAGGGCAGTGCAGAGAATTAGTAGTGCATTGGACCAGCTATGAATCTGAGGTATCTTCTGCAGTTTTGTCTGATAGGGACATGCAGGTATGCCTCCTTGAGGTCCAAAGTCACGAGCCAAGCTTTCTTGCCCAGCATGGGAAGAAGCTGCTGTAGTGTCAACATTCTGAATTTCGTAACATCCAGGTAAGTGTTTAGAGAAGAAAGATCCAGAATGGGCCTCCAGGTTTTGTCCTTTCTGGGTACCAGAAAGAGTCTTGAGTAAAATCCTTGTCCTTGCTCCTGTGATGGTACCTTTTGAATAGCTCTCATATCCATGAGTGCTGTAATTTGTTTTTGAGCCTCTGCCCATTGATTTGGTGGCAGATTTGGCATTCCTTTTAACCTTGGCAGAGTGTGAAAGTGGAACCTGTAACCTTGAAATACAATGTTGAGAACCCATTTGTCTTTGGTGATCATTTGCCAATTGTGGTAGAAGAGTGCCAGTTTTCCTCCCAAGGGGGCTGCCAAGAGGGATTTGTTTGGCAGCTGTAGTGGGAAGTCACTGGAGCTGCTTTTTATATCGTTGGGACCTTTCTTCCCCTTTTTTCTGGCCTGATGCAACCCATTGTCGAGGCCTGTAAGGACTTTGTGTTTGACCTCTACCTCTTGGACGTCTGTATCTTCCCCTTTGAGGCCTGTCTGTAATTGGAAAGGACCAATTCTTAGCTGGCCAGTTTCTGCTAAATTTAGGAGGCTGAACCTGTAAGAAATCCTTCACCGTTTGCATAGATTTTGCCTTATCCTCCATTTTCTTTAATACCTCTTCTGCCTTAACTCCAAATAACACATCCTGCTGCAAAGGTGTATCCAATAAATTTGCTTTAACATGATCTGGTAACGTATGTTCTTTTAACCAAGCATGTCTTCTAATGACAGAGCCTGTAACTGTTGCTCTGCAGGAGGCCTCTAGAGAATCAAAACCACATTGCAAAGTATGCTTTCCCACTTGTTCAGCTGCATGCAATAAATCCTGCATTTCTTTAAAATTAGGAGGATCTGATTCTGGAAACATTTTTGTTTTAACTGAGACAGTAAAAATTGCTGATATTTTAGCATGTGAAACTGGCAATTTAAGGCTCTCATTGCTAAAGTTGCAGACGTATATACTTTCTTTTCCCATCTGTCTAATGCTCTGGAATCTCTGTCAGAGGGGACTGGATTCTTGGCTGATGAGGCCTTAACTCCTTTGGGTCCCTGAGAAATAGTTTCAGGGTCAGCTACAGGGCTTTTATACAGACATTTATGCGAGTCAGGGACTCTGTAGTATCAGTCAGATTTAACAGAGGCTGGAGGTAAGGAATCAGGATTTAAGCTGGATTCAGTATACACATCATCCACAATATCTAACACTGGCGGAATAGCAAGGGGTCTGTGTTGAGGTAATAAAAGGAAGTCTCTGAGCCTTTTCTTGGATTCTGAGTAATCATGGCCTTCCCAGTGGAAATGCTCCCTCATGGTATGTAGGGTTTCCCCAAAGGAGTAGTTCAGGCGGTGAGGCTGATGGAATTGATTCCTCAGCATCAGAATCCTCATAAGGGGGTAAAGAGTATCCTAGGTCTGAGGATGAATCAGAAGAGATGGACACCTGGTCGGATGAGTCATAGTTTGCATCCTGTCTAGGCCTTTTATCAGGAGGGGGATGGGACCCCCTGATCAGAGTGATTAGGTCTTCGGCCATTTTGAGCATTTGTTTCTAAGGCATGGAGGCCTGTCCTAGAGAATGCTGTATTTGTTTCTTTGATTTTAAAGGAGGCTTAGACTTAGCTGAGGGTTTAATGCTTAACTGAGTAGGTCTGAAGACACCATCTGAAGCTGTGGGTTGCTCAGCTACTCCGGATCCCTCTGAAAGGTTAGTCTCGGTAGGCTGAATAACTTGTGCATCCGAAGGCCCAGCCATCTCCCCGTGGGAGTCAGAGGTGGCCTGTGGTTCTACAGAAGCGGTAGTCAGGGGCTGCGAAGGTGCCTCGCTGAAAACTGGCGAGTGGCCTAGAAGAGGCTTCGTCGTCAGTTTTGGGACTCAGATGCCTATCCTTGTCTTTGCACTTTTTGTGTATTCTGGTCGTCGGAAGTTCTGATGTCATGGTATAATTGCATTTTCTACCAAAATAATGTCGGGCAAAATCAAACCGACGTTTTAATAGTGCGCTTATTAAACCTAGCACAAAATCGACAACCAGTGACGTTGTGGTCTGGGCCTAGGCATGGGATACAATAGGAATGGAAATCCTTATGAGGTATTTGCTTCCCACAAGAAATGCAGTTATTAACTTTTACGGACATCGGTCTGAGGCAAGAAAAAGTTTCCCCAATGGGGTACTTAGCTTTGTAAAAGACTTTGGTTCTGGATTCGGAATGAAAATCTCAGGAGATGGCCGACCGGCACTTGTGAACTGCTTTTGCTTTGGGCACCGCGCAGCAAGAAAGACTGAAGAAAATGGCGTCGGATGCATCTTATATACCCCTGTCGCACTGACGTCAGGGAGGAGGCAACAGCAACCGATGCCGGACCAAGACTTTGGAACTCAGGCCGACTGGGGAACCGCCTGACGGCAGGATAACCCAAGTGTAATGACTGCAGCAGTGTAACACGATGAACATCATGCAGCTGACGCCATTACATCAGTTTTTCTTGCCCCAAATGTCAGGTACGACCTTAATGGGAAGCAATTAAATCTATAAATATACAAGGTAGATGCAGCCCTGATAGAGTGTGGTCTGATCCCCTGTGGGATACGTTTTCCAAGGTGTTTGTAACAGAAACTAATGCAATGGCCTATCCATTTGGAAATAGTTTGCTTTGAAATAGCCTTTCCCTCTGCCCCTGCAGCAAATGCCACCAGCAGTTGATCAGATTTCCTTTGAGGTTTAGTTCTGTCCAAGTAGAATCTAAGTGCATGTCTAAGGAGTGCAGAATCCGTTCCCCTTTGTTCTGTGGATTAGGAAAGAAGGTTGGCAAATGTATGGACTGATTAAGGGCCACACTAGATACCACCTGGGGTTTGAATGAGGGATTGGTCCTGAGGGACACCCTGTCCGCATGAAAGATGATGAAAGGCTCCACTGCCATGAGGGCCTGTAATTCAGATACCCTTCTTGCTGTAGTGATTGCTAAAAGGAAAGCTGTTTTCCAAGAAAGGAATTTTAAGTCCACAGTGGCAGCTGGCTCGAAAGGAGGAAGGGTGAGCTTTTCCAATACAAAGTTGAGGTTCCAGGCTGGAGTTGGAGCTCTCCTGGGTGGTCATAAATTTTTGGCCCTCTGAGGAACTGCTTAAGCAGTGGATGAGAGAAGAGGGGTGGTTCTGTGTTATAATGAGGTGAGATGGCTGAGGCGTGAATTTTGATGGAGGAGAAAAACAGGCCCTCCCTAATGAAGCATCTCAGTTAAGTATTGTAAAATCTGAGGTAAATTGGGCACTGTTGTGCTCATCCCTTGAGATTGGTTCCAGGCAGAGAATCTTTTCCATTTTTCAGTGCAAGACTTTCTGGTACTAGGCCTCCCTGCCTCTAAAATGATATCCATCACTGGTTTACTGAGAGATGGTAAAGGAGAAATTATGTAATTAGCCAGGCGGCTAGAATCAGTGTTTGAAGTTGAGGGAGCAGAATTTGGTTCTCCTGCTGAAACAATACAGTAGGAGTCGGAGGCAGGTGCCATGGGGCCCACAGTGACACACTGCGGAAGACGGGGTACCAGTGTTGGAGTGGCCAGTCTGGTGCAATCAAAATCATCCTTGGTTTGTCTTGTTTGATCTTTAATAGTACTCTGGAGAGCAAAGGCAGAGGAGGAAAGGCATAAACTGATAGGTTTTTCCAGCTGAAGGACAAAGCATCCACTTTCCAAGCTTGTTTGTGGGGAATCCTTGTGCAGAATGTCTCCAACAGATAGTTTTGGGGAGAGGTAAACAGGTCTATATCTGGGCTCCCCCATTTGCTTGTCAACATGTTGAAAATCCTTGGTTCTAGTTTCCACTCGTGTGGGTCCATGAATGTTTCTGCTTAGTTCATCTGCCAGTGTATTTAGTTTCCTGGCAGGAACTGAGCTTGTAAATGTACTTGATAGCTCAGGGCTGTGTTTCACAATGCCAAGGCTAGTCTGCAGAGGGGGTAAGAATGTGTACCCCCCTGATTGTTTATGTACCACATAACAGTGGTGTTGTCCACCTTTATCATTAATTGTCCTGGAAGAATGTGGTCTTTGAAGGCTGTCAAGAGCATTCTGTACAGCTAACATTTCTTTCTGATTGCTATGCAGGTGCATTTGTCTTGGGTTCCATTTGCCCTGAATGCACTTCCCTTCCAGGTGGGCCACCCATGCATAGTCTGATGCGTCTGTTAAGGTTTGTGTGGCAGGGGGTAGTGTGAAAGGTAGCCCCCCCCTGGTTTGGTGGTAGGCTTCTGCCCACAAAAGGAACTCTAGGTGTAGGCAAGGTATGACAGGAATCATTGCTTCTAGATCCTGTGAATGTTGACACCATAGGCTTTTGAGACACCACTGCAGTTTCCACATATGCAGCCTTGCATATGGAATTAGAAGAATGCAGGAGGCCATGAACCCCAGGGCTTGCAGTATTTGCCTTATAGATAAGCTGGGTTTTTGTGGCCACTTGTTTGAACTAGGTTGTCAAATGAATCCGTTCCTCTGGCGTGAGGAAAGCCATCTGGGAAGCTGTATTCAAGCCTGCTCCCAGGAATATAAGGTGTGATTTCTTTTCGTTTATGGTGTACCCCAGACAAGTCAGTACCCTTTGAACAAAGGCCAGATGATTCAAAAGTATGTCCTGGCTTTCTGCCTGAATTAGACAATCATCCAGATATGGGTATATTTGAATATTTCTTTGCATGCAGAATGCAATGACTGGCGCTAGGCACTTTGTGAATACCTTGGGTGCAGTAGATAAGCCAAAGGGCAGTGCAGAGAACTGATGGTGCATGTAGCTTGCTTTGAAGCGTAGGTATTTTCTGCAAGACTCCCTGATAGGGATGTGCAGGTATGCTTCTTTTAAGTCTAGTGTTGCCAACCATGCATCTTTGCCTAGCATAGGAAGCAGCTGGTAGAGAGTCAGCATCTTGAATTTTGGAATCACCAGAAAGGTATTTAGAGTAGAAAGGTCCAGGATAGGACGCCATGTATTGCCATTTATGGGTACCAGGAAAAGTCTTGAATAGAACGCTTGTCCCTTTTCCTCTTCTGGTACCAACTGAATAGCCCCCATGCTTAAGAGAGAGAGAACTTGATTTTGGGCCTCTGCCCACTGATTTGGGGGTAGATCTGGGGGGGTCTCTATTGCAACATCGGATGCTTAAAACAGCGAACAATGTTACATCAACACATTTTCAGCAAAAGCTGAAAATGTCGAATCCAAAGAACAGCGATTTCTTTCCTAGGGAAAGAAATCGCTGTTCCAACCCCTGCAAAAAAAAAAACACATTACACACTCCCAAACACATACACACATACCCAATCCTAATTATACCCCCCAAAAACCAGTAAACAACTAAATACACATATGCACATAACCCAAAGATACATTTAACGAAAAAAACAGTAAACATTTTAAACCATATGCACTTACCTTAACCCGCACCCTAACCCTAAGGTCAGTAACTCTCGCACATTTACATAAACAGCTCCAAACACATACACACTTACCTTAACCCTAACTCTACCCCCGCCAAAACAAAAGTAAACAACTGAAAACATGCACACATGTAACTCAACCATACATTTAACATAAAATATAAAACAGTAAACACATTCATACATATGAACTTACCTTAACCCGCGAACACGGCAAACCAATGAAGCCGTCAAGTGACTTCTTTCCCAGGGAAAAATTTCGCTGAACAGCCGCTTCGCTGTTTTGCCTGTTTGCTCGACATGTGTCAACGAAAATGCATTCAACATAATGCATTTTCGTTGTACTCATAGGAACTCGATCTGGGCACCCGCTTGGTGTTGGTAAGGTGTGGAAGTGAAATCTGAATCCTTAGGACACTATATTTAAAACCCATTTGTCCTGGGTAATGAGTTCTCAGTTTTTGGCCTGCAGACCAATCTTTCCGCCTAAAGGAGCATTCAGTTGGGAAGTGCTTGGATGTTTTAGAAGCAAGTAATTGAGACTGTTTTCCATAAGGGGGAGCCTTACTACTCTCTGATTTGGGTGCAGAAAACCCCCACTGCTTAGTCTTGTGTGTCCCCTGGGACTGAAACCTGGGGTTTATGCTATGTCTGGATTTGGCTTGAGAAGACCTTGAAGAGGCTGGAAAGGACCAATTCTTAGAGGGCCAGTGCCTACTAAATCTAGGAGGCTTAACTTGTAAGAAATCTTTAACAGTTTGCATGGATTTAGCTTTACCTCCCATCTTTTTAAGAACTTCCTCAGCCTTGTTGCCAATCAGGCGGTCCTGATTTAAGGGATCATCCAACAATTTAGCTTTAACATGATCAGGTAAAGATTGCTCCTTAAGCCAAGCATGCCTTCTGAGCACATAACCAGTAACAGCAGCCCTGCAGGAGGCCTCTAAAGAATCCAATCCACATTGCAAAGTATGTTTTCCAACCTGCTCAGCAGAATGCATAAAATCCTGTAATTCTTTATTTTCCGCACAGTCAGGAATCAATATAATTTTCTGTTTAAGCAATCCAATAACATGTTGCTGATACTCCAAAATATGAAACTGGCAGTTTAAAGCCCTAATGGCCAAGGCTGCAGAAGTGCAAACCTTCTTACCCCATCTATCCAGCGCCCTGGAGTCTCTATCAGAAGGGGTAGGATTTTTAGCAGTAGAAGCCTTAATGCCCTTGGGTCCCTGTGAAACAGTCTCTGGATCCACAATAGGATTTTTAAAAAGGAACTTGTGTGAATCAGGAACCCTGTAATATCAGTCAGGTTTTCTGGGAGCAGAAGGCAGAGAATCAGGGGCCAAACTAGATTACGAAAAGGTATCATCAACAATGTCTAGTACAGGAGGAATAGCTAAAAGCCTATGCTGACGCAGGAGTAAGAAATCCCTAAGCCTCTTTTTTGAATCAGAAAAATCCTGGCTTTCCCAGTGGAAATGCTCCCTTAGAGTATTGTAAGGTTTCACCAAAAGAAAAATCCTCTGGAGGGGAAGCAGAGGGAATAGAGTCCTCTGCATCAGAATCCTCATAAGTAGATAAGGGCAAATCCAGATCATCAGAAGCAGCAAAAAAATCAGAATCCTGGTCAGAAGATTCATAAACAACTTCAGTCCTAGGTCTCTTAGAAGGGGGAGGTTTGCTTCCCCTGATTTGAGTTATAAGATCTTCGGCCATTCTTATCATTTGTTTTTTAGGCATAGAGGTCTGAGCATGAGGCCTGTGCATTGGTTTTTCAGGCATGGTTCGAGATTTAGGCCTAAAAGAAGAAGGAGGCGTCGGTTTAATATGCAAGTCCATAGGCCTGAATACATTCTTAGAAGCCGGTGCCTGCACAGGGCTCTGGACCCATCCAAGGTAGAGACGTCTGCAGGTTACATAGTTGAAGGATCTCTCGGCATACCGGACTCCGAATGGGTCTCAGTAGAGGCCTGTGAAGCAGAAGTAGCGGAAATCAGTGGATGAGAAAGCTCCTCACCGAGTACCGGCGAACTGGCGACTGGCTTAGGACAAGCGTCATCAGCAGTTTTGGACCTCACCGGCCTGTGTCTGTCTTTATCCTTGCATTTTTTCAGATGGCTAACAGATGACATTTCTGGATAATTAAACTGAGAACCGAAATATTTAGAGGCGAAAATATACAGACGATGGATACTGTGCAGATTAAATAAAGCACAAAACCGACAAAGCAGAAAACCGATGGAACAGTACGCTGTGGTCAGGGCCTAAGCAAGGAATACAATATGAATGAAAATCTTTATGAGGTATTTGCTTTCAAAAAGTAATGCAATTATTAACTTTTACTGACATCGGTAAGGAGCAAGAAAAAGTTTCCCCAACGGGGTACTGAGCTTTAGTTGAAGACCTCGGTTCTGAAACTCGGAAATGAAAATTTCAGGAGTCGGCTGACCGCCACTTGCGAACTGCTTCTGCTTCGGGCACCACACGGCAAGAGAGACTGATGCAATGGCGTCGGCTGCATGTTTTATACCCCTGACGACCTGACATCATGGAAGAAGGGACAGCAACTGACGCAGGACCCAAGACTTTGTTACTCAGGCCGACTGAGGGCTACTGCAGGCAGATAACCCAAAAGTGATGACTGCAACAGTGAAAAACGAAGAACATCTGCCTATGTACATCTAACAAATGTAGTTTGTATTCCCCTGTTCTGAAAATTTGTGAAAAAGACAGGTAGATTGATTGACTGACAGATATTTGATTCTGAAGCCACTTTTAGTCCGAAGTGAGACCCTGTCTTTATGAAAAATCATGTAAGGGGGGTTAACAGATAATACTTGAAGTTCTGACACTCTCCTAGCCGAGGCGATTGCCACTAGGAAAGCCATTTTCCAAAAAAAAAAATTTAAAGTCCACAGAGGCAGCCGGTTCAAAGGGCAGAGCAACTAACACCTGTAAAACTAAAGTAAGGTCCCAAGGAGAGTAGGGTCCTTAACAGGAGGCCTTAAAAGAACGGTACCTTTAATAAAGGTTGTGCAGAGTCTGGAGGAAGCTAAAGAAAGTACAGTTGTGTACACTTACCATAAATGTAGATGTTTGAGTGTATTCACTGTTGCAGTCATTACATTTGGGTTGTCTGTTTGCAGTAGCCCTCAGTTGGCCTGATTAACAAAGTCTTGGTTCCTGCGTCGGTTGCTGTCTCATCTTCCATGACGTCAGGTAGTCAGGGGTATAAAGCATGCAGCAGATGCCATTACATCAGTTTTTCTTGCCCCAGATGTCAGGTGCCCCCATAATGGGAAGCAATTACATATATATAAGGTTACACTTGCAACAAAAAAGCAAATACACCAAAAAGCTTTAAACATAGAAAGCAAGAACAGAGGTACAGCCAATAGAAGTCAGGGGGTTGGAGGGAGGGTAACTAGGACTGCAACAGTGACTACACTAGAACATCTACATTTATGGGAAGTGTACACAACTGTACTGTGATCTTTGTGTTTCACTGTTGCAGTCATCACATTTGGGTAGATTCCCAAAGCTAAGGATGGGAGGAGGAAATTAGATAGCATTAGGACCAGCTAAAAGACCCTGCAAGACTGCAGTGGCAAAGCCAGCTCTGGATTTAGAGAAAATTGGCAAATGGTAATACTTGGTGAAGGTATGTACAGAACTCCAGGTAGCAGCTTCTAGGATGTCCCTGGCAGGGACACCTCTGAGAAAGGCTATAGAGGTAGATGCAGCCCTGGTTGAATGTGGTCTAATCCCCTGTGGGGTAGGTTTCCATGGTGCTTATAGCAGAAATGAATGCAATGGCCTATACATTTAGAAATGGTTTGCTTTGAAATGGCCTTCCCTTTTGCCCCTGCAGCAAATGCAACCAGCAGTTGTTCAGATTTCCTGAGAGGTTTAGTCCTGTCCAAATAAAATCTAAGTTGTCTGTGCACATCTAAGGAGTGCAGAATTCGCTCCCCTTTATTCTGTGGATTGGAAAAGAAGGTTGGCAAATGAATGGACTGATTAAGGGCCACAATGGATACCACCTTGGGCAAGAAGGAGCTATTGGTCCTGAGGGACACCCTATCCGCATGAAAAATGATGAAAGGCTCCACTGCCATGAGGGCCTGTAATTCAGACACCCTTCTTGTGAAGTGATGGCTAAAAGGAAGACTGTTTTCCAAGAAAGACATTTCAACTCTGCATTTGCAGCTGGCTCAAAAGGAGGTACAGTGAGTTTTTCCAATACAAAGTTAAGGTCTCAGACTGGAGTAGGGGCTCTCCTGGGTGGTCTTAAGTTCTTGGCCCCTCTGAGGAACTGCTTCAGCAGTGGATAAGAGAAGAGGGATGGTTCTGTGTTGTAATTATCTGAAATGGCTGAGGCATGAATTCTGATGGAGGAAAAGGAAAGGCCTTTGTGCAGCATCTCAGTTAGGTACTGAAGAATCTGAGGTAAATTGGGCATTGCTGAGCCCATCCCCTAAGCTTGTTCCAGGAACAGAATCTTTTCCATTTTTCAGCATAGGATTTTCTAGTACTAGGCCTCCTTGCCTCCAGAATGACATCCAACACTTGCTTACTGAGGTATGGTAATGGGGAGATCAGGTAATTAGCCAGGCTGCGAGGTTCAGGGTTTGAAGCTGTGGGTGCAGAATCTGGCCCTCCTGCTGGGAAAGCAGGACAGGGGTCTGAGGCAGGTGCATGGTGCTAGCAGTGACACACTGTGCAAACGGGGGTACACCAGTGTTGGCGTGGCCAGTCTGGTGCAATCAGTATTGTCCTTGGTTTGTCCTGTTTGATCTTTAGTAGCGCCTTGGAGAGGAGAGGCAGAGGGGGAAAGGCATAAACTGATGTTTTTCCAGGTGAAGGACAGGGCATCCACTTTCCAAGCTTATTTGTGGGGAGTCCTTGTGCAGAATTTTCCCAATTGATAGTTCTGGGAGGAGGCAAACAGATCTATATCTGGGCTCCCAGATTTGTTTCTACACATGTTGAATATCTTTGGTTCCAGTTTCCACTTGTGTGGGTCCATGAGATTTCTGCTAAGGTCGTCTGCCAGTGTGTTTAGCTTTCCGGGCAGGAATTGGTCCTGTATGTGCACTTGGTAGCTCAAGGCTGGGTTCCACAGAGCCATGGCTAGTCTGCAGAGAGGGTATGAGTGGGTTCCCCCCTGCTTGTTTATGTACCACATAACAGTGGTGTTGTCCGTCTTTACCATTAATTGCCCTGAAAGGATGTGGGTCCTTGAAGGCTGTCAGAGCATTCTGTACAGCTAACATTTCTTTCTGACTGATGTGCAGGTGCATTTGACTTGGGTTCCATTTACACTGAATGCACTTCCCTGCCAAGTGAGCCCCCCCCATGCATAGTCTGATGTGTCTGTTGTTAGGGTTTGGGTGTCAGGGGGTAGAGTGAATGGCAGTCCCCTGTTTTGGTGACAGGCGTCTACCCACCAAAGAAACTATCTGTAGACAAGGAATGATAGGAATCATTGCTTCTAGATCCTAAGAATGTTGACATCATAGGCTTTTTAGATACCACTGTAGTTTCCTCATATGCAGTCTTGCATATGGAATTAGTAGAATGCAGGAGGCCATGAACCTCAGGGCTTGCAGTATTTTCCTTGTAGACAGCTGGGTCTTTGTGGCCAGTAGTTTGAAGTAGGCTGTCAAATGAACTTGTTTTTCTGACGTGAGAAAATCCATCTGGGAAGTTGTGTTCAAGCTTGCTCTCAGGAATCCAATTTGCTGGCAGGGTACAAGATGTGATTTCTTTTCGTTTATGGTGTACCCCAGAGAGGATAGCAATTTCTGTACAAACGCCAGATGATTCAATAGTATGTCCTGGTTTTCTGTCTGAATTAGACAATCGTCCAGGTATGGATATATTTGGATATGTCTTTGCCTGCAAAATGCAATGACTGGAGCTAGGCACTTTGTGCATACCCGGGGTGCAGTAGATAAGCCAAAGGGCAGTACAGAGAACTGATAGTGCATGTAGCCTTACTTTGAAGCATAGGTATCTTCTGCAGGATTCCCTTATTGGGATGTGCAGGTAAGCTTCCTTTAAATCCGGTGTTGCCAACCAGGCATCTTTGCTTAGCATAGGAAGCAGCTGGTGAAGAGTTAGCATCTTGAATTTTGGAATCACCAAAAATGTGTTTAGGATAGACAGGTCCAGTATAGGATGCCATGAGTTGTCTTTTCTGGGCACCAGGAAAAGTCTTGAGTAGAAACCTTGTCCCTTTTCCTCTTCTGGAACAGGTTGAATAGCCCTGATGCTTAAGAGAGCGAAAATTTGCTTTTGAGCCACTGCCCACTGATTTGGGGGTAGGTCTGGCCAACCGTTTGGGGTTGGTAAGGAGTGAAAGTGGAATCTGTATCCTTGGGAAATTATATTTTAAAACCATTTGTCCTGGGTAATGAGTTCCCAATTTTTTACCTGCCTGGCAATCTTTCCCCTAAGGGAACAGTCAGTTGTGCAGGGCTTGGAAGATTTAAAGTTAAGTCACTGAGACAGTTTACCATAGGGGGGAGTCTTACCACTCCCTGCTTTGGAAGTGGGAGCCCCCCACTGCTTAGCCCTGTGAGTACCTTGGGACTGAAGCCTGGGTGTTCTGTTGGTTCTGGGTTTGGACTAAGAAGGCCTGAAAGAGGCAGGAAAGGACCAATTTTTAGAGGGCCAATGCCTACTAAATCTGAGAGGCTGTACTTGCAGAAAACCTGCACAGTTTGCACAGATTTAGCTTTTCCCTTCATCTTTTTAAGTACTACTACAGCTTTGTTGCCAAACAGGCTGTCTTGGTTTAAGGGAGCATCCAGCAATTTAGCTTTAACATGATCTGGCAAAGACAGCTCCTTAAGACAAGCATGCCTTCTGAGTACAGACCCAGTGACAGCAGCCCTGCAAGATGCCTCTAGTGAATCAAAACCACATTGCAAAGTATGTTTTCCAACTTGTTCAGCAGAATGCATTAAATCCGGTAAATCTTTATTTTTCACATAGTCAGGAATCAACATCATTTTCTGTTTAAGCAATCCAATAATATGATGCTGACACTTGAAGCTGGCAGTTTAAGGCCCTAATGGCCAAGGTTGCAGAAGTGTATACCTTTTTACCCCATCTATCCAGCGCCCTGGAATCTCTATCAGAGGGGGTTGGATTTCTGTCAGTAGTAGTCTTAATGCCCTTGGGTCCCTGTGAAATGGTGTCAGGATCCTCAGTAGAATTTCTAAAAAGGAACTTGTGAGAGTCAGGAACCCTGTAATATCTATCAGGTTTTCTGGGAGCAGGAGGTAAAGAGTCAAGGGCCAAGCTAGATTCTGAAAAGGCATCATCAACAATGTCCAGGACAGGGGAGATAGCTACATGCCTGTGTTGTGGCAGGAGTAAGAAATCCTTAAGCCTCATTTTAGAGTCAGCATAATCCTGGCTTTCCCAGCAAGAATGCTCCCTAAGAGTATGCAAGGTTTCACCAAAAGAAAAATCCTCTGGAGGGGAAGCAGAGGAAATAGAGTCCTCTGCATCAGAATCCTTATAGGTAGATAAGGGTAAATCCTGGTCATCAGAACAAACAAATTTCAGAATCCTGAACAGAAGAATCATAAGCAAATTCAGTCTTAGGTCTCTTAGAGGGGGAAGGTTGGCTTCCTCTGATTAAAGTAATAAGGTCTTCAGCCATTCTTATCATTTGTTTTTTTAGGCATAGAGGCCTGACCATGAGGTCTGGGCGTCGGTTTTCTAGGCATAGATCATGTTTTAGGCCTTGAAGAAGAAGATGGCATTGGTTTAATATGCAAGTCAGTAGGATTGAATACACCCTCAGAAGCCGGTGCCTGCACAGCGGCTCCGGACCCATCCAAGGTAGAGACATCCGCAGGTTCCACAGTTGAAGCATCTTGCGGCATACCGGACTCCGAATGGGTCTCAGTAGAGGCCTACGAATCTGAAGTAGCGGGTATCAGGGGCTGCGAAAGCGCCTCACTGAGTACCGGCGAACTGTCGACTAGCTTAGGAGAACTGTCGTCAGCAGCTTTGGATCTATGCGGTCTGTCTCTGCCTTTATCTTTGCGTTTTTTCAGAATGTCGGTAGTCCGGTGGCTTACCGAAGCCGTATCTGGATAATTGAACCAAGTATCAAAATATTTAGAAGCGTAAATAAACTGACGACGAATAGTTCTTTGTTTAAATAAGTCACAAAACCAACAGTGAGGTACATCGTGGTCAGGGCCTAGGCAAGGAATGCAGTATGAATGAAAATCTTTATGAGGTATTTGCTTTCCACAAGAAATACAATTACTGACTTTTACTGACATAGGTTTAGAGCAAGAAATTTTCCCCAAAGGGGTACTTAGCTTAGTTGAAAACTTCAGTTCTGAAACTCGAAAATGAAAATTTCAGGAGTCGGCCGACCGGCACCTGTGAACTGCTTCTGCTTCGGGCACTGCACAGCAAGAAAGACTGATGTAATGGCGTCGGCTGCATGCTTCATACCCCCCACTACCTGACGTCATGGAAGATGAGACAACAACCGATGCAGGACCCAAGACTTTGCTAATCAACTGCAAGCAGATAACCCAAATGTGATGACTGCAACAGTGAAACACTAAGAACATGCCATGTTTTCACCTACATGGAAATCAGAAATGGCAGTCAGTTGAACTTTCACCGTAGAAGAGCTGGCACCCTGCTGGAAAATGTGTGCGAAAAATTCAAGAACCGCTGGCACAGGAGCCGTAAAAGGATCTAAATCCCTCTGAGAAGCCCAGATAGAAAAACACTTCCATTTACTACGGTAAACTTTTCTGGTAGACGACTTATGAGCTGCCACCAGAATAGATCTAACAGGGGAAGAAAGTCCAGGAGTCTTGGCAATCAATGGAACTGGAGCAACCAAGCCGTGAGCTTCAGACTGCCCAGGTCTGGAAGGGGAATTCCCGATGGGTGAGAAATAAGATCCAGGATCATATCCAAGGAGGAGCTCCAGATGAGACCCCAGACAGGGAAACCAGATTTGGCGAGGCCAGAATGGGGCAATGAGGATGACTCTGCTCCCTGACGAGCCTTCTGTAAAAACTTTGTCATGAGAGGTAATGGAGGGTAAGCCTAAAGAAGACCGGGGGGGCCAAGCATGGTCCAGAGCGTCTCTGGGGGGTTCCCCCTGAGGGGGGATCAGAGCAAAGAACTCACAGCACTTCGCATTGGAAGGAGATGCAAAGAGATCACAGCAAGGCTGACTCCACTTGAGGAAGATCGTACAGTTGTGTACACTTACCATAAATGTAAATGTTCGAGTATATTCACTGTTGCAGCCATCACACACTGGTTATCTGCCTGCAGGTAGCCCTCAGTCGGCCCGAGTATCAGAGTCTTGGGATTTCTGCGTCGGATGCTGTCGCGTCTTCCATGACGTCAGGGGTATAAAACACGCAGCAGACGCCATTAGATCAGTTTTTCTTGCCCCAGATGTCAGGAGCCCCCAAAATAGGAAGCAATTACATGGTGTGGAACATCTCCAGTAAAAAGTAAATACCACTGCCATAAGATATGGCCAAAAAGAGGATAGGTGGAAAGAATAGAAAAGTCAGGGGGCTGGAGAGAGGGTAACCAGGACTGCAACAGTAAATACACTAGAACATCTACATTTATGTTAAGTGTACACAACTGTACTATGTTCTTCGTGTTTCACTGTTGCAGTCATCACACTTGGGTTGATTCCCAAAGCTGAGGAAGGGTGGAGGCAGTCAAGATGTATTGGGGCTGGCTAGCAGGCCCTGCAAGACTGCTGTGGCAAATCCTGCTCTGGATTTAGAAAAAATAGGCAAGTGGTAATGCTTGGTGAAGGTGTGTACAGAACTCCAGGTTGCAGTTTCGAGGATGTCCCTAGTAGGGACTCCCCCGAGGAATGCTGTAGAGGTTGAGGTAGCCCTAGTGGAATGAGTTCTGATACCCTGTAGGGTAGGTTTTCCATGGTGTTTGTAGCAGAAATGGATGCAGTTTGCTATCCATTTGGAAATGGTTTGCTTTGAAATGGCCTTGCCCTCTGCCCCTGTAGCAAAGCTGACTAGCAGCTGGTCAGACTTTCTGAAAGGTTTAGTTCTGTCAAGGTAGAACCTCAGCTGTCTGTGCACGTCCAAGGAGTGCAGAATCCTTTCCCATTTATTCTGAGGATTAGGGAAAAAGGTTGGTAAATGGAAGGATTGGTTTAAAGCCACACTGGATAACACCTTGGGCATAAATGATGGGTTAGTCCTGAGGAAACCCTGTCTACATGGAAAATAATGAAGGGTTCCACAGTCATTAGTGCCTGTAACTCAGAAACTTTTCTTGCTGAAGTGATGGCTAGATGTAAGGCTGTTTTCCGAGAGAGGAATTTTAACTCTGCTGTAGCAGCAGGCTCAAAAGGGGGAAGCGTGAGCTTCTAGTACAAAGTTAAGGGTCCCAGGCAGGGGTGGGAGCTCTCCTCGGGGTCCTTAAATTGTTAGCTCCTCTCAGGAACTGTTTGATGAGAGGGTGAGAAAATAGAGGTGGCTCAGTACTGTAGTGAGCTGACATGGCAGAGGCATGCATTTTAATTGATGAGAAGCATAGGCCTTTGTGGAGTAGCTCTGCTAGGTAATCTACGATTTGAGGTAAGGTGGGCACAGCAGTGTCCTTTTCTTGAGAGTGGCTCCAAGAACATTATTTTTTCCACTTTTCTGAATAGGAATTCCTAGTACTAGGCCTTCTGGCCTCAAGGATGAAGTTCAGCAACTGTTTGCTGAGGGTTGCTGGTGGTATATTCAGGGGTTAAGCCAGGCTGCAAGGTTCAGGGTTTGCAGCTGTGGATGCAAAATCTGTCTCTCCTGCTGGGACAGCAGGGAGGGGGACTGATGTAGGTGCCAGGGTGGCACTGCTGTCAAACTGCATAGGAGAGGGTACCAGTGCTGTCATGGCCAGTCTGGGGCAATAAGGATCGTCCTTAGCCTATCCTGTTTCATCTTGAGTAGTACTTTTGAGAGAGGGGGCAGAGGGGGAAAGGCATAAATTGAGAGGTTTCCCCAAGAAAAGGATAGGGCATCCACTTTCCAGGCTTGGCTGTGGGGATTTCTCGTGCAAAATTTGGTCAATTGATGGTTTTGGGGGGAGGTAAATAGGTCCACCTCTGGAGCCCCTCACCTGCAGATTAGAAGTTTGAATGAGTTGGGTTCCAGCTTCCACTCGTGTGGATCCAGTAGATTTCTGCTTAAGTCATCTGCCAGTGAATTTTGTTTGCCTGGCAGGAATTGAGCTTGCAGGTGCACTTGGTTGCTCAGGGCTCTGTTCCACAGGGCCATGGCTAACCTGCAGAGAGGATAGGAATGAGTTCCCCCCTGCTTGTGTATGTACCACATACCTGTGGTGTTGTCTGTCTATCAGTTGTTGTCCTGGAAAGATAAGGTATTTGAAGGATTCCAGAGCATTCTGTACAGCTAACATTTCGTTTGGTTGATATGCAGGGGAATTTGTTCTGGGCTCCATTTGCCTTGAATGCATTTGCCTGCCATGTGAGCCCCCCACACATAGTCTGGTGCGTCTGTTGTCAGGGTTTGGGTGGCGAGGGGTTGAGTGAAAGGAAGTCCCTTGTTGTGGTTGCATGCCTCTGCCCACCAACAGAACTCTACCCCTTAGTCAAGGAATGAAAGGAATCAGTGTTTCCAGGTCCTGAGAATGTTGACACCAGAGACTTTTTAAGTACCATTGAAGTTTCCTTATATGCAGTCTTGCATATGGAATTAGTAGAATGCATGAGGCCATGAACCCTAGGGCTTGCAGTATTTTTCTTGCAGATAGCTGGGTTTTGGTGGCCATTAGTTTGAAGCAGTTTGTCACAGCCTTTAAAGCAGTTTGTCACAGTCCTTAAGGCCAAATAACACACCTGAAACACTTGTGATAGGTGATTCTATAGTCAGACACACTGACTTCCCGCTCACCAGGCTGAACAAAGAGAAGGTCACAGTGAGCTGCCTGTCCGGCGCTAGGATCCACCACATAACACAAGCACTCGGGTCACTCCAAGGCATGTACAAATATGACTCAGTCATCGTCCATGCTGGTGTGAATGACCTGAGACGTACCTCCTTGGACTACATGAAAAGAGACATAGAGGAGCTCTCTGATCATGTAGCCCAGGCCGGTATGACCCTGACCTTTAGCAGCATCTTACCCTCACCTAGAATGATGCCACAGTATAAAGACAAAATGATCAATTTTAACAACTGGCTAAAATGTTGGTGTCATTCAAAGGGGATCCAGTGTCTGTCAGCCTGGGGTGACATGCTCGACGAGCCACGTTGCTTCACTAGGGATGGCTTGCACCCGTCACCCCTAGGCTTTCGGATATTGGCAAAGGCTCTTGCCACCCCCATAGTGCCTTTTTTTAGGCAAGGCTCAAAAGACAAACCCACCTCCATAGTCAACGCAATGAATAAGAAACTAAGGGTAATGCTGCTCAACGCCAGAAGTCTAAACCTCAAGATGCACGCAATCGAAACCCTCCTCAGTATGGAGAACATTGATATATGTGCAGTGACGGAAACCTGGTTCAAGGCTCCAGAGAGCACCCCAGCACTACCAGGTTATACCTCACATCAGGCTTTTCGGCCCCAAAACTCGGACCGAATCACAAAAGGAGGAGTATCCATATTCATCAAAGATACCCACACCTCCAGGTTGCATGAAGCATTGGAAACCATCCATGTGCAACTAACAGTGGGCAAAACTACCCTTCAGTTTGTAGCATGTTACAGACCACCCTCTCAAAATCAAGAATCCCACTCGGCTTTCCTGAGAACACTGGAGAATATGAAGACCTCTCCAAATACCATTATATTGGGTGACTTCAATTACCCAAACATAGACTGGGAGCATTACTCAAGCCCCAACACCATAGCCCAAAGGTTCCTAGAATTTATAAACTCAAATGCTATGGAACAACTAGTCACCACCCCTACAAGAGGGGAAAACATACTGGACCTGGTCATCACCAACACGGGGACTCTATGCTCCATACCAGAGGTATACCCCTCATTGGTAAGATCGGACCACAAACTAATCTCACTGGATATCCACATCCCGACCCCACCCCCAGCCCAGAAAAACACAGTGAAAAACTTCTCAAAAGCGAACTTCACACTTCTCAAAACCAAGGTGGAATCCTTCAAGGCCCCCAGGCCAGTGGAAACTACGGCCCAAACGGCAGAATCCTTTATAAACGCATTCTATGGACACCTCCAGGAATGCATGGATCATGCTATCCCAAACAAAACCAAGACCCAATCTTCCAAAGGCAGGTGTCCAGTTTGGTGGACCCCAGCCATAAATAGGCCGTACAACAGAAAGAGGAAACTACTACATGATAGAGCAAAGTCCCAAAAAGGGAAGGCATCTCTGATCAGTACTAGCAAAAAACTACGATCCCTCATAAAATCCTCCAAGGCCAGCTTCGAGAAAAAAATAGCACAGGATACTAAAGATAATCACAAGGCTTTCTTTAGTTATGTTAGGAACTTGGGAGGCAACTCCCAGATATGCTCAGAGTTAATCCAAAATGACAAAAAATACACTGAACCCATAGATATTGCTAACATCCTGGCAGACAGGTTCAGTGCAAACTCCCCCCCCCCAAAAGGGCAAATAACTATCCCAGCAGAGTGCTGCCCCCCAAACATCTCAGATGCTCAGGTGAAAGCCGCCCTCTCCAAAGCAAAAAACACAGCATCAATGGGACCAGATGGTGTCCCGGGTTGTGTCCTACATGAACTACAAGAAGAACTAAACCCTCACGTAAAGCTGCTGTTCAACCTCAGCCTTACTACAGGATATGTACCCAAAGAATGGCGTACAGCAACAGTGGTCCCACTCCACAAAGGTGGTGCCTCTACGGACCTTGGAAACTATCGCCCCATAAGCCTGACTAGCCTGGTCTGCAAAGCTATGGAGAGGATCATCATGGAACTCATTAACAATGACATTGGGGACCTACAGACACTGGATCCTACCCAATTCGGCTTTGTCAAGGGCAGATCCTGCCTCTTAAACCTGGTTGATTTCTTTGAAACAGTCACCAAGGCCATAGATGAAGGGAAGGTAGTCCACACAGCCTACCTCGACCTCGCAAAAGCCTTCGACACAATACCCCACTCGGGCATCATAGATATGCTCTCCAGCTTAAATATAAACCCCTACATCACAAGATGGGTTGCAAACTGGCTCAAAGACAGAACCCACATGGTCAGGATTGCTGGAGCCATGTCAGACTCGAAACCAGTTACAAGTGGCGTCCCACAAGGCTCAGTCCTGGGACCTCTCTTATTCGGTATATATTTTTCTGAGGTACAGGCTAACACGGGAGGACTGTGACTGACCAAGTTTGCAGATGACTGCAAACTGGGCGCCATAACTGACTCTCCAGCTGATAAAAGCATCCTCCAAAAGGGTCTCTCAGATACGGACAACTGGTACCAGAGCCATGGCCTGAAGCGAAATGCTAAAATGTGTATAGTCATACCCTTTGGCAAAAACAAAGTGCCCACAAATTACCACATAGGTAGTAATACATTAAGTACGGAAGAAGTAATTAGGGATCTGGGTACCCAAGTTGATAGTAATCTCGCCTTTGACAACCACATTGCCAAAGTGGTTAGAAGGACCTTCTACATAGCCCACCTTATCATGAAAGGATTCACATCTAGATCAAGGGAGGTCATCGTATCCCTTTATTCATCCCTCATCAGGCCCATAACAGAATACAATGCCCCATTTGGGATGTACCTAACCAGACACCTGCAGCAACTTGAAAGACCCCAAAAGTACCTCACAAAGAGGATTAAGGGACTCAAACAGATGCCATATGCTGCTCGGTTAAAGAAACTCCAGCTCTACTCAGTTGCATACCGCCTACTTAGAGGCGACTTATGCCTGACGTATAAAGCTATGTCCAACCCGGAATTAATGGACATACTTCACCTCAGTAAATCCAAATCCCTTAGAGCTACACGCTCGATGGACTTAAACCTCAGCACAGAAATAAACAGGACATGCTGGAGGGATAGATTCATAACCTAGAGGCTCCCCTCACTCTGGAATAGAATCCCAGTCCATGTTAGGCAGAGCCCCTCACTGACCATCTTCAAGAGGAATCTTGACGAGTGGATGGGTGATCGTAGGTTTACCCCTGGGATTACTTCTGTGTCACTGCTGGACAGAGGCACAGTAATCTAACCTTAAAAAGGGCACAATAAACTCAATTCATAGGGGGCGTAAGCCAAACAACTCTGGCTAGGCTTGTAAATGCCCTAGGGCAGATAGTCTAGTATGAACCTATGAACCTAAATAAGTCTGTTTTTCTGGAGTGAGGAATGCCATCTGGGAAAATGTGTTCAAGCTTACTCACAGGAATACAATCTTTTGGTTGGGCACCAGTTGTGATTTCATTTCGTTGATGGTGTACCCCAGAGAAGTTAGAAGCCTCTTTATAAATGCCAGGTGCTGAAGCAGCAATTCCTGACTGTCCGCCTGAATCAGGCAATTGTCCAAGTATGGGTACATTTGAATATTTCTCTGCCTGCAGTATGCAATGGCTGGAGTCAGGCACTTTGTAAATACCCTGGGCTAAGTAGATAAGCCAAAGGGAAGTGCAGAGAACTAATGGTGCATAGAGCCTGCCCTGAAACGTAGATATTTCCTGCAAGATTCCCTAATGGGGATGTGCAGATAAGCTTCTTTTAAGTCTATGGTGACCAGCCAGGCATCCTTGGCTAGCATAGGAAGAAGTTGTTGCAGAGTCAACATCTTGAATCTTGGGATCACCAGGAAGGTGTTGAGAATTGATAGATCTAGGATAGGGCGCCAAGAGCCCTCCTTTTTGGGCAACAGGAATAGTCTGGAGTAGAAACCCTGTCCCCTTTGCTCTATAGGCAGAGGTTGAATAGCCCTGATACTGAGAAGAGAAAGTACTTGCTTTTGAGCCTCTGCCCTCTGGTTTGGAGGAAAGTCTGGCAACCCGCTTGGGGTTGGCAGTGAGGGGAAGTAGAATCTGTATCCCTGGGATACAATGTTTAGGACCCACCGGTCCTGGGTAATGGACATCCAGTTTTGTGCATGCAGGGCGAGATTTCCTCCTTAGGGGTGCAAGTGTTTGGGCTTTGCTGGGAAGGAAGGTAGACAAGTCTTTGTGAACTTTTTCAATAGGGGGTGGCTTACCACTCCCTGTTTTAGAGGAGGGAGCATTCCATTGTTTAGATCTCTGCATACTCTGAGACTGTAGTCTTGGTGGCCTGTTGCCCCTGGATTTGGACTGAGAATGTCTAGGATGGACTGGAAAGGACCAGTTTTTAAAGGCTAATGCCTACTGAATCTATGTGGCTGCACCTGTAAAAAATCTTTAACAGTTTGCATAGATTTAGCTATTTCCTCCATCCTTTTAAGAACAACTTCTGCTTTTGTGCCAAAATTTTTTCCTGGTTTAATGGAGCATCTAATAATTTTGCTTTGACATGGTCTGGCAAGATTTGCTCCTTCAGCCAAGCATGCCTTTTCAGTACAGACCCAGTGACAGCAGCCCTGCAAGATGTTTCTAAGGCATCAAAACCACACTGCAAAGTATGTTTATTAACTTGGTTTGCAGAATGCATTAGCTGTTGTACATCTTTATTTTCTGTACAATCTGGAAGCAACAACATTTTTTGTTTAATTAGTTCTATAATATGCTGCTGGTACTTCAACATATGAAACTGGCAATTCAAAGCCCTGATGGCAAGAGTTGCAGAAGTATATACCTTCTTACCCCATCTTTCTAAAGCTCTAGAATCCCTGTCCGAAGGGGTAGGGGGTTTGGCTGTAGTAGCCTTAGTACCTTTAGGTCCCTGGGAAATAGTCTCTGGATCTGCAGAGGGATTCTTAAAGAGAAATTTGCGAGAGTCAGGTACGCTGTAGTACCTGTTGGCTTTCTAGGAGCTGGTGGTAAAGTATCAGGAGTAAGATTGGATTCCATGAAGACATCATCTACAATGTCCTTGACAGGGGGTATAGCTAGAGGCCTGTGCTGGGGCAAGTCTAAAAATTCTCTGAGTCTCTTTTTGGACTGAGGGTAGCCCTGGCATCAACAGGGGAAATGCTCTCTTAAAGTATGCAAGGTTTCACCAAAAGAAAAGTCCTCTGGAGGAGAGGCAGAGGGAATGGAATCCTCTGCATCTGAATCCTCATAGGTAGATAAGGGTATGTCCTGGTAATCAGAGGGATCAGAGTCATTGGACGCATGGTCTGTAGAATCAGAAGGAAAATCAATTCTTTATCTTTTAGAGGGGGAAGGCTGGCTTCCCCTAATTAAAGTTATATGGTCTTCAGCCATTCTAAGCATTTGTTTCTGTTTCAAGGGAGCTGGAGCATGCGCTTTGGCCATCGGTTTTCTAGGCATAGTGTGAACTCTGGGCCTGAGAAACTTGCTATTTTTAGTCAAAAACAAAGCTGTTGGTTTAATGTGAACATCGGAAGGTCGGAATACACCCTCAAAAGCCAGTGCCTGCACAGCGGCTCCAGACCCATGGTAGAGACATCCACAGGTTCCATAGACGAAGAAGCAACTCACGGCATACCGGACTCCGTATGAGTCTCAGCAGAGGCCTGCGAATCTGTAGAAGCGGGTATCAGGGGCTGCGAAAGCACCTCCCTGAGTACCGGCGAACTGGCGACTAGCTGAATGGAAGCGTCGTCAGCAATTTTGGACCTATGCGGTCTGTCTCTGTCTGCCTTTATCCTTACATTTTTTCAGAAGATCGACAGTTGGATGGCTTATGGAAGTCATTTCAGAAAATGGAGAACGACAGAGAAAGAATTTAGTGACAAAGATAGCCAGACGATGAATAGTTCGGGCTTTAAATAATGCACAAAACCTACAGCGAGGAATGTCGCGGTCTGGGCCTAAATAGATGACGCAGTAGGAATGAAAATCTGTGAGGTATTTGCATTCCACAGGCAAGACAATTGTTAACTTTTTCTGACATCGGTTAGAGCAAGAAAAAAGGATCCCCAACGGGGTACTTAGCTTTAGAAGACTTCAGGTAAGAAACTCGAAAAATGAAAATTTCAGGTAGCGGCCAACCGGCACTTGCGAACTGCTTCTACTTCGGGTTCCCACACGGCAGGAAAAGCTGATGTAATGGTGTCGGCTGCATGTTTTATACCCCTGACGCCTGACCTCATGGAAGGGCCGACAGCATGCGATGCAGAAATCCCAAGACTCTGGTATTTAGGCTGACTGAGGGCTACCTGCAGGCAGATAACCCAAGTGTGATGACTACAACAGTGAAACACGAAGAACATCTTCAAGATTCCTGGATAAAATTATAATTTGAAGGAGGTCTGTCCTGGTCCTGCTCAGCTTGTCTATAATACTGTCTTGCTCTGACTGAATATAGGTAACCTGAAAGAAACTAACTCCCCAGCTACCACAGCTAATTCCAGTGGGGATATGACTTGTTTCTTCCACCCTGTTTATTTACTAAATCACTGTGGTGTTGTCTTGGGATAATTAGCAGAGGGTCTGGAGTCCAAAGATGGTTCAGGGATTTAAGAACATTAATTAGAAATATCATTTCTTTGACATTTATGTGATCTAACTGGTCTTGCTTGTTTCACAGGCCCTGAATGTTCACCCTTTTGGATGCAGTGTGGCAAGCAAGGTCTGATGCAGACTGAGTAGGGGCTGAAACAGCATAAAAAAGGAACACCGGATATGACAGACCACTGATTCACTGACCGCAGTAATCATTTTTCACAAACCCCAGAAATGGAAACTGAAATGAAAGGGGTAGGCTGGAGGTGGATCCAAACTGATCTTATGAATCACTGAAATTTCTTCCTGTGAAGTTTGCCCACAGGAATCATGAGAACAGTACATGGCATGAACCTTAACTTCCTGAGCTATTTCCTGGCATAATCTACAAAAAATGGTCATGGTACTTTCTACTTTGTTCTAAGAAAGAAAAGCCATCATGAGAGATTTCTCCCACAGACATCTCAGAAACAAAATCCTGAGAAAAGGAATGACAGAAACTCAGATTGAGAACAGCATGTTTTTAAAAACGGGGATTCTTGAGAACTTAGGAAAGAATCTGCAAATACAAGGCAATTATCCAAATATGGCAAAATATGAAAGCTCTGCAGTCTGAAGAAGGCTATCACAAGAGATAGGTACTATGTTTGAACTCTCCTAGAGGTTATGATTACCCCAGTACCATAGACAGCAAATAAACTGTCGGAAATCATTGAGAATTTGGATGAGAATTAGAAGACTTATAATGGAACGATCTAGGATAGGAGACGAGTATTTTCCTTTCTTTAATACCAGAAAAAAAGAGACATTTGAATGCAATCCTTCTGCTGCTAACCTGCTTAACTTGAGGAAAGAAGTTTTATTACCTCCTGACACAGTACGCTAAGACAGGAGGGAACAGAAAAGTACTGGTTGGATGAAGCTGGCAGCAATTTAATCTCCCCCAAGTTACAATACTCCAGTCTGAATAAGGAGGAGAAAAATGCTTATATTTTTGTTTCCTTTTCATAGACAACTACCCCCCCCCCCAAAATAAATAAATAAATAAATAAATAAAAATAAAACAGCTAACAGGACAATCCCTACACTTGGAAATTCTGAGGTTGGGAAAGTAAACATCCACTCCCTTACCAGATACAGACAACAGCATTGCTCCCTTGTCTGAAAGAGGAAAATGAACAGCCAGAGAAAAAAAGAAGTTATGTACTTACCATAATGTTCCACCTGAGTTGTTGCTTTTCATTTGTCTTCAACCCATGGGACCCGGATCCAGCAAGGATCTGACTCAGCTGTATACTCCAGCATCAGAGCCAAAATCCAAGCTCCTCCCCTACCCATAATGTCCCACTCTCCCTACTCCTCCTCTCAGATTGAGTTTGCTACAGGACGGCACCAACCCCTCACAGCAGAAAAAAATTAATCCCTGACCAACAAAGGGTATTGGCACACGAAGACTCTGCTTGAGTCAAGAAGCAGCCTGCACTTGCATCTGTCCAGTCCAGTACACAGACAAAAGGGCAGGGGGGAAGGAGGGAGGGACAGCTGAAGACAAATGAAAAGCAACAACTCAGATGGAACGTTATGGTAAGTACATAACTTCTTTACTTGAAGTTTCTATTTTTCATTTGGTCTTCAACCTATGGGACAGAGTCCCTAACTACAATAACCTTGGGAGGCCCTCATGGAAGGATGTTTCAGAGCACAGCTGAGCCAAAAGAAGCCTTGCTCCTGGACAGAATATCCACTCTGGAATGGGAGATAAAAGTATGAGAAGAGGACCAGGTAGTAGCTGAGTAGACACCATCAATAGGAACCTTGGACCAAAAGACCACAGAAATAGACACTGACTTGGTAGAATACTCCCAGATGGGACGTGCTGGAGACAAACCCTTGGAATGATAAGCTGGAGATACAGCTGGAAATCCAATGAGCAACAGTGACCTTAGAAATAGGCTTTCCCAGATGTGGCTTAGAAAAAGACACAAAAAGTTGATCCGACTGTTGAAAACTTTTGCAAATAAAATAGCAGCTGCCTGTGAACATCAAGAAAATGTAATTTGTATTCCCCTTTGTTCTAGTAATTCAGGAAGAAAGCTGGCAAATTAATCATCTGCTTAATATTAGCTTCAGAGGCCACGTTTGGTAAGAAAGATGGGTTAGTACAAAGAGTCACGCTGTCTTTATGGAAGAGCAGATAAGGGGGCTTGGCAGATAATGCCTGCAGCTCAGAGACCCTCTTGGCCAAGGTAACACAGCCACCAAGAAAGCTGTCTTCCATGATAAGAATTGTAAACAGACATTGGCAGCTGGTTCGAATGGTGGATAAACTAGGGGCTGTAAAGGCAGAGTTAGATCCCAAGGAGGTGTGGGGTTCCTTGATAGAAGGCCAAAGAAGAAAAGTACCCTTCAAAGAAGAAGCCAAGTAGGCCAAATTTTCACCCACATGGAAATTTGAAACTGCTGCCAATTAAACTTTAATTCTAGAAAAACTAGTGCTATCATGAAAAATATGAGCTAGAAAGTCCAAAATTGCAGGGAATGGAGCTGTATATGGATCCAGATTATGCTGAGAAGCCCAGAGAGAGACACATTTCCACTTGCTGGAATAGATCTTCCTGAAAGAATCCTTATGAGTCGCAACCAAAATATTTTTGACAGACGAAGAGAGCCTGGGAGTCCTGGACATCAGGGAAACTGGACCAGCAAAGTGGTGAGCTTCAGGCTGATTAAGTCTGGGTGATGAACCTAGACGGGTGCGTGAAAAGATACATAACTGGATCTAGAGTCCAGGGAGGACACACTAGATGAGACCGCAGAGTGGGGAACCACACCTGAGGCCAGACTGGAGCAATGAGGATGACTTTGCTCTTCAACAGTTGTGCCTTCTGAATAAACTTGAGGATTACAGGAAGAGGAGGATAAAAGGGTAGGATAGGTAGGCAGAGAGAAATAAAAACACAAGAAAACTTACTCGGCGATTATAAAAACCCTGGCGGAGCTTAGACAAACAGCGACCCATGCTGTTCAAAACGAGTGGCAAATGAGATCTGAGGGGAGGAGGCAGAGCAGATCATTACAGGTAGGGGAGGAGCTTGGATTCTGGTTTAGATGCTCTAGTACATGGCCGAGTCGGATCAGTGCTGGATCTCAGTCCCACAGGTTGAAGACCAAATGAAAAACAACTTCTTCAGATCATGCCTTTTGCCTAGTCATTAAAGGCTCTCCGAGAAGCACAAATGAAGAACCTGGATTGCCCTAGTGGAGTTACCACCGACAGATGAGGCAAAGCAGACGCTGCATAAAAAACAAAGCCTCATTTTTTTTACTTCTTGTGGCTTGGCAAAAGTAGTAAGCTGCAAGGACCCCAGTCCAGATCATTAAAGGAGTCTGACATGCAGAAGGTGAGTCTTGAATACTCGGTCTTGGTCTGGGACATAAAAATGAAGCCTTAAGTAAAAATTTCATATGACAAACACACTAGCCCTAGTCTTTAGCAATTAGTTTTGAAATGAAATAATTTTTCTCACTCAAAAATTTACTTTGCAAAGAATTTCTCTACAGAAAGCCAAGTCTTTTTACCAGAAACTGCATTTAACAAGTGGCTATGTGAATCAATCATGAATAAATTAAGTTTTAAAGGAAATTCTTTGATGGCAACCTTTAATCCTACAAGTTGTGGCACACAGCTACAAACTTTAAAATAAATATCCATATTTCCATTAAAAAACACTTTGCAGTGAAATTCTTAAGAGAAGACCAATACCTACTTTTTATCAGAAATGGCATTCAAATAGTACTTGGTTAAAACAATCATGAACTCCCCTACTCTGTGACACCACCCTAACCCCATTCCCACCCACCCCATCTTTGATTCCATTTATACCCAAATAGGCCACACCCCTTTCTACTCCCATCCAATCAAATCATACCTCCCTAGGCCCTAATTCAATGTCACTTCCTCCAGTTACAGTAACCAACACTACTCCCTACAACCTCAAATTACACATAAATCACAACTACCTAATCCACCACCTACATTCACCTACATTCCTTCAAAAGGATAACTTACAACCCAGTACAACTAACTCTCCCAAACAACCATACATTAAAACTATACTCTAGCTAAAAATATTCCAACTTACCTCCAATAACACTACAACTGAATAATGCAAAGTATAATAACATTACACACTGTGATAATATCACTTGCTATTACTGCCAGCATCACCTCATACCACAATAACAGTAACACCAATTTAATAACTTGTTCATCCACTGACCCAAACCCAGAAACAAGACTCAACACTCATACCTGCCTCCTCAATAATTGTCAAACTTCTTCACATACAGTTAGCCACACTTAACCTCCCCCAGTATAAGACCAAAAAAAAAATCTCCCCCTTCAATTCCACCTAAGCATGACCAAATACTTACAAACCATTGTCCATACTGCACTACAGCTGCTAATTAGTGGTGACATCCACCCACATCCTGGCCCAGCAATCAATTCCAAAACCCTTCCATTCCACCCCACATCTATAGTACACTTCCAGAGGAATACAACAGACCTACTAATACTTAATATCAACACATGAACCACAGTCAACAAAACAGAGGAAATACATGCAACCCTGTCCCTATATTCCATTGATATTGTCCTCTCAGAGACCCGACTCAAGCAACACAACGACAAAGAGTTACTTCCCCAAGGGTATAATCTACTCAAGAAAAAACAGGACAACCAAAAGGGGTGGTGGTACAGACATATTTTACAAAAGCAACCTTACACTAGACATTATGAACATAAATCCTCCTACACGTAATAACGCAAAAACTCTATTCACCCATTCACCAAAGTAAAACTCAAAGCTCAAAAACAACTGAATATAACTAGTGCACATATCCCCACAGATAACAACACTGACACTCTAGAAATTATTCTCCACTGGTCATCACAAGCCTCCCCCCAAGAAACACTCATACTAGGAGACTTTAATATTGACTGGTCCACATGTATCTCTCCCCTCCCACCATTCACATAAACCTAGATAGCTTTATTCAATTAATGCAAACCCCTACCAGAACTGACAAATCCTCCAAGAAAATCCTTTTTGCACTGGATCCTCACCAGCCTACCCAACTCTACAACTCTGGGTAACTACCAGGTGGTCTCAGCAACCACCAACCTACTTTTGCTCTAAGGCACCATATTAAACCCACAAAAACCTCCTCTCTACAACAAATGCACTATACAAAAAAACTACAAATCCCAGGATTTCATAGCTGCTCTAAATCACTATAACTAGACACCCTTCTTAAACCTCCCCCTGGACAAAGCAGTGGACTACTTCAACTCTACTTTCCTAAACATACTTGACCAGCTTGCCCCAACTAGAACAATAAGAACAAAATCCAACTACACCCCCTCGCTTACCAAAACTACCGACAACTCGTAAAACAGAACAGAGAGATTAGGCATGGGAAGCATGGCGGCAAAACAAAACCAGCCAAAATAAGCAAAAAGTGCAGTTGTGTACACTTGTTCGAGTGTATTCACTGTTGCAGTCATCACATTTGGGTTATCCCTGCCAGGGTAGCCCTCGGCCGGCCCGAATACCAGAGACTTAGTATTTCTGTGTCGGTTGCTGTCGCTCCAGGACTGACGTCAGGTCATCAGTAGTACAAAGTAAGGCAGACGACGCCATTACATCAGTTTTTCTTACCCTAACCTGTCAGGAGTCCCAAGTAGGAGCCATGTTCTGGTGGAAGAAACCCCACCAGTGGAAAATAAATATGAATAAGTCCCTTATAAAAAAGGGACGAAAGGGGGATGGAGGGAGGGAAACCAGGACTGCAACAGAGAATACACTCGAACATCTACATTTATGGTAAGTGTACACAACTGTACTATGTTCTTCGTGTTACACTGTTGCGGTCATCACAGGTTGATTCCCAAAGCTGAGGAAAAGGGTGGAGGCAGTGAAGGAAACTAGGTTCTGGCTAGGATGCCTGGCAAAACTGCAGAGGCAAATGCTGCCCTGGATCTGGAGAAGAGAGGCAGGTGGTAATGACTGGTAAAAGTGTGAACAGATGTCCAGGTGGCAGCCTCCAGGATGTTCCTGGTGGGGACTCCTCTGAGGAAAGCTGCAGAGGTGGAGGCTGCTCTGGTGGGGTGTGTCCTGACCCCCATGGGGGGAGGCTTTCCATGTTGCTTATAGCAGAAATGGATGCAGTGTGCTATCCATTTGGAGATGGCTTTGCCTTCTGTCACTGTAGCAAAGCTAACCAGCAGTTGATCCGACTTCTTGAAGGATTTAGTCCTGTCCAGATAGAATCTGAGCTGTCTCTGTACATCTAGAGAGTGCAGAATCCTTTCTCCCTTGGGGATTAGTGAAAAAGGTGGGCAAATTAATAGACTGGTTGAGAGGCACACTGGACACCATCTTGGGCATGGAGGATGGGTTAGTTCTGAGGGATACCTTGTCAGCATGGATGATGATGAAGGATTTCCCAGCGATGGGCACTTGCAGCTCAGAGACTCTTCTGGCTAAAGTGATGGCCAGAAGGAATGCTGTTTTCCAGGAGAGAAATGTTAGCTCTGCATAAGGAGCTGGTTCAAAAAGGAACAGGGTGAGCTTTTCCAATACAAAGTTAATGTCCCAAGCTGGTGCCCTTCTGGGTGGCCTCAATTTGCTAGCCCCTCTTAGGAACTGTTTGATCAAAGGGTGTGAGGAAAAGGGGCTGCTTAGTGGGAAAATAAGCAGAAATAGCAGAGGCATGAATTTTTATAGAGGAGAAAGAGAGGCCACTGTGTAGTAGGTCAGCTAAACAATCCAGGATGAGAGGGAGGGAGGGCTGTGCCGTATTGGCCCCCTTAGCCTGGATCCAGGTGCAGAATTTTTTTCCATTTGTCAGCATAAGACTTTCTGGTGCTAGGGCATCTGGGCTCACGGATAACGTCTAGAACCTGTTTAATGAGGTTGGCAGATTGGTTCAGAGTTAGGGAATAAGCCAAGCTGCCAACTTGAGTGTTTGCAATTGGGGATGCATGAATTCCCCTTCCCTCTGGGTCAGGAGGTTTGGAATCTGAGGAAGGTGCCATGGGAGCAGTGGTGATAGGCTGTGCAGCAAGGGATAAGAGTTCTGCTGGGGCCAGTCTGGAGTCATCAGAATGATCCCTGGTTTTTCCTCCTTTATTTTGAGCAGTACCCCGAGGATGAGAGGCAGTGGAGGAAAGGCATAGACCAACAGATTGACCCAGGGGAAGGACAGAGCATCCACTTTCCAAGTCATGCAGTGATGCTCCCTGGTTTAAAATGTGCTGGGCTGATGGTTGGTGTAGGAGGCAAAGAGGTCGACCGCCGGGGTGCCCCATTTCTGAGTTATTAGGGTGAAGGTTCTTCTGTTGAGCTGCCACTCGTGTGGGTCCATATGATTTCTGCTTAACTGGTCTGCCAGAGAGTTGACAGAGCCTGGCAGGAATTGTGCCAACAGGTGTAGTTGCATGGCAGAGGCTGTGTGCCAAAAGGTCATGGCCAGCCTGCATAGAGGGTAGGAGTGAGTCCCTCCCTGCTTGTTGATGTACCACATTATAGTGGTGTCTGTTTTGATCAAGACAGCCCCTGGAGAAAGAAGGGGTTTGAAAGCTGTCAATGCATGCTGCACAGCCATCATCTCTTTTTGATTGATGTTCAGAGGGATTTGCTGCGGGCTTCATTGGCCCTGTATGCACCTGCCATCCAGGTGTGCCCCACCAAGCATAGTCTGATGCATCTGTGGTGAGGGTTTGGACGGCGGGGGGTAGTGCGAAAGGCAGTCCCTTGTTGTGGGAGGATGTTGTAGCCCACCAAGGGAAATCTTTTCTGATGCAAGTAATTATAGGTAGAAGAGTTTCCAGGTCGAGAGTGTTGACACCAAAGGGTTTTTAGGTACCAGTGAGGTTTTCTCATATGCAGCCTGGCATATGGAATGAATAGTATGCAAGATGCTATGAACCCCAGAGCTTCCAGGATTTTCCTTGCCGACAGCTGGGGCTTGGTGGCTAATTGAGAGAAGAAGGCTGTGAGGAAAATGTGTTTCTCTGGTGTAAGGTGTGCAATCTGGGATGCTGTGTCCAGGCTTGCTCCCAGGAAGATAATCCTTTGGGTGGGCACCTGTTTGGATTTCTTTTCGTTGATTGTGTACCCTAGGGAGGTTAAAAGGGTCTTGACAAAGGCCATGTGCTTGAACAGCTTTTCCTGGCTGTCTGCCTGAATCATGCAGTCATCTTAAAAAAAAAAAAAAATTCTTGCTTTTTTCCCACTTTCTGAAATTTAAAAAAAAAAGTTCAGTTACAGATTTGCTGTTCTGAACTGTTTGTAAGTTTCTTGGAGGCCATTGCTTGCTTGGGCTAAAGGGAAGTCTCTGTGTTCATCAGTGGCAGTGGTAAACACTGAACAGCCTACCTGCCCCTGTGGGAGTGGTTACTGCCTAGAAACTGTAGTTTTATTGGCCATTTTGGGTCAATTCCAAACTCCTTGACCCCCCTCTCTTAAAACCCGATTGCCTCGTGGTTTTGGCGTCTTTTCAGACTTGGTGGCTGTTGGTGAAGCATCCACCAAGAGGAGAAAACGCTGAGAGAAGAAAGGAGCCACTTCTGAGATTTTCAGTATTTTTCTTCAGATTACTTAAGATTTCTGCATTGCCGCCTACTTTTTGGCGTTTTCCAGCTTGCTAAACTTGATATCTGTATTAGGAACTGTATTTAGAACACATCTAGAGCCTGTTTACTGCATTTCCTGTGTTGCACTTATTTTAAAATCATTTTTTTCTTAAAACTTGCATTTTACCTGTCTCGGGCCTAGCACTCAAGTGTGGGGTGATTTATTGCACTATCCTAACTTGTTGCTACTTGTGTATCTCTGCTATCTTTAAACAAAACAAAAAACAAACAAAAAAATCTTGCTTTTTTCCCCACTTTCTGAAATTTAAAAAAAGTTCAGTTACAGATTTGCTGTTCTGAACTGTTTGTAAGTTTCTTGGAGGCCATTGCTTGCTTGGGCTAAAGGGAAGTCTCTGTGTTCATCAGTGGCAGTGGTAAACACTGAACAGCCTGGCTGCCCCTGTGGGAGTGGTTACTGCCTAGAAACTGTAGTTTTATTGGCCATTTTGGGTCAATTCCAAACTCCTTGATCCCCCTCTCTTAAAACCCTCTTTTGCACATAGCGCAGCATCGGGCAGCTCCGTTTAATCAGGTTTAAACTATTCCCAGCTCCAGAAAGTCTGCTCTTCACTTTTTCCCTTAGAACTGTTCCAAATCCTCAAAGTAAGCACTCTATTTTCCTTCTAAAACCCAGCAGTAGCTAGGATAAGTGTCTTATAAGTAAGCACTAATAAACTAAAGCACTACACCCTCTTATACTCCCCTTTAAGTACTTGGCTCCCTATTGGTCCTTTTTGATCAAGTCAAAAAGTAATTCCTTATACTATTCTGGCATGTCCAAAAGTCAGTTTCAGGTTTACTCTCCAATCCAGCTGGCTGGTGAATATGGGAATCTTGAGGCAATGTTACAACTGCCTTATGTACACATACCACCCTCTCCTCTTCCCAACAAGCTGAAATATATGTGAGAGATGCAACTATATAGCCAAACTGGAGGCTGAGCTCTCTCAACATAGTACTGGCATGGTCAGTCTGCAGGAGAAGGCAATCACACACACCACAAATCCAGTCTCACATAGACCTATCACAACAACAAACCAAACAAATAAACACACAAAAACATACTTGGAGGCTCTAAATAAAAATCTGCCCAAGCAACAGAGACCTCCAAAGCAGACATCCAAGCAACTGCTTCCCCACAACAATACCCACGTATCACATAGTTCACAAAGTCAGTGTGCCACGCAGTAACAGCCCTTAAGGCTAATACACTTGTAATAGGTGACTAGTCAGACACACTGACGTCCCTCTCACCAGGCTGAACAAGGAGAAGGTCACTGTAAGCTGCCTGTCAGGTGCCAAGATCCGCCAAATAACACAAGCACTCAGGTCACTCCAAAGCAAGTACAAATATGACTCCATCATTGTCCATGCTGGTGAGAATGACCCGAGATGTACCTCCCTGGATTACATGAAAAGTGACATAGAGAGCTCTCTGATCATGTGGCCCAGGCCGGTATGACCCTGACCTTGAGTAGCATCTTACCTTCACCAAGAAGGATACCACAGTACAAAGGCAAAATGATCAATTTCAACAATTGGCTAAAGTATTGGTGTCACTCAAAGGGGATCCAGTGTCTGTCAGCCTGGGATGCCATGCTTGACAAGCCACGTTGCTTCGCTAGGGACGGCTTGCACCTGTCACCCCTGGGTTTTTGAATACTGGCCAAGGCTCTTGCCACCCCCATAGTGCCTTTTTTAGGCAAGGCTCAAAAGACAAAGACAACTTCTTAGACAACACAAGGAAAAAGAAACTAAGGGTAATGCTGCTCAACGCCAGAAGTCTAAACCTCAAGATGCACGCACTCAAGGCTCTCCTCAGTATGGAGAATATCAATATCTGTGCAGTAACAGAAACCTGGTTCAGGGCTCCCGAGAGCACCCCAGCACTACCAGGCTATACCTAATACCATGCTTTTCGGCCCCAAAACTCGGACCGAACCACAAGAGGAGGGGGAGTATCTATATTCATCAAAGATACCCATACCTCCAGGCTAGTGGCATTGCACGAAGCATCTGAGACCATCCACGTGCAACTAACAGTGGGCAAAACTGCCTTCCAGTTTGTAGCCTGCTACAGACCACCCTCCCAAACTCAGGACCACCACTCGGCTTTCCTGAAGACACTGGAGAATATGAAAGTCTCTCCAAACACCATTATATTGGGTGACTAACTACCCAAACAGACTGCGAACACTACTCAAGCCTCAACACCCTAGCCCAACGGTTCCTAGAGTTTATAAACTCAAATGCTATGGAACAACTGGTCACCACTCCCACTAGAGGGGAAAACATATTGGACCTGATCATCACCAACATGGGGACTCTATGTTCCATACCGGAGGTATACACCTCATTGGTAAGATTTGACCATAAATTAATCACTATGGACATCCATATCCCATCCCCACCCCCAGCAAAGGAAATATAGGTTGTAAAGGAGGAGGTGTGCAAGCAAATACACCATAGAAGGATAGCAATCAGGTTGTATGAGGAGGAGTTAGCCATAGGCCTTTACCAAGGAGCAGGGAGGGAAACCTAATACCAGACTGTGTGTATCCCAAATACTACAGCAGTGGTAGGTACAAAACTGTACTATGTTCATGGAGCCAGAACAGCTGGCACCAGGTGGAGTGGGTAGATCCCAAAACGTTTTGGAAGGGTGGAAGGCACTAAAGTCTGGGAAGAGCCAGAATGCCCTGCAAGGGTGGTAGGTAGCAAGGCATGCACTCTAGTTTTGGAGTATATAATGCAAAGGTGGTAGTGTTTTGTGGTATGCACAGAACTCCAAGTAGCTGCCTCAAAATATCTTTAGTAGGGACAGCTCTGAGGGAAGGCTGGCAGTTATATCTGTGGCCCTTGTGGACTGGGATGGCATGCCTGTTTTGACAGATTTGCCATGACAGGAGCCTACAAACCGTATGCTTGAGAGTATCCAATTTGAAATTGTCTGTTTTGGAATCCAAATTGAAAGGAAATTTGCTTCCCTTGTGCTCCTACAAAGCTGCTCCTTTCCCCTTATGTTCTGAGGTCTGAAGGCTTTGTTTACATAAATATGTACGTGGCTTGTAGGTAAGTAGGAATGGGATAGCCTTTTAGGTTTGTTCATGACGGTAGGGTATAAATGAGGTAAGTGTATGGATGGATTCAAAGCTAGGGCTGGAGCCACCTGGCTTGGCTGCACACTGATTGGTTTGAGGAAATGGTGTCCTGATGGAAGATAGAAAGGGCTAATGCACCATGAGGCTTGAGTTTCTTGGTTCAAGCTGATTGTAATGGCCAGAAGAGCAAATTTCCAGGACAAATATTGCCAATCTGAATGTAATTAAGGTTCAAAATTGTAATTGGTTGTTTTTCACAAGAGTCTAATTGAGGGATCCCAGGATGGTATTGGATTTAAGAGTGGGTCTGGAGAATATTCTTAGCCCTTTGGATAACTGTCTTAAAATTGGTGAGAATGAATGAAGACGGATCCAGTGTTGTATTCTTGAAATGGAGCTCAGCTGAATTTTCTAGGAGGAAAATGAAAGTCCACTGTTTAACAGCTCCTTTAGATACTGTATAAAGTAAAAAAATTCAGTTTTCAGGATCCTATCCTTTTCTCAGTCCACCTTTACCTCTTGTGGGCTTTTAAGACATCCCAAGTCTAGTAGATCTTTTTCTGGCCTGGTGTGTTTGATGTCTTCCATGCTCTTTGGTTTTGTGGGTCTGTTGTGTCAGAAGGAATTTGTAGCTGTGTCCAGATTGAGTGAGTCAGCTGACTGTGTCTCAGCTAGCTGTGGGGAGCTTGTGTTAGAGGCAGTAGAGGTAGGGTCAGGGAGGAGTATGTCCTGTCTCTTCTTGCTCAGTATCATGTTGTGGGCCTGCTGCTAAGGCAGTGGCATGGAGTCGTCTGTCTGAAGGCAAAGGAGGGAAGCACCTTGGGCAGAAAAGGCCTTTGAGGGAAAGGTCCTTGAGCACGTGCTGCCCAACTGAAAGAAAGAGGCGTGGCAAATTCCTTGCAGCTGGAGTGGAAGGTCTGGGCAGCAGAACTTTGTCAGCTGGTGATTCCTGTGGGAGGCAAAAGAGATCTATGATTGTGGGTCTTGGATTATCCACAGTCTGTCTTGAGGATGCAACTTCCGTCTGTGCTTGTCTGTCATATTTCTCTCAGGTACTTGTCTGCCAGTCTGATGGCTATCCTGTAGGTACTGTCCAAAGTGACATTTACTTGTTTTGTAGGATTCCAAAGTGTGTTGGCTAGCAAATGTCTGGGGTATGATCTACTTCCTCCTTGTGTGTTTATCTACCCACTTTACTGGTGCATTTATCACTTATCAATCTTTGCCCTGGATGCAGGAGGTCCTGATTCAGGCTGTCTTTGCATTTGCTCCTGCTAGCATTCCTTTCATTGCCCTGTGAAGGTGCTTTTCCTTTTGGGACCATTTGCCCTGAATACCTGTCTGGGCGCCTACAGATGACAGTAGTAGTCTGGCGTGTGTTAATTTGGACTTGATTTGCTAGAGACACCAGTTGGGTAGACCTGTGTTTTGTTTGGCATGTGTGGGCCTACATAGAAATTTCCTCTTACAAGCATGGGATTATTAGGATTATTGTCATAAACTGTGGCTGTGTTGAGACCATAGGTTTTTAGGTAATGCTGAATGGGATTAGAAGAACTTTGCATGCCATGAAGCCCAGATGCAAGAGATTTTGAAGCCCGACCTGCAAGTGAACAATTAAGCCTGGTTTTTTTTGCTAGTATTTTGGAAGTGGCCCTGCTTTTGCCTTTTTCACCAAAACATTAAGATCTGTCATCTTGTGAAGCCTGTCAAGTTGGCACCCAGGAAAGTTATTTTCTGGATGGTGTGGCTTTCTGAGAGACTGTGTTTCCTGTGTATTGTCAAATGTGTATCTAAGTGAAGGCAATGTTCCATGTTCCAAGTATTCATGTATCGCTTGCTTGGATCAGGCAATCATCCAAATAAGGGGTAAATTTGTATCCCCTTGAAGTCTGCAGTAGTACTGATGCCATGCCAGGCATTTTGTGAATACTCTGGTATGATATGCAAGCCAAAAGAGCAGATGCGAAATTGATGATGGATTGTGGGAAATCTGAATCTGAGGTCTGAGGTGCAGCTTTGTCTGACATGGACATGCAGGTCCTTGGAAGAAGCTGCTGTAAGGTGAAGCCCTTGCTCCTTGCCCAGCATGGGAAATGGAAGGTGAGTAAGGTGAGCATCTTGAGAAATGAAATGTGTTTAATGTGTTTAGGATGGAAAAGTCAGTCCAGACAAACCTTGGTTCCTTTCCTTGGGTAGGTCTGATAGTCTGGAATAAAACCTTGACCTTGTTAGGTTGTAAATTTACCTCTTGAATAGCTTTCATGTCCATGAGCTTTTTGAGCCTCTTTTCTTGATCTGTGCTTTGATGATTGTGTTGCAGGAGTTACGGCATGCTCAGAATTTCCATCTGAGTGAATTGTAAATAATAGCCTCTGTTTATAATGTCAGGATCTTAATGTCTGTTGTGATAATATACTTAACTTCTTGTAAATAATAACCTTTCATAAAGGGTTTGTTTCCTGTGTTGCTGCACTGTCTCTCATTGGGTCATTGGGTTTTGTTTCCCTGTATTGTCTGCGCCTGTGTAACACCTCTTCTTGCTGGGTTGCCATTGTCTATTCTATCCTTGAGATTGAGATTGTCTCTGGCTTGTGTAGCCTGTATCTACCTTTGGGCTTGTATCCGGCTGAAAAGGACAGTTTTTTTGAAGGCATTTTTCTGCTGAAGCGTGGTGGTTGAACCTGTAATTTTTAGTGAGCAGTTATTTAGCTTTTATTTTTTCCTTTTGTTTTCCGTGAAGTATCTCCTCAGCGTTATATCCTTTTAATATCCTTTTGTAGTAAGGAGCATTTAGTAAGGATCAGGCAAGGTTTCTGTAAAGGTTTGTTCCTAACTTCACGATGCCTAGATCCATCTGATCCTGTAACGTAGTGTGGCCAGGCCTCCTAGAGCTCACATATGCATCATATCTTGCAACTTACCAAAATCTTCTATGCATCATATCATATCCTTTAACTCCTTAAAATCTGGTTGTTCAGGTTGTGACATTTTATTCATGATAACAGAAACTGCTGCAGTAAATTTAAGCATATGGAACTTTTTTAAGGCCCCCCTCATGGCTAGGGTTTTTATAAGGTTTTTTCCTCCTTTCCTTAAGTCTAGAGACTCTTCGAAGGTAGTGACTCTTAGCAGTAGGGGTCAGCTTCTGGGCTTTGTGGCCTTGAGATATGGTTTGGGGTCAGCATTTTAGTAAAGAAAAGAAATTGGTGAGAGTTAGGCAGGAATCCCATCCTATCCCAGGCTTGACGGGGGCAGAGGGGAATCGAGGATTAAAGCAAACCTCGAGTAAACATCCAAGAGTATGTCCAAGACAGGAGGTATCGCCAGAGGAGTCTGTGCTGGTAGCAAGTTTCTCTCCTAAGTCTTTTCTTGGAATCCTTCCCCTTTCTAGTCAATGGAAGTGTTCAGGCAAGGTAGTAAAGGTAAGAAAAAGAATTGGGGAGGAGGAGAAGATCTGGACTGCTCTGCATCTGCATCAGAAAAATCAGAAGTCACAGTGTTCCTCTTCATCAGAATGTTGAATAAAAATAATGGAGCCAGAGAAGGAAGAAATCCCCTCCACTCCACTCTGGAGTCTCTTGGAGGACTAAGAAACTCCCCTGATAAGAGCAATTAAATCCTCAGCTTTTTTAGCATCTGCTTGGGCCTGCAGGGCACCCAGGTGGGCCTGTGGATTGGGCCTCTTGGGTAAATGATTTGATGGACTTAGTAAAGGCCTATATGAGGAAAGGAAGGGTGGAAAGACAAGACACCATGGGTGGGAAGTGGACCTGTCACATTAGCACAACACCACAGTAGCTTGGCTTGTTGTGGCACGTGGCGGTATCCGCGGCACAAAGACGGTCTCGGTTACAGAAGACAGCAGTCAGAAGCTAGATGGGTAGTCAGGGGCTGCGTGAGGCCTCGCGCTGACCAACCGCGTGTGGTGCCGTGGCATGTGGTGTGGTGGAGACATGTCGACCGCGTGTCGGTCTTTTTCCGCTTTTTTTGGAAAAAGCGGTTGGAGTCTCCGACGACATTTTATAATCAAAAGCTTTTGCTTTTGCAAAAAGTGCTGGCGAACTCAGAAAGATGCTTAATAGATGCGTGTGCCGAAAGTAGGCGCCAAAAGCAACCAGATGAATGTCATGGTCTGGGCCTAAAAATGAATGGAAAAGAAGGGAATGTATCATATCGCGGTCCCCAAAAGAATTAATTGTTTCTGACTTTGTCACGGCATAGGTGAAAGTTTCAGAAAAGTTTCCCCAGGTTAAAAGAGAACTTTGTTTCTCTCTTTTTCTTAATTTCAGTACTCGGCCTGGCGCCCAACCAAGCACTACTGAACTTCTTAGCCCCAACTTTTGTAGCGGCAAAAAAGACTGGGCTGTGGTCTTGGTATACCCCTTTTGCAACTGTTGCGCAGAACGCCAGGAGAACAAGACAACAACGATGCGGACCTAGACTTTGGAATTGAACTGAGAGGACCCGCCTGACGGCAGAGAACCCATCTGTAATTACTGCAGCTGTATGCACGATGAACATCCATGATCAAAAACTTCTCAAAAGCAAACTTCCCACTTCTCAAAACCGAGGTGGAATCCTTCAAAGCCCCAGGGCAGTGGAAAATACGGCCAAACCGCAGAATCCTTTACAAACGCATTCTATGGATACCTACAGGAATGCATGGATCGTGTTATCCCAAATAAAACCAAGACACACTCCTCCAAAGGCAGGAGACCTGTCTGGTGGACCCCAGCCATAAATAAGCTGTACAACAGAAGGAGGAAGCTACTACATGATAGAGCAAAATCCCTGAAAGGGAAGGCAACTCTGGTCAGTACTAGCAAGAAACTACGATCCCTCATAAAATCATCTAAGGCTAGCTTCGAAAGAAAAATTGCACAAGATGCTAAAGATAATCACAAGGCTTTCTTTAGTTATGTCAGAAACCTGGGTGGAAACTCCCAGATATGCTCTGAGTTAGTGCAAAATGACAAAAAATACACTGAACCCACAGACATTGCCAACATCCTGGCAGACAGGTTCAGTGCAAACTTCTCCCCCCTCCCCCCAGATGAGCAAATGACTATCCCAACAGAGTGTAGCCCCCCTGACATCACAGATGCACAGGTGAGAGCTGCCCTCTCCAAAGCAAAAAACACAGCATCAATGGGACCGGACGGTGTCCCGGGCTGCATTTTACATGAGCTCCAAGAAGAACTGAACCCTCACTTAAAATCACTGTTCAGTCTCAGCCTTACAACAGGATATGTACCCAAAGAATGGAGTACTGCAACAGTGGTCCCACTCCATAAAGGTGGTGCCACAACGGACCCCGGAAACTATCGCCCTATAAGCCTAACTAGCCTGGTCTGCAAAGCTATGGAGCGTATCATCATGGAACTCATAAACAAAGACATTGGGAACCTCGAAACACTGGATCTTACCCAATTCGGCTTTGTTAAGGGCAGATCTTGCCTCTTGAACCTGGTCAATTTCTTTGAAATAGTCACCAAGGCCATAGACGAAGGGAAGGTAGTCCACACTGCCTACCTTGACCTTGTAAAAGCCTTCGACAATATACCCCACTCAGGCATCATAAATAAGCTCACCAGCTTAAATATCAACCCCTATGTCACAAGATGGGTTGCAAACTGGTTTAGGAATAGAACCCACATGGTCAGAATTGCAGGTGCCATGTCAGACTCTAAACCAGTTACAAGTGGTGTCACACAAGGCTCAGTCCTGGGACCTCTCTTGTTTGGTATATATTTCTCTGAGGTACAGGGTAACACAGGAGGTCTATGGCTGACAAAGTTTGCAGATGACTGCAAACTGGGGGCCATAATCGACGCGCCGGCTGACACAAGCATCCTCCAAAAAGGTCTCACAGAGACTGATAACTGGTGCCAGAGCCATGGCCTAAAGCTAAATGCCAAAAAGTGCATAGTCATCCCCTTTGGGAAAAACAAAGTGCCCACAAATGACCACATAGGTGGTAATCCATTAAGTACGGAAAAAGTAATTAGGGATTTGGGGACCCAAGTAGATTGCAATCTCTCCTTTGACAATCACATTGCCAAAGTGGTTAGAAAGACATTCTATATAACCCACCTTATCACGAAGGGGTTCACATCTAAATCAAGAGAGGTCATTGTGCCCCTCTACTCATCAGACCCATAATTGAATACAATGCCCCATTTGTGATGTACCTTACCCGACACCTGCTACAACTGGAAAGACCCCAAAAGTACCTCATCAAGAGGATCAAGGGACTCAAACAGATGCGCTATGCAGTTAGGCTAAAGAAACTCTAGCTCTACTCAGTTGCTTACCGCCTACTCAGAAGCGATCTGTGCCGGACATATAAAGCCATCAGAATTAATGGATATGCTCCACCTCAAGAAATCCAAATCCATCAGAACTACATGTTCCAGTGACTTAAACCTCAGCACAGAAATAAATAGAACATGCTGGAGGGACAGATTCATATCCCAGAGGCTCCCCTCACTCTGGAACAAAATCCCAATCCATGTCAGACAGAGCCCCTCAATGACCCTCTTCAAGAAAAATCTTGACGTTTGGATGGGAGATCGTAAATTTACCCCTGGGATCTCTTCTGTGTCACTGCTAGACAGAGGCATGGTAAACTAACCTTAAATGGGCTATCTTCTGTGACCTACTATACAGAGGCACAGTCAACTAATCTAAGAAGGGTGGCGAAAGCCAAACACACTCTGGCTAGGCTTGTAAATGCCCTAGGGCAGATAGCCTAGTACCAACCTATGAACCTAAGTATGGGGAAATCTGGATAATTCTTTGTCTGCAAAAGGCAATGACCGGAGCCACACATTTTGTGAAAACTCTGGGAGCAGTGGATAAGCCAAAGGGAAGTGCAGAGAACTGAAAGTGCTGAGATCCTGCCCGGAAATGGAGGTATTTCCTGCATGATTCCCAGATAGGAATGTGGAGGTAGGCCTCTTTTAGATCTAGAGTGGCTAGCTAAGCGTCCTTGGACAGCATGGGTAGCAGCTGCTGGAGGATGAGGATTTTGAATTTTGGAATCACCTGGAAGGTGTTTAGAATGGATAGATCGAGGATAGGGTGCCAGGTGTCCTCTTTTCTGGGCACCAGGAAAAGTCTGGAGTAGAAACCTTAGCCTATCTGTTCTGAAAGAATGTACTCTACTGCCCTCATAGAGAGCAGGGAAAGGATTTACTTTTGAGCCTCTGCCCACTGGTTTAGTGGTAGATCTGGGAACCCTTTTGGGGTTGGAAGGGTGTGGAAGGAAAATCTGTATCCCTGAGACACTACGTTTAGAACCCAGTGGTCATTGGTAAAGGTGGCCCAGGTGCTTGCGTGAAAGGAGAGTTTTCTCCTAGGGGTAACTGAAGGTGGGCAAAAGGGAGGGGGTCGGGGAGGTGAGTCATTGTGAGTTCTTACCATAAGGGGGTGGCTTGGAATGCTCTGGTTTTGAAGTGGAGGTAGTCCACTTCTTAGATCTCTGCATTCCCTGTGGCTGCTGTCTGGGGGGCGGGTCTGGTTCCATGGGGTCTGGGCTGGACTGGTTTACTGGAAGCAGGAAAGGACCAGTGTTTAGTGGAACAATGCCTGCTGAACCCAGGTGGCTGGACCTGCAAGTAGTCCTTAACTATTTGCATAGATTTTGTTTTTTCTTCCATCTTTTTTAGGACCTCTTCTGCCTTAGTGACAAATAAGTTATCTTTGTTCAAGGGGGCGTCCAACAATTTAGATTTGACACGGTCTGGCAAGGGCTGCTCCTTAAGCCATGCATGCCTTCTAATGACAGAACCAGTGACTGCTGCCCTGCAAGAAGCTTCTAGGGCATCAAAAAGTACAGTTGTGGACACTTACCATAAATGTAGATGTTCGAGTGTATTCACTGTAGCAGTCACCACATTTGAGTTATCTGCCTGCAGGTAGCCCTCAGTTGGCCTGAATACCAGAGTCTTGGGATTTCTGCATCGGATGCTGTCACTTTTTCCATGACCTCAGGACGTCGTCATGTATATAAAACATGCAACAGACGCCATTACATCAGTTTTTCTTGCCCCAGATGTCAGGAGCCCCCTAAATAGGAAGCAATTACATGGTGTGGAACACCCCCAGCAAAAGGCAAATACCAATGATATAAGGTATGCCAAACAAAAGGGATAGGTAGAAGTAAAGAGAAGTCAGGGGGCTGGAGGGAGGGTAACCAGGACTGCAACAGTGAATACACTCAAACATCTACATTTATGGTAATTGTACACAACTGTACTATGTTCATGTTTCACCGTTGCAGTCATTACATTTGGGTAGATTCCCAAAGCTATGGTTGGGAGGAGGAATTTAGATAGCATTAGGGCAAGCTATAAGGCCCTGCAAGACTGCAGTGGTAAAGCCAGCTCTGGATTTAGAGAAAATTGGCAAATGATAACGCCTGGTGAAAGTATGTACAGAACTCCAGGTAGCAGCTTCTAGGATGTCCTTGGTAGGTACGCCAGAGAAAGGCTGTAGAGGTAGATGCGGCCCTGGTGGAGTGAGGTCTGATCCACTGGGGGATAGGTTTCCCATGGTGCTTATAGCAGAAATGAATGCAATGGCTTATCCATTTAGAAATGGTTTGCTTTGAAATACCTTCCCCTCTGCCCATGCAGCAAATGCCACCAGCAGTTGTTCAGATTTCCTTTGAGGTTTAGTCCTGTCCAAGTAGAATCTAAGTTGTCTATGCACATCTAAGGAATGCTGTATCCGTTCCCCTTTATTCTGTGGATTGGGAAAGAATGTTGGCAAATGAATGGACTGATTAAGAGCCACACAAGATACCACCTTGGGCATGAAGGATGGATTGGTTCTGAGGGACACCCTGTCTACATGAAAGATGATGAAAGGCTCCACTGCCATAAGGGCCTGTAATTCAGATACCCTTCTAGCTGAAGTGATTGCTAAAAGGAAAGCTGTTTTCCAAGAAAGAAATTTTATGTCTGCAGTGGCAGCTGGCTCGAAAGGAGGTAGAGTGAGTTTCTCCAAGACAAAGTTAAGGTCCCAAGCTGGGGTTGGAGCTCTCCTGGGTGGTCTAAAATTTTTGGCCCCTCTGAGGAACTGCTTGAGCAGTGGATGAGAGAAAAGGGGAGGTTCTGTGTTATAACGAGCTGAAATGGCTGAGGCGTGGATTTTAATGGAGGAAAAAAAGACAGGCCTTTGTGAAGCATCTCAGTTAAGTATTGTAAAATCTGAGGTAAATTGGGCACTGCTGTGCTCATCCCTTGAGAGTGGTTCCAGGCACATAATCTTTTCCATTTTTCAGCATAAGATTTTCTGGTACTTAGCCTCCTTGCCTCTAAAATGATATCCATCACAGGTTTGCTGATGGATAGTAAAGGACAGATTAAGTAATTAGCCAGGCTGCAAAGTTCACTGTTAGAAGCTGAGGGTGCAGAATCTGGTTCTCCTGCTGAGACAGCGGGGAAGGAGTCTGAGGCAGGTGCCATGGAGATAACCGTGACACACTGTGCAGGAGGGTGTACCAGTGATGGCACGGCTAGTCTGGAGCAATCAAAATCATCCTTGGTTTGTCCTGTTTGATTTTTAGTACTACTTCAGAGAGCAGAGGCAGAAGGGGGAAGGCATAGACTGATAGTTTTTTCCAGCTGAAGGACACAGCGTCCACTTTCCAGGCTTGTTTGTGGGGAGTCCTTGTGCAAAATTTGTCCAATTGGTAGTTCTGGGGAGAGGCAAACAGGTCTATATCTGGGCTCCCCTATTTGCTTGTCAACATGTTAAAAATCCTTGGTTCCAGTTTCCACTCGTGTGGGTCCATGAGGTTCTACTTAGTCCATCTGACAGTGTATTTAATTTTCCTGGCAGGAATTGAGCTTGTAGGTGCACTTGGTAGCTCAAGGCTGTGTTCCACAATGCCATGGCTAGTCTGCAGAGGGGGTAAGAATGTGTACCCCCTGGTTGTTTATGTACCACATAACAGTGGTATTGTCCGTCTTTACCATTAGTTGTCCTGGAAGAATGCGGTCCTTGAAGGCTGTCAGAGCATTCTGTACAGCTAACATTTCTTTCTGACTGATATGCAGGTGCATTTGACTTGGGTTCCATTTGCCCTGAATGCACTTCCCTGCCAGGTGAGCCCCCCATGCATAGTCTGATGTGTCTGTTGTTAGGGTTTGGCGGCAGGGGGTGGTGTGAAAGGTAGTTCCATGTTTCGGTGGCAGGTCTCTGCCCACCAAAGGAACTCTAGGGTACAACAGGAATCATTGTTTCTAGGTCTTGAGAATGTTGACACCATAGGCTTTTTAGATACCAGTGTAGTTTCCTCATATGCAGTCTTGCATATGGAATTAGAAGAATGCAGGGGCCATGAACCCCAAGGCTTGAAGTATGTGTCTTGCAGATAGCAGGGTTTTGTCGCCAGTTGTTTGAAGTAGGTTGTCAAATGAATTTGTTTCTCTGGCGTGAGGTAAGCCATCTGGGAAGCTGTAGCTTTCTCTTAGGAATATAATTTGTTGACAGGGTACCAGGTGTGATTTCTTTTCGTTTATGGTGTACCCCAGAAAAGTTAGAACATTTTGTACAAAGGCCAGATGATTAAAAAGTATGTCCTGGCTTTCTGCATGAATTAGACAATCGTCCAGGTATGGGTATATTTTAATATTTCTTTGCCTGCAAAATGCAATAACTGGAGCTAGACACTTTGTAAATACCCTGGGCGCAGTAGATAAGCCAAAGGGCAGTGCAGAGAACTGATAGTGCGTGCAGCCTGTTTTCAAGCATAGGTATCTTCTGCAAGTTTCCCAGATTGGGATGTGCAGGTATGCTTCTTTTAAATCTAGTGTTGCCAACCAGGCATCCTTGCCTAGCACAGGAAGTAATTGGTTAAGAGTCAGCATCTTGAATTTTGAAATCTCCAAAAAGGTGTTTAGAGTAGACTGATCCAGGACAGGATGCCATGAACCGTCTTTTCTGGGTAGCAGGAAAAGTCTCGAGTAGAAACCTTGCCCCTTTTCCCCTTCAGGTACCAGATGAATAGCCCCCATGCTTAAGAGAGAAAGTACCTGTTTTTGGGCCTCTGCCAACTGATTTGGGGGTAGGTCTGTCCACCCGCTTGGTGTTGGAACACGTGGAAGCGAAATCTGTATCCATGGGACACTATATTTAAAACCCATTTGTCCTGGGTAATGAGTTCCCAATTCTTTGCATGAAGAGCAATCTTTCCCCCCCAAGGGGCAGTCAAGTTGATAAGTGCTTGGAAATATTAAAAGGAAGTCATTGAGACAGTTTACCATAGGGGGGAGTCTTATTATTCCCAGATTTGGAAGTGAAGGCTACCCACTACTTAGTTCTGTGTCTCCCCACTGCTTAGTTCTGTGTCTCCCCTGGGACTGAAACCTGGGGTTTTTGATGTGTCTGGGTTTGGCTTGAGAAGACCTGGAAGGGGCTGGAAAGCACTAATTCTTAGAGGGCCAGTGCCTACTAAATCTAGGAGGCTGAACTTGTAAAAAAATCTTTAACAGTTTGTATAGATTTAGCTTTATCTTCCATCTTTTTAAGAACTTCCTCAGCCTTGTTGCCAAACAGGCAGTCCTGATTTAAAGGAGCATCCAACAATTTAGCTTTAACATGATCAGGCAAAGATTGCTCCTTAAGACAAGCATGCCTTCTGAACAAAGACCCAGTAACAGCAGCCCTGCAAGAGGCCTGTAATGAATCAAAACCACATTGCAAAGTATGTTTTCCAACTTGTTCAGCAGAATGCATTAAATCATGTAATTCTTTATTTTCCACACAGTCAGGAATCAACATAATTTTCTGTTTAAGCAGTCCAATAACATGTTGCTGATACTTTAACATATGAAACTGGCAGTTTAAAGCCCTAATGGCCACGGTTGCAGAAGTGTAAACCTTCTTACTCCATCTATCCAGCAACCTGGAGTCTCTATATCAGAAGGGATAGGATTTTTAGCAGTAGAAGCCTTAATGCCCTTGGGCCCCTGTGAAATAAACTCTGGATCTGCAACAGGACTTTTAAAAAGGAACTTGTGGGACTCCGGGACCCTGTAGTATCTGTCAGGGTTTTCTGGGAGTTGGAGGCAGGGAATCAGGGGCCAAACTAGATTCCGAAAAAGCATCATCAACAATGTCTAGTACAGGAGGAATAGCTAAAGGCCTATGCTGAGGTAGGAGAAGGAAATCCCTAAGCCTCTTTTTTGAATCAGAAAAATCCTGGCTTTCCCAGTGGAAATGCTCCCTTAGAGTATGTAATTTCCCCAAAAGAAAAATCCTCACGAGGGGAAGCAGAGGGAATGGAGTCCTCTGCATCAGAATCTTCATAAGTAGATAAGGGCAAATCCATATCATCAGAAGAATAAGAAAAAACAGAATCCTGATCAGAAGATTCATAATCAACTTCAGTCCTAGGCCTCTTAGAAGGGGGAGTTGGCTACCCCTGATTAGAGTTATTAGATCTTCAGCCATTCTTATCATTTATTTTTTAGGCATAGAGGTCTGAGCATGTGGCCTGGGCGCCATTTTTTAGGCATGGATCGAGATTTAGACCTAAGTAAAGGAGGCGGTTTAATATGCAAGCCCGTAGGCCTGAATACACCCTCAGAAGCCAGTGCCTGCACAGCGGCTCCGGACCCATCCAAGGCAGAGACATCCGCGGGTTCCATAGTTGAAGCATCTCGCGGCATACCGGACTCTGAATGGGTCTCAGTAGAGGCCTGCGAATCAGAAGTAGCAGGTATCAGGGGCTGCAAAAGCACCTCACTGAGTACCGGCGAACTGGCGACTGGCTTAGGAGAAGCATCATCATCAGTTTTGGACCTCGGCGGCCTAGCTCTGTCTTTATCTTTGCGTTTTTCGGAATCCCGGTAGTTGGATGGCTAACCGAAGACATTTCTGGATAATTAAATCAAGAACCGAAATATTTAGAGGTGAAAATATACCGACGGATAGTGCACTGATTAAATAAAGCACAAGACTGACAGCAAGGTGCGTCGTGGTCAGGGCCTAGGCAAGGAATACAGTACGAATGATAATCTTTATGAGATATTTGCTTTCCACAAGTAATGCAATTAACTTTCACTAACATCGGTAAGGATCAAGAAAACGTTTGCCCAACGGGGTACTTAGCTTTAGTTGAAGACTTCGGTTTTGAAACTCGAAAACGAAAATTTCAGGAGTCGGCCGACTGGCACTTGCGAACTGCTTCTGCTTCGGGCACCGCACGGCAAGAAAGACTGATGTAATGGCATTGGCTGGATGTTTTATACCCCTGACTAACTGACATCATGGAAGAAGGGACAGCAACTGACGCAGGACCCAATACTTTGTTAATCAGGCCAAGTGAGGGCTACCTGCAAGCAGAAAACCCAAATGTAATGACTGCAACAGTGAAACATGAAGAACATCTGTACTATGTTCTTTGTGTTTCACTGCTGCAGTCATCACATTTGAGTTGATTCCCAAAACCGAGGGTGGGTGGAGGCAGTCAAGAAGCATTAGTGTTGGCAAGCAGGCCCTGTAAGACTGCTGTATCAAATCCAGCTCTGGATTTAGAAAAGATAGGTAAGTGGCAATGCTTGGTGAAGGTGTGTACAGAAGGTTGCAGCTTCCAGATGACCCTGGCAGGGACAACCCTGCGAAATGCTGTAGAGGTTGACGTGGCCTAATGAAATGTGTTCTGATCCCCTGTGGGGCAGGTTTACCATGATGTTTGCAGCAGAAATGGACGCAGTGTGCTATCCATGTAGAAATGGTTTGCCCTCTGCTCCTGTAGCCAAACTGACTAGCAGCTAGTCATATCTTCAGAAAGGTTTAGTCCTGTCCAGATAGAAACTACAGTTGTGTACACTTACCATAAATGTAGATGTTCGACTACAGTCATTTCATTTGGGTAATCTGCTGGCAGGTTGCCCTCAGTCGGCCTGATTAACAAAGTCTTGGGTCCTGCGTCGGTTGCTGTCCCTTCTTCCATGACGTCAGGGGTATAAAACATGCAGCCAACGCCATTACATCAGTTTTTCTTGCCCCAGATGTCAGGTGCCCCCCAAATGGGGAGCAATATATGTATATGTATATATGTATATAATTTAAAACACAAAAAATATACCTCCAAACAAAAGCAAATACACCAAAAAGGCTTTTAAGCATAGAAAGACAAAGTAAAGATGTAGTAAGAGAAAAAACAGGGGGCTGGCTGGAGGGTGGGTAACCAGGACTGCAACAGTGAATACACTCGAACACCTACATTTATGGTAAGTGTATACAACTGTACTATGTTCTTCGTGTTTCACTGTTGCAGTCATTACATTTGGGTAGATTCCTAAAGCTATGGTTGGAAGGATGGATTTATACAGCATTAAGAGCAGCTATAAGGCCCTGCAGGACAGCAGTGGCAGAAGCCAGCTCTGGATATAGAGAAGAGAGGTAAATGGTAATGTTTGGTGAATGTATGAACTGAGCTCCAGGTAGCAGCTTCTAGAATGTCTCTGGTAGGAACCCCTCTGAGGACGACTGCAGAAGTAGATGCAGCCCTGGTGGAATGAGATTTGATCCCCTTGGGGATAGGTTTACCATGGTGCATGTAGCAGAAACAAATACAATGGCTTATCCATTTGGAAATAGTCTGCTTTGAAATAGCCTTTCCCTCTGCCCCTGTAGCAAAAGCCGCCAATAGTTGTTCAGATTTTCTTAGAGATTTTGTCCTGTTTAAGTAAAATCTAAGTTGTCTGTGTACATCCAATGAATGCAAAATCGCTCACCCTTGTTTTGTGGATTGGGAAAGAAAGTTGGCAGATGAATGGTCTGATTAAGAGCCACACTGGATACCACCTTAGGCATGAAAGATGGATTGGTCCTGAGAAACACCCTGTCCGTATGAAAAATAATGAAAGGCTCCACTGCCATAAGAACATGTAATTCAGAAATCCATCTAGCTTAAGTGACTGCTAAAAGGAAAGCTGTTTTCCAGAAGATAAATTTTAGGTATGCAGTAGCAGCTGGCTCAAAAGGAGGGAGAGTGAGTTTTTCCAAAACAAAATTGAGATCCCCTGGGAGTTCTTAAATTTTTTCCCCTTCTGAGATACTGCTTTAGCAGAGGATGAGAAAAGAGGGGAGGTTCTGTGTTGTAATGAGCTGAAATAGCAGAGGCATGGATTTTTATGGAAGAAAAAGATAGGCCCTTATGAAGCATCTCAGTTAAGTATTGCAGAATCTGAGGAATATTGGGCATTGCTGTGCTTATTCCTTGCGACTGGTTCCACGCACAGAATCTTTTCCATTTGTCAGCAAAATATTTTCTAGTTCTAGGCCTTCTAGCCTCCAAAATGACATCCATCACAGGTTTACCGAAGGATGCCAAGGGTGAAATTAGATGATTAGCCATGCTGCAGGATTCAAAGTTTGGAGCTGAGTGTGCAGAATTTGGTAGTTCTGCTGAGACAGTAGGCAAGGTGTCGGAGGCAGGTGCCATGGAGGAAGGTGTGACACATTGCGCAGGAGTGGGTACCAGTGTTGGCGAGGCCAGTCTGGAGCAATCAGATTCATTTTTGGTTTGTCCTGTCTGACTTTTAGTAGAACTTTGGAGAGCAGAGGCAGAGGGGGAAAGGCATAGACTGATAGGTTTTTCCAGCTGAATGATAGAGCATGCACTTTCCATGCTTTTTTGTGATTAATTCTTGTGCAGAATTTGTCCAACTGATAGTTTTGGGGTGAGGCAAAAAGATCTATGACTGGACTCCCCCATTTGCATGTCAACATGTTGAAATTTCGTGGTTCCAGTTTCCATTGGTGTGGGTCCATAAGATTTCTGCTTAGTTCGTCTGCCAGAGTATTTAGCTTTCCTGGCAGGAATTGAGCTTGTAGTTGCATTCGGTAGGTCAAGGCCGTGTTCCACAATGCCATGGCTAGTCTGCAAAGGGGGTATGAATGTGTACCCCCCTGCTTGTTTATGTACCACATAACTGTGGTGTTGTCTGTCTTTTCATTAACTGTCCTGGATGAAGGTAGTCCTTGAAGGCTGTCAGTGCATTCTGTACAGCTAGCATCTCTTTCTGATTGATATGAAGGTGCATTTGATTTGAGCTCCATTTGCCCTGAATGCACTTTCCTGCCAAATGAGCCCCCCAAGCATAGTCTGATGCGTCTGTAGTTAGGGATTGGGCGGCAGGGGGTGGAGTAAATTACAGTCCCTTGTTTTGGTGGCATGCCTCTGCCACCATAGGAACTCCAGTTGCAGGCAAGGTATGATAGGAATCATTGTTTCCAGGCTGTGACAATGTTGACTCCATAAACTTTTTAAGTACCACTGAAGTTTCCTCATATGCAGTCTTGCATATGGAATTAGAAGAATGCAGGAGGCCATGAACCCCAAAGCTTGCAGAATTTGTCTTGCAGATAGCAGGGTTTTTGTGGCCACCTGTTTGAAGTAAGTCACCAATTGAATTTGCTTTTCTGGCGTAAGGTAAGTCATCTGGGCAGTTGTATTCAAGCTTGCACCCAGGAATGTAATTTTTGAGAGGGTACCAGTTGTGATTTCTTTTTGTTTATGGTGTACCCTAGACAAGTTAGAACCCTTTTTACAAACGCCAGACGATGAACATCCCTTTTTACAAACGCCAGATGCTTTAGAAGAATGTCCTTGTTTTCTGTCTGTATTAGACAATCGTCCAGGTATGGATATATTTGAATATTTCTTTGCCTGCAAAATGCAATTACTGGAGCCAGGCACTTTGCGAAGACCCTAGGCGCAGTAGATAAGCCAAAGGGCAGTGCAGAGAACTGGTAATGCAAGTAGCCTGCTTTGAAGCGGAGGTATCTTCTGCAAGATTCCCTGACTGGGATATGCAGGTAAGCCTCTTTTAAGTCTAGAGTTACCAACCAGGCATCTTTGCCTAGCATAAGTAGTAACTGTTGAAGAGTCAGCATCTTGAATTTTGGAATGTCTAGAAATGTGTTTAGAGTGGATAAGTCCAGAATTGGACGCCATGATTTTTCTTTTCTGGGTACCAGGAAAAGTCTGGAATAAAACCTTGTCCCTTTTCCTCTTCTGGTACTGGTTGAATAGCCCCTTCATGAGGGACAGAACTTGTTTCTGGCCCTCTGCCCACTGATTTGAGGGCAGGTCTGGCCATCCGTTTGGGATTGGCAATGTGTGGACATGGAATCTGTATCCCTGGGATACTATATTTAAAACCCATTTGTCCTGGGTAATAAGTTGCCAGTTTCGTGCATGAAGTGCCAGTTTTCTCCCCAAAGGGGCGGCTAAAAGATAAGTGCTTGGAGAGTGTAGAGGGAAGTCATTGAGGCTGTTTACCATAGGGAGGTGCCTTGTTCTTTCAAGATTTGGAGGTGGAGGCACCCCATTGTTTTGTTTTAAAAGTTCCTTGTGACTGAAACCTTGAGCCTTTGGAATGATTGGATTTGACTTGAGCGGCTCTCGAAGGCACTGGAAAGGACCAGTTCTTTGTAGGCCAGTGCCTACTAAATCTTGGAGGTTGCACTTGTAAGAAATCTTTCACAGTTTGCATAGATTTGCCTTTATCTTCCATCTTTTTTAACACTTCTTCAACCTTATTACCAAAGAGACGGTCCTGCTGTAAAGGAGCATCCAACAATTTTGCTTTAACATGGTCAGGCAGAGTTTGCTCTTTGAGCCAAACATGCCTTCTTAGCACAGATCCAGTTACAGCAGCCCTGCAAGAGGCCTCCAAAGAATCAAAACCACATTGCAAAGTATGTTTACCAACTTGTTCAGCTGAATGCAATAAATCCTGTAAATCTTTATTTTCCACACAGTCAGAAATTAACATAATTTTCTGTTTGAGTAGTCCCATGATATGCTGTTGATATTCAAGCATATGAAATTGACAGGTTACAGCCCTGATTGCCAAGGTTGCAGAAGTGTAAACCTTCTTACCCCATCTATCCATCGCCTTGGAATCTCTATCAGAAGGGGTAGGATTTTTAGCAGTAGAGGCCTTAATGCCCTTGGGACCCTAAGAAATGGTTTCAGGATCAGCAGTAGAACTTTTGAAAAGAAATTTGTGGGAGTCAGGAACCCTGTAGTATCTGTCTGGCTTACAAGGAGCCGGAGGCAGAGAATCAGGAGCCATACTAGATTCTGAAAAAAACATCATCAACAATGTCTACAACAGGAGGTATAGCCAAAGGCCTATGCTGAGGAATAAGAAGAAAATCCCCAAGTCTCTTTTTAGATTCAGAGAAATCCTGACTTTCCCAGTGGAAATGTTCTCTTAAAGTATGTAAAGTCTCCCCAAAAGAAAACTCCTCAGGGGGAGAAGCAGAAGGAATGGAATATTCTGCATCAGAGTCCTCATAATTAGGAATAGACAAATCCTGTTCATTAGAAGAGTCAGAAGAAATAGAATCCTGTTCAGAGGATTCATAATCCATGTCTTGCCTAGGCCTCTTAGAAGGAGGGGGTTGGCTACCTCTGATCAGGGTAATTAAGTCTTCAGCCATTTTGATCATTTGTTTTTTAGGCATAGGGGCCTGTACACATGGCCCAAGCATCGGTTTTTTAGACACAGAAGTAGATTTTGGCCATAGTTTTGAAGATGGCATCGGTTTAATATACAAATCTTTAGGCCTGAAAACACCCTCAAAAGCCGGTGCCTGCACAGCGGCTCTGGACCCATCCAAGGTCGAGACATCCGCGGATTCAATACTTAAAGCATCTTGCGGCATACCGGACTCCGAATGGGTCTCAGTAGAGGCCTGCGAATCAAAAGTAGCAGGCATCAGGGGCTGTGAAAGCACCAAACCGAGTACCTGCGAACTAGCGACTGGCTTAGGAGAAGCGTTGTCGTCGGTTTTGGATCTCAAAGGCCTGTCTCTGCCTTTTTCTTTGCGGTTTTTAGGTATTCCGGTAGTCAGATTGCTAACCAACGACATTTCTGGATAGTTAAATCGTGAACCAAAGTATTTAGACGCAAAAATATGCTGACGCTTAATAGTGCATTGATTAAATCTAGCACAAAATAGACAACAAGGTACGTTGTGATCAGGGCCTAGACAAGGAATACAGTACAAATGAAAATCCTTATGAGGTATTTGCTTCCCACAAGTAATGCAATTATTAACTTTTACTGACATTGGTAAGGAGCAAGAAAAGGTTTCCCCAACGGGGTACTTAGCTTTTAGTTGAAGACTTTGGTTCTGAAACTCGAAAACGAAAATTTCAGGAGTCGGCCAACCGGCACTTGCGAACTGCTTCTGCTTCGGGCACCGCGCGGCAAGAAAGACTGATGTAATGGCGTCGGCTGCATGTTTTATACCCCTGATGACCTGACATCATGGAAGAAGGGACAGCAACTGACGCAGGACCCAAGACTTTGTTAATCAGGCCGACTGAGGGCAACCTGCCAGCAGATTACCCAAATGTAATGGCCGCAACAGTGAAACACAAAGAACATCCTAAGCTGCTTGTGAACATCCAGGGAGTGCAGGATCCTTTACTCTGTATTCTGAGGACTAGGGAAAATGGTTGGCAAATGAATGGATAGGTTTAAAGCAACACTAGATACCACACTAGATACCACCTTTGGCATAAATGATGGGTTAGTCCTGAGGGAACCCTGTCCACATGGAAGATAATGAAGGGTTCCACGGACAAAAGGCCTGCAATTCAGACACTCTTCTTGCTGAAGTGATGGGTAGGAGTAAAGCTGTTTTCCAGGAGAGGAATTTTAACTCTGCTGAAGCAGCAGGTTCAAAGGGTGGAAGCGTGAATTTTTTTTCCACCAATACAAAGTTAAAGTCCCAGGCTGGAGTGGGAGCTCCTTGGTGGAGTCTTAAATTTCTGGCTCCTCTCAAGAACTGTTTGACCAGAGGATGAGAGAAGAGGGGTGGCTCAGTACTATAATGAGCTGAGACGGCAGAGGCATGAATCTTAATTGAAGAGAAGGACAGGCCTTTGTGGAACATTTCTGTTAGGTGTGTGTCCATTCCTTGAGACTGGCTCCTAGAACAGTATATTTTCCACTTTTCTGAATAGGATTTTCTAGTAGTAGGCCTTTTTGATCCAGGAAGACATCCAGCACCGGTTTACTGAGGGTTCAGGGGATGAATCAGGCTGCTAGGTTCAAGGTTTGTAACTGAGAATGCAAAATCTGGCCCTCCTGCTGTGACACCAGGGAGGGGGGTCTGAGGCAGGTGTCAAGGTGGCAATACTGTCAGACTGAGCAAAGGTGGGGTACCAGTGCTGGCATGGCCAGTCTGGTGCAACCAGGATTGTCCTTGGCGTGTCCTGTTTGATCGTTAGTAGAACCTTCGAGAGGAGGGTCAGAGGGGGAAAGGCGTAGATTGAGAGGTTTTCCCATGTAAAGTACACAGCATCCACTTTCCATGCTTGGTTGTGGGGAGTTCTGGTGCAATATTTGCTCAATTGAAAATTCTGAGGGGAAGCGAAGATGTCTACCTCTGGTGCCCCCCACCTGTGGATCAGCAGCTTGCATGATTTGGGTCCCAGTTTCCACTCATACGGGTCCATTAGATTTCTACTTAAGTCGTCTGCCAGTGAATGTAGTTTGCCTGGCAGGAATTGAGCTTGTAGGTGCACTTGGGTGCTCAACGCTGTGTCCCCCGAGCCATGGCTAACCTGCAGAATGGGTAGGAATGGGTTCCTCCCTCAGCTTATGTAACACATAACTGTGGTGCTGTCTGTCTTTATCAATAGTTGCCTGGAAGAATAAGGTGTTTGAAGGCTGTCAGAGCATTCTATACAGCTAACATTTTTTTTGATTGATATGCAGGTGCATTTGCTTTTGGCTCCATTGGCCTTGAACACCTTTTCCTGCCATGTGAGCCCCCATGCACAGTCTGATGCGTCTGTTGTTAGGGTTTGGGCGGCAGGGGGTAGAGTGAAAGGGAGCCCTTTGTTGTGGTAGCAGGCCTCTGCCCACCAAAGAAACTCTGCCCTTAGGCAAGGAATGAGAGGAATCATTGTTTCCAGGTCCTGAGAAAGTTAACACCAGAGACTTTTTAAGTACCACTGAAGTTTCCTTATATGCAGTCTTGCATATGGAATTAGTAGAACTCAAGAGGTCATGAACCCTAGGGCTTGCAGTATTTTTCTTGCACATAGCTGGGTTTTGGTAGCCAGTAGATTGAAGTAGCTTGTCAAATACATTTGTTTTCTGGAATGAGGAATATCATGTGGGAAGTTGTGTTCAAGCTTGCTCCCAGGAATACAATCTATTGGCTGGGTACCTGATGGGATTTGTTTTCGTTGATGGTCTACCCCAGTGAGGTGAGAAGACATTTTACAAATGTCAGGTGCTGGAGTAGCAATTTCTGACTGTCTGCCTGAATCAGGCAATCGTGCAGGTATGTGTAAATTTGAATTTTTCTCTGCCTGCAATATGCAATGGCTGGAGCTAGGCATTTTGTGAATACCCTGGGCGCAGTAGATAAGCCAAAGGGAAGTGCAGAGAATTGATAACGCAAAGAGCCTGCCCTGAAACGTAGGTATTTCCTGCAAGATTCCCTTATGGAGATGTGCAGATAAGCTTCTTTTAAGTTTAGGGTGGCTAGCCAGGACTCCTTGGCTAGCATAGGAAGCAGCTGCTGGGGAGTAAACATCTTGAACCTAGGAACCACCAGGAAGGTGTTAAGAATAGATAGATCCAGGATAGAGCGCCAAAAGTTTTCTTTTCTGGGGACCAGAAACAGTCAGGAGTAAATACCTTGTCACCTATGCTCTGCTGGGACAGGTCGAATAGCCTTGATACTGAGAAGAGAAAGTACTTGCTTTTGGGCCTCTGCCCACTGGTTTAGGGGAGGTCTGGCCATCCGTTTGGGGTTGGCAGTAAGTGGAAGTAGAATCTGTATCTCTGGGATACAATGTTCAATACCCATCTGTCCTGGGTGATGTACTCCCAGTTGTTTGCATTTTTTGCATGTAGGTCATGTTTTCCTCCTAAGGGCACAAGTACTTGGGCAAGGCTTGGAAGAATTAAGGATAATTCATTGTGAGATTTTACTATAGGAATTTGGCTTACTACTCCCTGTTTTAGAGGTGGGAGCATTCCACTGTTTAGATCTGCACATACCCTGAGACTGTAATCGTGGTGGTATGCTGCCCCTGTGTTAGAACTGAGAAGGTCTGGGAGGGACTGGAAAGGACCAGTTTTTTGAAGGCCAATGCCTACTGAATCTAGGTGGCTGCACCTGTAGGAAATAAATAAGAGTTTGCATAGATTTAGCTTTTTCCTACATCGTTTTGAGGACTACTTCTGCTTTACTACCAAACTGGCGTTCTTGATTTAGTGGTGCATCTAGTAATTTGCTTTGACATAGTCTGGCAAGATATGTTCCTTAAGCCAAGCATACCTTCTAAGAACAGGCTCAGTGACAGAAGCCCTGCAAGATGCTTCTAAGGCATCAAAACCACATTGCAAAGTAAGTTTTCCAACTTGGTTAGCAGAATGCATTAACTCTTGTAAATCTTTATGTTCTGCACAATCAGGAATCAACATCATTTTCTATTTAGTTAGCTCCACAATATGTTGCTGATACTTCAACATATGAAACTGGCAATTTAAAGACCTGATGGGAAGAGTAGTAGAGGTGTACATCTTCTTACCCCATCTATCTAAAGCCATAGACTCCCTGTCCGAAGGAGTAGGGCTTTTGGTTATTGTACCCTTAATGCCTTTAGGTCCCTGGGAAATGGTCTCTGGATCCGCAGTAGGATTCTTAAAGAGAAACTTGTGGGAGTCAGGTACTCTGTAGTACCTGTCAGGATTCCTGGCCGCTGGAGGCAAGGTATCAGGGTAAGGCTGGATTCCAAGAAGACATAGATTGCCATACATGTAAAGCAGAGTGCCTCTTTGGTCCTCTTCAAAAGGAACCTTGACGATTGGATGGGAGAAAGGAAATTCATCCCGGGGATCACGTCAGTCACCCTGCAGGACAGGGGTCCAGGGAAGTAAATAGTGTGGGAAGAAATAGCCAGGGAATTGTTATGGCTAGGCTTGTATAGGCCCTAGGGCTGATAGCCTAGTACCAACCTATGAACCTATGAACATCATCTACAATCTCCAGAACAGGGGGTATAGCTAGAGGCCTGTGCTGAGGCAAGTCTAAAAATTCTCTGAGTCTCTTTTTGGACTGTGGGTAGTCCTGGCATTCCCAGCGGAAATGCTCTCTTAAGGTATGCAAGGTTTCACCAAAGGAAAAGGGGAGGTAGAGGGGATGGAATCCTCTGCATCTACATCCTCATATGTAGATAACGGAATGTCCTGGTAATCAGAGGGATCAGAGTCATCAGGCTCATGGTCTGTAGCATAAGAAGGAAAATCAATCCTTTGTCTCATAGAGGGGGAAGTCTGACTTCCCCTAATTAAAGTTATTAGGTCTTCAGCCATTCTAAGCATTTGTTTCCGTGGCATGGGAGCTTAAGCATATGCTTTGGTCATTGGTTTTCTAGGCGAAATGCGAACTCTGGGTCTGAAAAACATAGTAGTTTTAGTCAAAAACAAAGATGTCGGTTTAATACGAACATCAGAAGGTTGGAATATACCCTCAGAAGCCAGTGCCTTAACAGCGGCTCCGGACCCATCCAAGGCACAGACATCCGCAGGATCCATATATGAAGAAGCAACTCGTGGCATATCGGACTTCGAAAGGGTCTCAGCAGAGGCCTGCAAATCTGTAGAAGTGGGTATCAGGGGCTGCGAAGGCGCCTCACTGAGTACCGGCCTACGTGGTCTGTCTCTGTCTTTATTCTTATGTTTTTTTCGGAAGATCGGTAGAAGGATGGCTTATCGAAGCCATTTCAGAATATGGAGAACGAGAACTAAATAATTCAGTGACAAAAATAGCCCGACGAATACTTCGGGAGTTGAACAAGGCACAAAACCAACAGCGAGGAACATCGTGGTCTGGGCCTAAACAGATGGAACAGTAAGAATGAAAATCTCTGTGAGGTATTTGCTTTCCACAGGTCAGACAATTATTAACTTTTTCTGACATCAGTTAGAACAAGAAAAAAAGGATCCCTTATCTTTTAGAAGACTTCAGGTCTGAAACTCGAAAAACGAAAATTTCAGGAGGAGGCCGACCAGCACTTGCGAACCGCTTCTGCTTCGAACACTGCACGGCGAGAACGACTGATGTAATGGCATCGGCTGCATGATTTACACCCATGACGTCCTGACGTCATGGAAGAAGCGACAGCATTTGACGCAGAAATCCCAAGACTGTGGTATTCAGGCCGACTGAGGACTGCCTGCAGGCAGATAACCCAAATGTGATGACTGCAACAGTGAAACACAAAGAGCTTCCACAGTGCAAGGTGTGTTTAATTACTTGACTTGCAGAATGCATCAACTCTTATAATTCTTTAGATTCTGTACAACCAGGAAAGGAAGACATCTTTTGTTTAAGGAGTTCCAGGGTATGCTGCTGAAATTTCAGCATATGGAACTGACAATTTAGTGCCCGGATAGCAAGAGTAGCCGAGGTGTATACTTTTTTATCCCATATGTCCAGTGCTCGGGAATCCCTATCTGAGGGCATGTGATTCTTAGCAGAGGTTGCTTTAAATCCTTTAGGCCCTTGAGAAATTACCTCAGGGTCAGCAGTAGGATTCTTAAAGTGCAATTTGCGAGAGTCAGGGACTCTATTGTACCTGTCCGGTTTTCTAGGTGCAGGAGGGAGGGTGTCGGAAGACAAGCTGGATTCCAGGAAAACATCCTCCACAACATCCAGGACTGGGGGGCTGGCCAAGGGTCTGTGTTGTGGAAGATCTAGGAATTCCCCGAATCTCTTTTTAGACTGAGGGTAGTCTTGACTCTCCCATTGGAAATGCTCCCTTAAGGTATGCAGGGTTTCCCCAAAGGAAAAATCCTCTGTGGGAGAGGCTGAAGGAATTGAATCCTCCACATCAAAGTCCTTATAAGTAGAGAGGGGTTGCATGTCTTCATATTCAGATGCATCAGATTTATCTGACTCTTGTTCAGACAGAACTACAGGGGATAGATCTAGTTTCCTTTTGGAGGGGGTAGTTTGGCTTCACCTGATCAACATGATAAAGTCTTCCGCCATTTTAAGCATTTGAGACTTAGGCAAGGAAGCAGGTGCTTGAGAATGGGTCATCAGTTTCTTGGGTGTAGTTTGTACCCTGGGCCTTAGAAACTCAGTTTTTGAAAGAACAGTAGTCGCGAAAGAAGACGTTGGTTTGTGTCAAGAATTGGTAGTGCAAAGGACTTCCTCAGAAGCTGGTGCCTGCTCAGCGGCTCCGGACCCATCCAAGGTAGAGATGACCACAGGATCCTTAGTCGAAAAAGAGTTTTGCGGCACACTGGACTCTGAAAGGGTCTCGGTAGCAGCCTGCGAATCAACAGAAGCGGACATCAGGGGCTGCGAAAGCACCTCACTGAGGACCGGAGAACTGATGACTAGCTTAACGGAAGTGTCGTCAGAAGGTTGGGACCTGTGTGGTCTGTTGCTGTCTTTATCTTTACGTTTTTTTGGAAGATCTTGTGTTTGATGGCTTACTGAAGCCATATCGAAGTTCGAGGACTATAAGCGAAAATATCTGGCTACAATAAGGGCCCAACGACAGTTAGTTCTGGCGTTAAAACACAGAAGCGACAATGGGGACATTGTGGTCTTGGCCTAAACAAGTGACGCAGTAAGAATGGAAGTCTCGGTGTGGTATTTGCTTTCCACAGGCGAGACTATTGTTAACTTTTCCTGACATCGGTTAGTGCAAGAAAAAAAGATCCCCAATGGGGCACTTCACTTTAGAAGACTTCAACTTCAATTCGGTAGATGAAAACTCAGATAGCGGCCGACTGCCACTCATGCGAACTGCTTCTGTTTTAGGCTCCGTGGCAAGAAAGACTGGTGTAATGGCATCGGCTGCCTTACTTTATACTACTGACGACCTGACATCAGTCCTGGAGCGACGGCAACCGACGCAGAAATACTAAGTCTCTGGTATTCAGGCCGGTGGCTACCCTGGCAGGGATAACCCAAATGTGATGACTGGAACCGTGAAACACGAAGAACATCTACCTTGAACTAAGAAACAAGTCAAAAAAACAAATAACTGACAACTGAAACCTCTACTCTGAGGTCCAGGCTAAACACAGAACAAACTCTCAAAAATTTTGGGCAGCCATCAACAAAATACTACAACGAGGGAAAACTACTACCCCTCCCCCTAATACTGATACCCCTCACTAGCAACATCACAGCTCTAATTAATACTTTACCAACTCCATTCAAAATCTGATTAATAACAGCTCTCCTACAATTCAAACAAAGCCCCAAACACTAACCACTGACCAAAATGGGTACTCCTTACAATCAGTTCCAACAAATACAATATAGAAATATCTGAAAAAACTAAAATCCACTAACCCTGCAGCTGATAGACTCCCAAGTGAATACCTCAGGATTGCAGCCAAAGCAATCTCACATCCCATCTCCACTCTAAAACAGTTCAATAACTGAACAACATATTCCACCCCTCTGGAAAATCCCTCATATAATACCAATACACAAAGGCGGCAGTTCAACTGAATTAAACTACTATCCAATTGCCATACTATTCCCTATCAAAAATCTTTGAGAAATGCGTTCACTCCCAAATACTAACCTACTTACTAACGATCTCCTGGCTGAAACACAACATGGATTCTGCCCAAACCACAGTACAACTATTGCCCTCATCAGTTTCTCCAACACCGTAAATCAACAATGGAGCAAAGATAACCTTGTCTCCACCATAATCTTGGACCTCTCCAAAGCCTCTGACACAGTCTCCCCATTCAAACTACTAACCATACTCTCAGAACTCAACCCACACAACTCCACATTATCATGGTTCAAAGATAATCTCTCAAACTGTCAACAAGCCTTAAAATGGGAAAACAGTCTATCCCCCCCCCCCCTCTGCCTGTAAACTTAGGTGCTCCACATGGATCTATCCCTGGACCTCTTCTCTTCACTATTTTCACCAACAACCAACACAAAGCTACCTTCCATGCCAACCTGGTCCAATATGCAGATGAGTCTACCTTAATATGGTTCATAGGTTCATACTAGGCTATCTGCCCTAGGGCATTTATAAGCCTAGCTAGAGTGTGTTTGGCTTTCCCCACCCATTTTAAATTAATTTTGCTATGCCCTTTTTTCGAGGTTAGTATACTGTGCCTCTGTCTAACAATGAGACAGAAGTGATACCCGCGGTAAACCTACGATCTCCCATCCACTCATCAAGATTCCTCTTGAAGAGAGTCAATGAGGGACTCTGCCTAACCTGGACTGGGATTTTATTCCAGAGTGAAGGGAGCCTCTGGGTTATGAATATGTCCCTCCAGCATGTCCTATTTATTTCAGTGCTGAGGTTCAAGTCTCTAGCGTGGCTCGATGGGATTTGGATTTTCTGAGGTGCAGCATGTCCATTAATTCCGGGTTGAACATGGCTTTATACGTCAGGCACAGATCGCCTCTGAGCAGGTGGCATGCCACTGAGTAGAGCTGGAGTTTCTTTAACCGGGCAGCATATGGCATCTGTTTGAGCCCTTTGATCCTCTTGGTGAGGTACTTTTGGGGTCTTTCTAGTTGCTGCAGGTGTCTTGTAAGGTACATCCCAAAAGGGGCATTGTACTCAATTATGGACCTGATGAGGGATGAGTAAAGAGGCACGATGACCTCCCCTGATCTAGATGTGAATCCCTTCATGATTAGGTGGGCTATATAAAATGTTTTTCTAACCACTTTGGCCACGTGGTTGTCAAATGAGAGACTGCTATCAACTTGGGTCCCCAGGTCCCTAATTACTTCTTCTGTACTTAATGGATTACCACCTATGTGGTAATTTGTGGGCACTTTGTTTTTGACAAAGGGGATGACTATAAACTTTTTGGCGTTTAGCTTGAGGCCATGGCTCTGGCACCAGTTGTCTGTTTCTATGAGGCCCTTTTGGAGGACGCTTGTGTCGGCTGGAGAGTCGATTATGGCGCCCAGTTTGCAGTCATCTGCGAGCTTGGTCAGCCACAGTCCTTCCGTGTTGGCCTGTACCTCCGAGAAATATATACCGAACAAGAGAGGTCCCAGGACTGAGCCTTGTGGGACGCCACTTGTAACTGGTTTGGAGTCTGACATGGCTCCAGCAATTCTAACCATGTGGGTTCTGTCCTTGAGCCAGCTTGCAACCCATCTAGTGACATAGGGGTTTATATTTAAGCTGGTGAGCTTATCTATAATGCCCGAGTGGGTATTGTATCAAAGGCTTTTGCAGGTCCAGGTAGGCTGTGTGGACTACCTTCCCTTCGTCAATGGCCTTGGTGACTGTTTCAAATAAATCAACCAGGTTTAAGAGGCAGGATCTGCCCTAAACAAAGCTGAACTGGGTAGGATCCAGTGTCTGTAGGTCCCCAATATCTTTATTTATGAGGTCCATGATGACCCTTTCCATAGCTTTGCAGACCAAGCTAGTCAGGCTTATGGGGCTTATAGTTTCCAGGATCCGCTGAGGCACCACCTTTGTGGAGAGGGATCACTGTTGCTGTACGCCTACTCTTTGGGCACATATCCTGTAGTAAGGCTGAGATTGAACAGTAATTTATGTTTGGGTTTAGCTCTTCTTGGAGTTCATGTAGGACGCTGCCCGGGACAACATCTGGTCCCATTGATGCTGTGTTTTTTGCTTTGGAGAGGGCAGCTCTTACCTGAGCATCTGAGATGTCAGGGGGGCAGCACTCTGCTGAGATAGATATTTGCCCTTTTGGTGGGGGTTTGCGCTGAACCTGTCAGCTAGGGTGTTGGCAATGTCTGTGGGTTTGATGTATTTTTTGTTATTTTGGACTAATTCTGAGCATATCTGGGAATTCCCACCCAGGTTCCTAACATAACTAAAGAAAGCCTTGTGATTATCCTTAGTGTCCTGTGCAATTTTTCTCTCAAAGCTGGCCTTAGACGATTTTATGAGTGCCCGTAGTTTTTTGCTAATACTGATCAAAGATGCCTTCCCTTTTTGGGATTTTGCTCTATCATGTAGTAGCTTCCTCCTTCTATTGTATAGTTTGTTTATGGCTAGGGTCCACCAGACAGGACGCCTGCCTTTGGAGGATTGGGTCTTGGTTTTATTTGGGATTGCATGATCCATGCATTCCTGAAGGTGTTCATATAAGGCTTAGAAAGGATTCTATGGTCTGGGCTGTATTTTTCCACAGGCCCGGGCTTTGAAGGAGTCCACCTCGGTTTTGAGGAGTGTGAAATTTGCATTAGAGAAGTTTTTCACTGTGGTTTTCAGGGCAGGGGGTTGAGTCGAGATGTGAATATCCAGTGAGATTAGGTTATGGTCTGATCTTACCAATGAGGGATACACTTCTGGTCTGGAGCATAGAGTCCCCATGTTGGTGATGATCAGGTCCAGTATGTTTTCCCCTCTTGTGGGAGTGGTAACAAGTTGTTCCATAGCATTTGAGTTTATAAATTCTAGGAACCTTTGGGCTAGGGTGTTGGAGCTAGAGTAATGCTCCCAGTCTATGTTTAGGTAGTTGAAGTTGCCCAATATAATGGGGTTTGGAGAGACCTTCATATTTTCCAGTGTTCTCAGGAAGGCCGAGGGGGTTCCTGTTTGGGAGGGTGGTCTGTAGCAGGCTATAAACTGGAAGGCAGTTTTACCCACTGTTAGTTGCACATGGGATAGTCTCTGATGCTTCGTACAAAGCCACCAACCTGGAGGTGTGTGGGTATCTTTGATCTAATATTGATACTCCCCTCCTTTGTGGTTCAGTCCAAGTTTTGGGGCGAAAAGCATGGTATGAGGTATAACCTGGTAGTGCTGGGGTGCTCTCGAGCCTTGAACCAGGTTTCTGTTACTGCACAGATATTGATGTTCTCCATGCTAAGGAGAGTTTTGAGTGCGTGCATCTTGAGGTTTAGACTTCTGGCGCGTAGCATTACTCAGTTTCTTATCCCTTGTGATACCATTTAAATTTTTGGTATTTAAGCAATGTATGAATTAGTAAGTATTGTTCTGAGGAAGCACACGATCTAGTGTGTGAAAGCGCTTAACCTGGAATATTTATTTTTTGTGCAATAAACAACTTTCTTATTTTACATTTGCCTGGAATTTGTGTACACGGAACTGCTCTTTTTGAGACCCTCTCTTTTTGAGACATTGTGGCAGTTTTATAACTTGGCGGGGTTTGCAGTTCAACTTCTTCATTCACTGGCGTTAGCGTGTCTTGTACGCCACTTGGATTTTTTGTGTCAAGAATTGGTAGTGCAAAGGATTTCCTCAGAAGCTGGTGCCTGCTCAGCGGCTCCAGACCCATCCAAGGTAGAGATGACCACAGGATCCTTAGTCGAAAAAGAGTTTTGTGGCACACTGGACTCTGAAAGGGTCTCGGTAGCAGCCTGCGAATCAACAGAAGCGGGCATCAGGGGCTGCGAAAGCGCCTCACTGAGGACCGGAGAACTGATGACTAGCTTAACGGAAGTGTCGTCAGAAGGTTGGGACCTGTGTGGTCTGTTGCTGTCTTTATCTTTACGTTTTTTTGGAAGATCTTGTGTTTGATGGCTTACCGAAGCCATATCGAAGTTCGAGGACTATAAGCGAAAATATCTGGCTACAATAAGGGCCCGATGACAGATAGTTCTGGCGTTAAAACACAGAAGCGACAATGGGGACATTGTGGTCTGGGCCTAAACAAGTGACGCAGTAAGAATGGAAGTCTCGGTGTGGTATTTGCTTTCCACAGGCGAGACTATTGTTAACTTTTCCTGACATCGGTTAGTGCAAGAAAAAAAGATCCCGAATGGGGCACTTCACTTTAGAAGACTTCAACTTCAATTCGGTAGATGAAAACTCAGATAGCGGCCGACTGCCACTCATGCGAACTGCTTCTGCTTTAGGCTCCGTGGCAAGAAAGACTGGTGTAATGGCATCGGCTGCCTTACTTTAAACTACTGACGACCTGACATCAGTCCTGGAGCGATGGCAACAGACGCAGAAATACTAAGTCTCTGGTATTCAGGCCGGCGGCTACCCTGGCAGGGATAAACCAAATGTGATGACTGCAACCGTGAAACACGAAGAACATCTACCTTGAACTAAGAAACAAGTCAAAAAAACAAATAAGAACTGACAACTGAAACCACTACTCTGAGGTCCAGGCTAATCACAGAACAAACTCTCAAAAAGTTTGGGCAGCCATCAACAAAATACTACAACGAGGGAAAACTACTACCCCTCCCCCTAATACTGATACCCCTCACTAGCAACATCACAGCTCTAATTAATACTTTACCAACTCCATTCAAAATCTGATTAATAACAGCTCTCCTACAATTCAAAGCCCCAAACACTAACCACTGACCAAAACGGGTACTCCTTACAATCAGTTCCAACAAATACAATATTGAAATATCTGAAAAAACTAAAACCCACTAACCCTGCAGCTGAAAGACTCCCAAGTGAATACCTCAGGATTGCAGCCAAAGCAATCTCATATCCCACCCCTCTGGAAAATCCCTCATATAATACCAATACACAAAGTCGGCAGTTCAACTGAATTAAACTACTATCCAATTGCCATACTATTCCCTATCAAAAATCCTTGAGAAATGCGTTCACTCCCAAATACTAACCTACTTACTAACGATCTCCTGGCTGAAACACAACATGGATTCTGCCCAAACCACAGTACAACTATTGCCCTCATCAGTTTCTCCAACACCGTAAATCAACAATGGAGCAAAGATAACCTTGTCTCTACCATAATCTTGGACCTCTCCAAAGCCTCTGACACAGTCTCCCCATTCAAAATACTAACCATACTTTCAGAACTCAACCCACACAACTCCACATTATCATGGTTCAAAGATAATCTCTCAAACTGTCAACAAGCCATAAAATGGAAAAACAGTCTATCCCCCCCCACCCTGTAAACTTAGGTGTTCCACATGGATCTATCCCTGGACCTCTTCTCTTCACCATTTTCACCAACCACCAACACAAAGCTACCATCCATGCCAACCTGGTCCAATATGCAGATGAGTCTACCTTACTATGGTTCATAGGTTCATACTAGGCTATCTGCCCTAGGGCATTTATAAGCCTAGCCAGAATGTGTTTGGCTTTCCCCACCCATTTTAAATTAACTTTGCTATGCCCTTTTTTCGAGGTTAGTATACTGTGCCTCTGTCTAACAGTGAGACAGAAGTGATACCCGGGGTAAACCTACGATCTCCCATCCACTCATCAAGATTCCTCTTGAAGAGAGTCAATGAGGGACTCTGCCTAACCTGGACTGGGATTTTATTCCAGAGTGAAGGGAGCCTCTGGGTTATGAATCTGTCCCTCCAGCATGTCCTATTTATTTCAGTGCTGAGGTTCAAGTCTCTCGAGCGCGTAGCTCGATGGGATTTGGATTTTCTGAGGTGCAGCATGTCCATTAATTCCGGGTTGAACATGGCTTTATACGTCAGGCACAGATCGCCTCTGAGCAGGTGGTATGCCACTGAGTAGAGCTGGAGTTTCTTTAACCGGGCAGCATATGGCATCTGTTTGAGCCCTTTGATCCTCTTGGTGAGGTACTTTTGGGGTCTTTCTAGTTGCTGCAGGTGTCTTGTAAGGTACATCCCAAAAGGGGCATTGTACTCAATTATGGACCTGATGAGGGATAAGTAAAGAGGCACGATGACCTCCCCTGATCTAGATGTGAATCCCTTCATGATTAGGTGGGCTATATAAAATGTTTTTCTAACCACTTTGGCCACGTGGTTGTCAAATGAGAGATTGCTATCAACTTGTGTCCCAGGACCCTAATTACTTCTTCTGTACTTAATGGATTACCACCTATGTGGTAATTTGTGGGCACTTTGTTTTTGCCAAAGGGGATGACTATAAACTTTTGGCGTTTAGCTTGAGGCCATGGCTCTGGCACCAGTTGTCTGTTTCTATGAGGCCCTTTTGGAGGATACTTGTGTCGGCTGGAGAGTCGAATATGGCGCCCAGTTTGCAGTGATCTGCGAACTTGGTCAGCCACAGTCCTTCCGTGTTGGCCTGTACCTCCGAGAAATATATACCAAACAAGAGAGGTCCCAGGACTGAGCCTTGTGGGACGCCACTTGTAATTGGTTTGGAGTCTGACATGGCTCCAGCAATTCTAACCATGTGGGTTCTGTCCTTGAGCCAGTTTGCAACCCATCTAGTGACATAGGGGTTTATATTTAAGCTGGTGAGCTTATCTATAATGCCCGAGTGGGGTATTGTATCAAAGGCTTTTCCAAGGTCCAGGTAGGCTGTGTGGACCACCTTCCCCTCGTCAATGGCCTTGGTGACGGTTTCAAATAAATCAACCAGGTTTAAGAGGCAGGATCTGCCCTTAACAAAGCCGAACTGGGTAGGATCCAGTGTCTGTAGGTCCCCAATATCTTTATTTATGAGGTCCATGATGACCCTTTCCATAGCTTTGCAGACCAAGCAAGTCAGGCTTATGGAGCGATAGTTCCCAGGATCCGCTGAGGCACCACCTTTGTGGAGAGGGATCACTGTTGCTGTACGCCACTCTTTGGGTACATATCCTGTAGTAAGGCTGAGATTGCACAGTAATTTATGTTTGGGTTTAGCTCTTCTTGGAGTTCATGTAGGACGCAGCCCGGGACACCATCTGGTCCCATTGATGCTGTGTTTTTTGCTTTGGAGAGGGCAGCTCTTACCTGAGCATCTGAGATGTCAGGGGGGCAGCACTCTGCTGAGATAGATATTTGCCCTTTTGGTGGGGGGGGGGGAGTTTGCGCTGAACCTGTCAGCTATGGTGTTGGCAACGTCTGTGGGTTCGGTGTATTTTTTGTCAATTTGGACTAATTCTGAGCATATCTGGGAATTCCCACCCAGGTTCCTAACATAACTAAAGAAAGCCTTGCGATTATCCTTAGTGTCCTGTGCAATTTTTCTCTCAAAGCTGGCCTTAGACGATTTTATGAGTGCCCGTAGTTTTTTGCTAATACTGATCAAAGATGCCTTCCCTTTTTGGGATTTTGCTCTATCATGTAGTAGCTTCCTCCTTCTATTGTATAGTTTGTTTATGGCTAGGGTCCACCAGACAGGACGCCTGCCTTTGGAGGATTGGGTCTTGGTTTTATTTGGGATTGCATGATCCATGCATTCCTGAAGGTGTTCATATAATGCGTTTAGAAAGGATTCTGCGGTCTGGGCTGTATTTTCCACAGGCCCGGGGGCTTTGAAGGAGTCCACCTCGGTTTTGAGGAGTGTGAAATTTGCATTAGAGAAGTTTTTCACTGTGGTTTTCAGGGCAGGGGGTTGAGTCGAGATGTGAATATCCAGTGAGATTAGGTTATGGTCTGATCTTACCAGTGAGGGATACACTTCTGGTCTGGAGCATAGAGTCCCCATGTTGGTGATGATCAGGTCCAGTATGTTTTCCCCTCTTGTGGGAGTGGTAACAAGTTGTTCCATAGCATTTGAGTTTATAAATTCTAGGAACCTTTGGGCTACGGTGTTGGGGTAATGCTCCCAGTCTATGTTTAGGTAGTTGAAGATGCCCAATATAATGGGGTTTGGAGAGACCTTCATATTTTCCAGTGTTCTCAGGAAGGCTGAGTGGGGTTCCTGGGTTTGGGAGGGTGGTCTGTAGCAGGCTATAAACTGGAAGGCAGTTTTACCCACTGTTAGTTGCACATGGGATAGTCTCTGATGCTTCGTGCTGTGCCACCAACCTGGAGGTGTGGGTATCTTTGACGAATATTGATACTCCCCCTCCTTTTGTGGTTCAGTCCAAGTTTTGGGGCCGAAAAGCATGGTATGAGGTATAACCTGGTAGTGCTGGGGTGCTCTCGGGAGCCTTGAACCAGGTTTCTGTTACTGCACAGATATTGATGTTCTCCATGCTAAGGAGAGTTTCGAGTGCGTGCATCTTGAGGTTTAGACTTCTGGCGTTGCGTAGCATTACTCAGTTTCTTATCCCTTGTGATACCTATGGAGGTGGGTTTGTCTTTTGAGCCTTGCCTAAAAAAGGCACTATGGGGTAGCAAGAGCCTTTGCCAATATCCAAAAGCCCAGGGTGACAGGTGCAAGCCGTCTCTAGCGAAGCATCGTGGCTTGTCAAGCATGTCATCCCAGGCTGACAGGCATTGGTTCCCCTTTGAATGACACCAACACTTAAGCCAATTGTTGAAATTGATCATCTTGTCTTCATATTGTGGCATCATTCTTGGTGAGGGTAAGATGTTACTCAAGGTCAGGGTCATACCGGCCTGGGCTACATGCTCAGAGAGCTCCTCTATGTCTCTCTTCATGTAGTCCAGGGAGGTACGTCTCAGGTCATTCACACCAGCATGGACAATGACAGAGTCATATTTGTACTTGCCTTGGAGTGACCTGAGGGCTTGTGTTATGTGGCGGATCCTAGCACCCGACAGGCAGCTCAACATGACCTTCTCCTTGTTCAGCCTGGTGAGCGGGACGTCCGTGTGCCTGACGATAGAGTCACCTATTACAAGTGTATCAGGTGTGTTGTTTAGCCTTAAGGGCTGTGACTGTTCGGCACACTGGCTTTGTCAGCTATGTGTTGCACGTGTTTTGTTTTGGGGTAGAGGTTGCTTGGGTGTCTGCTTTGGAGGTCTCTGCTGCTTAGGCAGATTTTTATTTAGAGCCTCCGAGTATGTTTTTGTGTGTTTATGTGTTTGGTTTGCTGTCGTGGTAGGTGTATGTGAGACTGGAATTGTAGTGAGTGTGGTTTCCTTCTCCTCCAGATTGGTTTCGCCAGTACTGAGTTGAGAGAGCTTAGCCTCCAGTATGGCTATATGGTTGCATCTCTCACATGTGTTGGAATTTGTTGGGAGGAGGAGAGGGTTGTCTGTGTACATGAGGCAGTTGTAACATTGCCTCAAGATTCCCAGATTCACCAGCTGGACCGAGAGGAGATTGACAACTTACCTTTGGACATGCTAGAATAGTATTGGGAATTCCTTTATAATTGAAAAAAGGGCCAATGGGGAACGAGGTACTCAAGGGGAGTTTGTGAGGGTGCAGTGCTTTTAATTTTTTAGTGCTGCCTTATATAATTGCTTTAGTGAGCAAGTGCCAGGTAACTTAAATGCAATGTGTTACAGGTAACTTAAATGCAAAAACGACAAACAGTAACGTTCTTTCAAGTGAAACAAGGAAATAAGTACAGTAAGCAATGCAGATATCACTAGGGATCCACAGAAGCGCTGAAAAGCCAAGTTTTAGGTGGAATTAGCGTTTCAGGGAAATAACAAGCAAACAAACAACAAGCATACAAACAAAGCTATATTCAGCAGGCCTGGATCTAGTCTATGCTACAGCAAACAAGGTGTACCAATTTCAGTAAGAAGCAGTTAAAATATGCAGGCACTATAAGCCTTTAACCAGAAATTCCCAGCTCAGAAGGGCAGAGTCCAGCCTCTCCTCCTCCCACAAGATTGCAGACCATGAACCTTCTTAATGTAAAATAACTGGCCTGAAGCCCAAGTGCTTAAACCAGAACTAATACACTTTTAGAATAACAGACACTGAGCCCTCAATCATCAGTTCCCAACTTAGAAGGATGTAAGCTACCTGTCCTGCCACCACAGTGCAGGCCACAAACCTTCCTAATGTAAAACAACTGGTCTGAAGCCCAAGTGCTTAATCCAAAAGACTTAGAATGATAGCTACACTTTAATCAAGTTACTACCAAGCAGTAATAAATACAATAGAATACTTTAAAGAATGCCTGGATTAGTGCTCAAGTTATACAAACAAAGCTAGATTCAGCAGGCCTGGATCTAGTCTATGCTACAGCAAACAAGGTGTACCAATTTCAGTAAGAAGCAGTTCAAATATGCAGGCACTATAAGCCTTTAACCAGAAATTCCCAGCTCAGAAGGGCAGAGTCCAGCCTCTCCTCCCACAAGAGTGCAGACCACGAACCTTCTTAATGTAAAATAACTGGCCTGAAGCCCAAGTGCTTAAACCAGAACTAATACACTTTTAGAATAACAGACACTGAGCCCTCAATCATCAGTTCCCAACTTAGAAGGATGTAAGCTACCTGTCCTGCCACCACAGTGCAGACCACAAACCTTCTTAATGTAAAACAACTGGCCTGAAGCCCAAGTGCTTAAACCAGAATTAATACACTTTTAGAATAACAGATACTGAGCCCTCAATCAGCAGTTCCCAACTTAGAAGGATGTAAGCTACCTGTCTTGCCACCACAGTGCAGGCCACAAACCTTCCTAATGCAAAACAACTGGTCTGAAGCCCAAGTGCTTAAACTAAAAGGCTTAGAATGAGTTACACCAAGCAGTAATAAATACAATTGAGTACTTTTAAGATGACGCAAAAGCAAAATAAAGTAGGAAGAAACACAAACACAGTAAAAGCAGATACATTTTTTGCTGCCCCATCACTCCAACAATTGTAACCAATCACCCAAGAATCCATTTCTGCAATACAAAAATGACTGACTCAACTAATTCTCAACCCTAAAAAAAAAAAAAAAAAAACTAATGTCATTCCACCCTTCTAAAAGCTACCGACCCAATTCCATTATTTAAAATAACATCCTGATACCCCTAACATACCCATTGCCCAAACTAAATTATTAGGAGTTATCATAGATCACAATATGAAATTTGACAAACAAGTAGCTGAAACCATCACAAAAGTTCACAAAAAACTAAGTACCCTCTAAAGATGCAAAAATTACCTGACCTAGGAAAGTAAAGTCACCATTGCAAGAACCCTCCACACTGCTGTATGCCTTCCCAGTACTAATCAATCTAAACAAAGGACCTAAATAAACTATCTGCTATAACAAAATTTGCCACTGAGTCATCCTACAGATCTCACCATTGTCAATCCCTTAAACAACTATTCTGGTGAGAATAATCAAACCTACTAACTTTTAGCAAACTTACAATAGCCCACCAAATCCTCTATCACCCCCCAAAAAACAGCCCTACATGGACTACTACACCACTATACCAGCAATCGCCCACTAAGACGTACAAACAAACCACTGGTTGAAATTCCTTAAAGCAAATATAACTGTGGGGACTCCTTCTATGCTGTTGCTGCTGTTGCAAAAACATGGAATACACTTCCTGTAGATATCTGGTCACTAGACAACACACATGAGTTTAACAGTCATCTTATGTTATACCTATCCAACTCATGGAATTACTCCTGCACTTGCCCTGGATAACTACTACCTGTCCTCTTACACCTCCTTCTCTCTCATCTAAGCTAGCTTATTCAAAAGTTCTAGTCCCCTATAAGCAGACAGAATGCCTATTAGCATTATTAGTACTACCTACTCTTACAGTTTACTGTGCATGCCTACTGATGCATGCATTATATATATTCACCACAAATGTATATAACTAACTGTATTTAGTAGAAGTATAAAATAGTGATTATTGACTCACTATTTTTACTACATGTATAATCTTAATTTGTATAAATGCATGTAACTACAAAAATGTAGTAGAAATGTCACCATTATCTTATATTATCTGTATTATTCTGTGCATTATTATTGTGTGGTAATGTAAATGTTACCTCTACTTACGGTTTATTTTACTACTGTACTTTATTACTATATGGAGCTTTTCTCTCCGGGCCGCTGAAAATAGGCAGCTCTGCCCAGTCAGACTTTTTCCGGTAAACAAATGTAAAACAAATAAATAAATAAATGAACCAAGTTCTAAGGTAAAAACAGTACAGTTGTATAAAATCTTACCATAACAGTAGATGTCCTTTCCTTCACTGTTGCAGTATTCTTTACATCTGGGATTTATGCCTAGGGCAGTCCAACGTCCGGCCAGTATACAATAGCCTAAGATTGCTTTAAGGTATGCCATACATCACACATGCATGCTCCTTGGGTAATGTAGGGCATAAAGGTGATGTCCAGACGTATCATCCTCAGAACTGATGGCCCCAGTAGGAATACCAGTCCAAGGAAAACCAAGAGGTAACCAGTACATTCAGAAGAGAAATGAAACCAGGGGAAGAAGGGAGGGAGTGAATACTGAAACAGAAGGAAAGGACAGCTACTATTATGGTAAAATTTTACACAACTGCATTATGTCCTTACATTCACTGTTGCAATATCTTTTACATCTGGGAGAGTGCCAAAGCTCAAGAAGAAACTTGGGAGGAGGAAGGATGAGCAGAGCCCTCTAAGACGCCATGAAGGATGGGGCTAGCAAAACCAACTCTAGCTATGGAGATTCAAACCAGCTTGTAGTACTTGGTAAAAGTATGCAGAGAAGTCCAAGTAGCTTCTTCAAGAATATAATTAATATCTAAACCCTTGAAAAGAGCACCAGAGGAAGCCACAGCTCTAGTAGAATAAGCTTTTACAGAAGAAGGAAGGCTCTTACCATGAAAAGAATAAATACCTTTAGAGATCCAAGAAGAAATAGTTTGCTTGGATACAGCTAATCCTAGGGACCTAGCATGAAAACAAACTGATCAGATTTTCTAATAAACTTAGTCTTACCCAAATAAAATCGGACTTGTCTATCCACATCCAAAGAAAGGGGTATGTTACAACAAAGAGGGTATCCTAACAATTTTATTGAACCAATTCTTAATGAGGTCACGGAAAAAAGGGTATGTGGACAATTTTTTCCATTATTAGGGACTGATACATCTGGTATTGTTACCCCTAATATTAACATTTTGAGTGTGTGGCATAAGCCAGGGAACCTTGTTGGCTAGGTTTACATAGGCCCTTGGGCCGATAGCCTAGTACCTACCTGTGAACATGATCCAAAATTTCAGCAAGGCCCTTATTTTAACTTATAACCGATTACTTTATGACATCAAAGACATATTAAATAAGAATTGGTTTATTTTTAGAGATCATGAAGAATTGTTAAAAAATGTGGGGGAAAAGCCATGTGTTGTATTAAAAAAGATACTTGTTTTAAAAATTTACTTGAACATAACACAGAGGATTATAAAACCTATGGAAAAGGACGGATGACCAAATGTGGTCATTGTACACGATGTTCCAGTATTTTTGAAATGGACACCTTACATATTCCACATTATGGTCTAATACATTTGAACCATAGGTTGAATTGTAACAGCACTTCTGTAGTTATGCAGCCTTATGTCAATCCTGTGAAGGATTTTACATAGGGAAGACTAAAAAGGCTTTCAAAGTGCATGCATACCAACACAATTATGATATTAAAAAAGCCAATGAAAAAAAATGCATTGGCATTGCACATCAAGGAAAATCCTGATCATAGGTTTAAATTTATTGCCTTTGACCAAGTTGTTCTCAACAATAGGGGGGGTCCACGAGAACTGTTTCTCGAATTTAGAGAATGTATGCGGCAGTTAAGATTTAATACCAACAATCCCCCTGGGTTGAATGATATTATTTCCCTCTCTAGTAATTTAAAACTGAAAGATGAATTTTATCCTTGACAGTTTTGTAATGTTTTAACTCGCACAGCAAATAAGGAAAGTAGGGGAAAATGTGATCAATGTATGTTTATAATACATCTTTTAATACTGTCTTAGCGTATCAACAGTATGCTGGATTGATGTTTGTTATTTATTTATACATATGGGTTACTGTGAAGAACAAACACAATTGTAGTTTGTATTGTCTTGCAATTTTTTTATTATGTCTTAATCAAGTTTCACATATATGTCAATGTTTAGTTTTAAAACATAGTGTTGCAATACAATATGAATCCTGTAGAGGAAATTAATTATGGTCGTGGCAGTGCCTGGCTTTTAAAAGGAAGTGATGGCAATGTTTTATGTAATCTGATGAAGTCAAGTGCATCTACTGACGAAAGTGCTCATTAAAAGAGTATTTTCTTCATATTTGTGGTGGTGTTTCTTATTTACATCCAAAGAAAGCAGCACCCTCTCACTGGCAGACTGCAGACTGGGAAAAAAGTAGGCAAATGAACAGACTGATGAAGTGACAACTCATTAAACATCTTGGGCATAAAAAAAGGATTAGTATGCAAAGGCACCCTATCCTTATGAAACACCAATAAAAGGACAAGCCATAACAGCTTGAAGCTCAGAAACCCATCTTGCAGACGTAAGTGCTAACAGAAGAACAGTCTTCTAACAGCAAATGCTGCAAGGAAGCTGAAACAGCAGGCTCAAAAGGAGACAGAATCAATTTCTCCAAAAAAAAAGTTAAGAAACCAGGCAGGAGGAACAGGCCTTCCTGGGAGGTCTAATATGAAGGATACCTTTAAGGAATAGTTTAGCTTCAAATCCAGAAGCTAAAGGAGGAGATAAAGGCAGACAAGCAGAGACAGCTGATAAGTGGGCCTGAAGAGGAAAATAAGCAAACCCAGCATTGAGCAATTCACACAAATGATAGAGAACCAAAGGAACAACTACAGAAAGTGGATCCAGGGTATGAGAAATACATCAAACAGAAAATCTCTTCCATTTGGTTAAGTAGGATTTCCTAGTATTGAGTTTCCTGGCCTCCTGTAGGATCCTAAGCACGTCCTCAGAAAACAGACATCTATGTGAAATCAAAATCCTATCATCCACAGTGTCAGCTGAAGAGAGGACAGGTGGGGATGGATGAGACATCCCTTGTCTTGTGTCAGTAGGTCCACCCTGTGATTTAATTTGCTTTGAATGCTCTTGGCTAAATGCAGAAGAGGGAGCCATTGCTGTCTCAGCCAAAAGGGCGTCGCCAACAAGATTTTGGGAGCATGCTGTTGAATTTTGAGACAGGACATTTGGAATGAGGAGAAGGGGAGGGAATTCATAAAGAAACATCCCCTTCCAAGAAAAAGGGAGGGCATCCACCTTATACACCTGAGGACCTGGGACTCTGGCACAAAACAGAGAAAGTTGTCTGTTCAGAGGGGATGCAAATAGATCTACTTGAGGAGTACCCCACTGGTGGACAATGTCCAGAAACACATCTCTGTGAAGCACCCATTCATGGGATTGAGTGAAGGATCTGCTCAGAGCGTCTGCCACAATGTTTTGATTTGAGGGAATGTAAACTGCTTGAAGAGTCACTTGACAATAGACAGCAAGATCCCACAGCAGGAGTCCCAACCAGCAAAGAAGGTAAAGAACAGTTGTGTAAAATCTTACCATAATCTTAGATGAGCTTTCTCTTCTATGTTGCAGTGTTTTTAACATATGGGGCATCCTCCACCCCAAGCGACTCGATGTACGGCTAGCACACAACAGCCTTTAGCTACTGCAAGTATGTGGGATGTTGCATGTATGACTTGTCAAATGTCAGCCATAAAAAAGACGTCCGCACATACAGTTCTCTGAACTGAAATGCCCCAGGAGGAACACCAGAGTAAGGAAAAAGAAAAATAATCTGTCATCCAAGGAAAGTAACAATGCAAAGGGGGAAGGAGAGAGGGATAGAATACTGCAACAAGGAAGAGGAGGACATCTAAGGTTATGGCGAGATAGATTTTATACAACTATTCTATGCCCTTCTATTCTAATATTGCAGTATTCTTAACATGTGGGAGAGGACCAAACCTTCAAGAGTCATCTAGAACTGAACTGCCATGTTCCACGCTACCAGAGTCAATCTGCAAAGAAGATATGACTTTGTCTCCACCCCACACACACACACTTGTTTACATACCACAGGACTGTAGTGCTGCCCATAAACACTTTCAGAGGTCCTGTATGAAACAGAGAATGGAAAATCTGTAGAGCTAGTATGAGGGCCTTCATTTCCTTGACACTGATATGCTCCTTCCTTTGAGGAGGAGACCAGAGACTCTACACCTTTTTTGATGCAAAGTTTGCCCCCCAAACTGTGTCTGAGGTATCAGTGAACACCTCTTGAGTTGGTAGAGACTGATGAACAGGAAGACCTGGATTCAGAGAAAACTGCTGAATCCACCAAAGAAGCTCTGATTTCAGGCATGGTAGAAGGAGTACAAATTTCAGAGGCTGAGCATGCTGCATCCAAACTTATTTTAGGTACTACTGAAACTTCTTCATCTAAAGTTTTGCCAGGGGCATAACAAGTATTGTGGATGCCATAAACCCCAGAAGTCTTAGAAACTCCCTGGCAATTAGAGATGCAATAAAAAATGTTAACTCCAATGGGGCACTTATCTGAAAGCTGGAAGCAGCAAATGGAAGCAGACAGCAGAGCGACGTACAAGTCAAGCTTTCTGAATGGCGACAAAGAAGTTCTGAGGATTGTATGTGTGGACGTCCTTTTTATGGTTGACATTCGACAAGCCATACATGTGATGTTCTACGTACTTGCAGTGGCTAAAAGCTGCTATATGCTGGCTGGACTTCGAGTCGCTTGGGGAGGAGAATCTCCCACATGTTAAGAATACAGTACCATTACAATAGGAGGACATCATCTTGCTCCCTCATTTGTTTATATACCACATCACTGTGGTACTGTCTGTAAATACCTTGAAAGGTCCAGGGGAGAAAAGAGGATGAAAAGCCTTAAGAGCCAGCAGAAGGTCTCATCTCTGACACTGATGTGCTCCTTCTATTGAAGAGCTGACCACACCCCCTGCACCTTTAGAGAGCCAAAAGTTGCTCTCTGTCGCATGTCTGAAGCATCAGTGAACAGTTCCTGAGAGGGAAGAGGGGCATGAAAAGGGAGCCCTCAGTTTAAAGACAATTGTTGGATCCACCACTGAAGTTACTTCTTGAGACAAGGTAGAACAGGAACTAAAAAGGCTATATGATGTGCATGTTGAAGCCAGACTGACTTCAGGAACCACTGAAACTTTATCATGTGGAGTTGGCCAGAGGAAGCATAAGGATGGTGGATGGCATTAAACCTGGACCTCTCAGAAACTCCGTGACTGTAATGGAGGCCAGAAAAAGTAGTAGTTTGAAAGAAGGAACTGAGAATTAAGGTCTTAGGAAAAGACAGGGATGCCAGCATAGGCACCATCTGAATCCTGCAACCCAGGAAAACATGGTCATGAGAAGGAGTCAGAGAAGACTTTTTGAAGTTTATTGTGAACCCCAGGCTCTGAAGAAAAAGAAGAGATGGCAAAATGAAGATTTTGCAACAGGATCTCTGGAGAGAATGCCTAAATCAGCAGGTCGTCCAAGTAAGGAAATACTTGGATCCCCTGAAACCTGCAAAAAACAATCACAGGAGCAAGGCATTTGGTGAATACCCTTGGGGCAGTAGAAAGGTGAAAGAGTAAAGCAGAGAACTGAAAATGCCAGGAAGCAACAGAAAACCCACACATTTTCTGAAAAGGGGATGGATCGGAATATGGAGACAAGCATCCTTGAGATCCAGAGACATCATACAAGCCTGAGGAAGCAAAAGAGGGAATAGAGTCTAAAGGGAGAACATTTGAAAAATGGGCACCTTCAGAAAAGTGTTTAAATGAGAGAGGTCTAGAATTGGTCTCCAAGTACCCTCTTTTCTGGGAACTAGAAACATTCTGGAGTAACCATCCCCCCTTTGGGACACAGGCACCTCTTGAATAGTACCCTGAATCAAAAGGTTTCAAAGAACCTCTGGGGAAAAAAGGGAGGTGTTCCCAAGGAATCTGATGAATGCCCATAAAAAGGGGATGGGATTTCCACACCATGAAATACCTCTGGTGAATAATGGGCAAAACCCATGAATCCTGAGTAATCTGAAGCCAAATAGGAAGATAGAGAGAGAGAGAAAGGCGAGGAGAAAGAGGAACATGGCTGGGGACAGACAGAGAGACAACATCTTGTTTATTTGGAAAGGAAGATTTCTGAGTCCCTGAAGTCTAAGTAGCCTTAGCAGAAGGAGCCTGCTTGCCACTCTTTTTGTTCTTAGGAGGAGAGAAAGACTGCCTATGAACAAAGACTAGCTTACTGGGGTAGTTTCTCTGAAATTTAGGAACAGGAGAGACAAACACACTGAGTTCCTGAAAAGCCTTCCCCTTATCCTGAAGGGACTTAAATCAGCAGCAGCCTCCCCAAACAAGTGCTTATTATCAAGAGGGGCATCCATCAGCTTAGCCTTGATATCATCAGGCAATGGCTGAAGCCGAAGCCAGGAATAACTCACCACTGACCCAAAAGCAGCCGCCCTACAAGAAGCATCTGTTGCAACACAACTATACTTGATGGAATGACAAACCACCTGTGATGAAGTCCTAACAGGGAAAGAACAGAAGGTTTACCCTCAGAATCTGGAAGATCAGAAATATCCTAACAAGTCTAAGGAGAGCCAACACATACTTGGACATATGGGGCCAATAATTAATAGCTCTAAAAGACAAGGTAGCTGAGGTATAAACCTTCTTACCTAGACTTTCCATGTTTCTGCTGTCTTTATCAGGAGGCAGCAACTTAGGTGAACAGAACAATCGAGAGGGTTTATCAGAGGCTACAGAAACCACAGAGGGGTTGTACAAAAAGTTACAGTCCTCGGGCATCCTATAAAACCTATCAGGTTTCTTGGGAGTGGGGGCTGAGAATCAGCAACTTTAGAGGCATTTGAAAATGCATCTGACAAAGCAGCCAAAAACAGGAGGAATAGCAGAAGGTTTTGGAGATTCCATCTGCGACAAACTTATAGTACCTGTTATGGATTTCAGAGACCTGAGCACAATCCCATTTAAAAAACTCCATCATCCTAAAGATTGTGTCTGCAAAAGAAATTTCCTCAAAGGGAGTATCAGGACAGGTAGATTCCGCTTCCTCAGACCATAATCCAAAGAAGAAGGTATTTAAGAGTAATCAAGGGATTCCTCATCAAAATCCAACTCCTCCTCACAGAAATCCTGTTCCCTGGGTTTTTTAAGTGGAGCAGTGGACCAAAGGAGAGCTGGAACAGAACCCCCCCCCCCCCCCCGAGGAGGTTTCAATGCCATCAAAGCATTAAACAACCCTAGAGTGAAGGCCTACCACTCACTCTGTGGATCCCTAGGGGCAGGAGAAACATGTTTAATTTTTCTGCTTTTTCTTTAATGGAACGTCTACCTTGTAAAACTTGGAAAGCTCTGACTGAGGACAGCATTCAATAACAGTAGTAGAGACCTATTCCTGACTAAAATCTGTGGAACACCCCTAAGCCCCTCAGAAATAATCAACTGTGGTTCCCCTGAACATCCAAAACGGACATCTGCAAAGCCTCATCAGACGTGCTTAAAGCCGGATTCCCTCCAGGCATTCACTTACCTTGGGAGAAGTGCCTGGACAGTGGAAGATTCCCTCCTAGGTTTTTTTTAGCATTCTTCCCCAAAGTTCCTTCCATAGCGAGAAGCTTAAGTCGCTGATTCTCTAGATTCAATGCAAAGGAAGAAAGCCTATTACGCAGAGTCTTGGGTACAAAAGCCTGACAGATGGAGCAGGACATAAGGTCGTGTGATGTGCCAAGGCAAAATAAACATTGTATGTGGTGGTCTTTATGGGAAATCCGTCTCCCACACTGGCATCTACCCTTTTTGGATGACATGAAACCCCAGAAGTAACCAAAGGACAAGAAAAAAGAAACCCCAACAGGGCACTTATCTGTAACGTCTCGGAAATGAGCAGTGGAATGTAGGCATTCAGACCGACGATCGAGACATGGCAGTTGGACTGGCGGCAAAGTTGTTCTGAGGATGGTACATCCGGACATTACCTTTATGCCCTATGCTACGTGAAACGCATACGTGTAACGTACGATGTACCTTAAAGCAACCTAAGGCTTCTGTATACTAGCTGGACATTGAGCTGCCCTAGGCAGGGAATCACAGATGTAGAGAATACTGCAAAAGTGAATGGAAGAACATCCTTAATGACAACCCTCAAAACCAGTACCTTTAGGTCCTAACTACAAGTTTAAACAAAAAAGTCAACCCTTTTAACAAAAGAAGCATTGCAATGAATTACTCCACAAAAAGCCAAGACCAACTAGTTAGCAAAAATGACATTTGACATGTGATTAGGAGAAAAGTACAGTTGTGTACACTTACTATAAATGTAGATGTTCGAGTGTATTCAATGTCGCAGTCATCACACTTGAGTTATCTGCCTGCAGGTAGCCCTCAGTCGGCCCGAATACCAGAGACTTAGTATTTCTGCGTCAGGTGCTGTCACTTAAGAACTAACGTCAGGTCGTCAGGGGTATAAAAACAGGCAGCCAATGCCATGGCATGAAACCTGGACCTCTCAGAAACTCCGTGACTGTAATGGAGGCCAGAAAAAGTAGTAGTTTGAAAGAAGGAACTGAGAATTAAGGTCTTAGGAAAAGACAGGGATGCCAGCGTAGGCACCATCTGAATCCTGCAACCCAGGAAAACATGGTCATGAGAAGGTCAGAGAAGACTTTTTGAAGTTTATTGTGAACCCCAGGCTCTGAAGAAAAAGAAGAGATGGCAAAATGAAGATTTTGCAACAGGATCTCTGGAGAGAATGCCTAAATCAGCAGGTCGTCCAAGTAAGGAAATACTTGGATCCCCTGAAACCTGCAAAAAACAATCACAGGAGCAAGGCATTTGGTGAATACCCTTGGGGCAGTAGAAAGGTGAAAGAGTAAAGCAGAGAACTGAAAATGCCAGGAAGCAACAGAAAACCCAAACATTTTCTGAAAAGGGGATGGATCGGAATATGGAGACAAGCATCCTTGAGATCCAGAGACATCATACAAGCCTGAGGAAGCAAAAGAGGGAACAGAGTCTAAAGGGAGAACATTTGAAAAATGGGCACCTTCAGAAAAGTGTTTAAATGAGAGAGGTCTAGAATTGGTCTCCAAGTACCCTCTTTTCTGGGAACTAGAAACATTCTGGAGTAACCATCCCCCCTTTGGGACACAGGCACCTCTTGAATAGTACCCTGAATCAAAAGGTTTCAAAGAACCTCTGGGGAAAAAAGGGAGTTGTTCCCAAGGAATCTGATGAATGGCCATAAAAAGGGGATGGGATTTCCACACCATGAAATACCTCTGGTGAATAATGGGCAAAACCCATGAATCCTGAGTAATCTGAAGCCAAATAGGAAGATAGAGAGAGAGAGAAAGGCGAGGAGAAAGAGGAACATGGCTGGGGACAGACAGAGAGACAACATCTTGTTTATTTGGAAAGGAAGATTTCTGAGTCCCTGAAGTCTAAGTAGCCTTAGCAGAAGGAGCCTGCTTGCCACTCTTTTTGTTCTTAGGAGGAGAGAAAGACTGCCTATGAACAAAGACTAGCTTACTGGGGTAGTTTCTCTGAAATTTAGGAACAGGAGAGACAAACACACTGAGTTCCTGAAAAGCCTTCCCCTTATCCTGAAGGGACTTAAATCAGCAGCAGCCTCCCAAACAAGTGCTTATTATCAAGAGGGGCATCCATCAGCTTAGCCTTGATATCATCAGGCAATGGCTGAAGCCGAAGCCAGGAATAACTCACCACTGACCCAAAAGCAGCCGCCTACAAGAAGCATCTGTTGCAACACAACTATACTTGATGGAATGACAAACCACCTGTGATGAAGTCCTAACAGGAAAGAACAGAAGGTTTACCCTCAGAATCTGGAAGATCAGAAATATCTAACAAGTCTAAGGAGAGCCAACACATACTTGGACATATGGGGCCAATAATTAATAGCTCTAAAAGACAAGGTAGCTGAGGTATAAACCTTCTTACCTAGACTTTCCATGTTTCTGCTGTCTTTATCAGGAGGCAGCAACTTAGGTGAACAGAACAATCGAGAGGGTTTATCAGAGGCTACAGAAACCACAGAGGGGTTGTACAAAAAGTTACAGTCCTCGGGCATCCTATAAAACCTATCAGGTTTCTTGGGAGTGGGGGCTGAGAATCAGCAACTTTAGAGGCATTTGAAAATGCGTCTGACAAAGCAGCCAAAAACAGGAGGAATAGCAGAAGGTTTTGGAGATTCCATCTGCGACAAACTTATAGTACCTGTTATGGATTTCAGAGACCTGAGCACAATCCCATTTAAAAAACTCCATCATCCTAAAGATTGTGTCTGCAAAAGAAATTTCCTCAAAGGGAGTATCAGGACTGGTAGATTCCGCTTCCTCAGACCATAATCCAAAGAAGAAGGTATTTAAGAGTAATCAAGGGATTCCTCATCAAAATCCAACTCCTCCTCACAGAAATCCTGTTCCCTGGGTTTTTTTAAGTGGAGCAGTGGACCAAAGGAGAGCTGGAACAGAAACCCCCCGAGGAGGTTTCAATGCCATCAAAGCATTAAACAACCCTAGAGTGAAGGCCTACCACTCACTCTGTGGATCCCTAGGGGCAGGAGAAACATGTTTAATTTTTCTGCTTTTTCTTTAATGGAACGTCTACCTTGTAAAACTTGGAAAGCTCTGAGGACAGCATTCAATAACAGTAGTAGAGACCTCTTCCTGACTAAAATCTGTGGAACACCCCTAAGCCCCTCAGAAATAATCAACTGTGGTTCCCCCGAACATCCAAAACGGACATCTGCAAAGCCTCATCAGACGTGCTTAAAGCCGGATTCCCTCCAGGCATTCACTTACCTTGGGAGAAGTGCCTGGACAGTGGAAGATTCCCTCCTAGGTTTTTTTTTAGCATTCTTCCCCAAAGTTCCTTCCATAGCGAGAAGCTTAAGTCGCTGATTCTCTAGATTCAGTGCAAAGGAAGAAAGCCTATTACGCAGAGTCTTGGGTACAAAAGCCTGACAGATGGAGCAGGACATAAGGTCGTGTGATGTGCCAAGGCAAAATAAACATTGTATGTGGTGGTCTTTATGGGAAATACGTCTCCCACACTGGTATCTACCCTTTTTGGATGACATGAAACCCTAGAAGTAACCAAAGGACAAGAAAAAAGAAACCCCAACAGGGCACTTATCTGTAACGTCTCAGAAATGAGCAGTGGGATGTACCACCAGTAAAAAGTAAATACCAATAGCCCTGTAAAGGGTGAGTGATAGAGAAGGGGAGAGAGAGAGAGAGAGACAAGGGGGCTGGTGGGTGGGAAACCAGGACTGCAACAGTGAACACACTCGAACCTCATGGTAAGTGTAAACAACTGTACTATGTTCTTCGTGTTTCACTGTTGCAGTCATCACACTTGGGTTGATTCCCAAAGCTGAAGAATGGGTGGAGGCAGTCAAGAAGAGTTGGGGCTGGCTAGTATGCCCTGCAGGACTGCTACTGCAAAACCCACCCTGGATTTGGAAAAGATAGGCAGGTGGTAATGCTTGGTGAAAGTGTGAACAGAACTCCAGGTAGCAGCTTCCATAATGTCCCTGGTAAGGACTACCCTGAGGAATGCTGTAGAGGTAGAAGTTGCCCTAGTGGAATGTGTTCTGACCCTCTGACGGGTTGGTTTCCCATGGTGTTTGTAACAGAACTGGATACAGTGCGCTACCACTTGGAAATTGTTTAGATATGGCCTTGCCCTCTGCCCTGGTGCAAAACTGACTAGTAACTGGTCAGATTTTCTGAAGGGCGTAGTCCTATCAAGGTAGGATCTGAGCTGTCTGTGCACATCTAAAGAGTGTAGGATCCTTTCCCCTTTACTTTGAGGATTAGGGAAGAAGACTGGCAAATGGATAGATTGGTTGAGAGCTACACTGGACACCACTTTAGGCATAAAAGTACGCTTAGTCCTGAGGGAGGCCCTGTCAGCATGAAAAATAATGAAGGGTTTCACAGCCATAAGTGCTTGTAGCTCAGGCACTCTTCTAGCTGAAGTGATGGCCAGAAGCAAGGCTGTTTTCCAAGAGAGGAATTTTAACTCTGCTGAAGCTGCAGGCCCAAAGGGGGGTGGCGTGAGCTTTTCCAGTACAAAGTTAAGGTCCGAAGCAGGGGTGGGGGCTCTCCTTGTTGGCCTTAAGTTGTTGGCCCTTGTCAGGAACTGTTTGATGAGAGGGTAAGAGAAGAGAGGTGTCTCAGTGTTGTAATGAGCTGAGATGGCAGAGGCATGGATCTTAATGGAAGAGAAGGAAAGGCCTCTGTGAAGTAGATCTGCTAATCCAGGATTAGCGGTAAGGAGGGCAGTGCTGTGTCTGCTCCTTTAGACTGACTCCAGGAACAATACCTTTTCCACTTTTCAGCACAGGATTTCCTTGTACTGGGTCTTCTGGCTTCAAGAATGACGTCCAGCACCTGCTTGCTTAGGCTGGTCACTGAGGGAGAATTCAAGGAATAAGCCAGGCTGCAAGGTTCAGGGTTTGCAAATGCAGATGCAAGATCTGTCCCTCCTGTTGAGTGAGGAGGGTTGGGATCTGGGGTAGGTGCCATGATGGCACTGGTGACAGGCTGTGCAGTAGCGTGTACCAGTGCTGGCTTTGCCAGTCTGGGACAATCAGGATTGCCCTTGGTCTGTCCTGTCTTATCTTGAGTAATATTCTTGTAAGAACAGGCAGAGGGTGAAAAGCATAGATTGAGAGGTTTACCCACTAGAAGGACAGGGCGTCCACTTTCAAGGCCCTGCTGTGAGGTGCCCTGGTGCAGAATTTGCTGATCTGGTGATTGTAGGGAGAGGCAAAAAGGTCCACATCTGGGGCCCCCCATTTCTGGGTTAGAAGGCTGAAAGTGCTGGGGTCTAATTGCCACTCATGTGGGTCTAGGAGATTTCTGCTTAAGTCATCTGCAAGAGAGTTTTGTTTGCCTGGCAGGAATTGAACTTGCAGATGAATAAGCATATCCAAGGCCGTGTTCCACAGGGTCATGGCTAGCCTGCAGAGTGGGTTCCCCCCTGCTTGTTGATGTACCACTTAACTGTGGTGTTGTCTGTTTTTATTAGCAGGGGTCCTGGTGAGAGTAGGGGTCAGAAAGCTGTCAGAGCGTGCTGAACGGCTAGCAACTTTTTGGTTCATGTGCAGATGAATTTGACTTGGGCTTCAGTGGCCCTGAATGCACTTCTCGTCCAGATCTGCCATCCAGGCATAGTCTGATGCGGTGTGGGGTTGTGTAAAGGGAAGTCCCTTGTTGTGGTTGCATGCTGCTGCCCACCAAAGAAACTCTGTCCTTAGACAAGGTATGATGGTTTCCAGGTCCTGAGAATGTTGGCAACAAAGACTTTTTAAGTACCACTGAAGTTATCTCATATGCAGTCTGGCATATGGAATTACTAAAATGCAAGAGGCCATGAACCCTAGAGCCTGCAGGATCTTCCTGGAGGATAGCTGGGTTCTGATGGCCATTTGAGCAAAGTAGCCTGTTAGGCCTGTTTTCTGGAGTAAGGAATACCATCTGGGATGCTGTGTCCAAGCTTGTTCCCAGGAATACAATCTTTTGACTGGGGATTAGTTTTGATTTCTTTTCACTGACAGTGTACCCCAGGAAGGTTAGAAGGTTCTTTACAAATGTTAGGTGCTGCAACAGCTTTTCCTGACTGTCTGCCTGAATCAGGCAATCATCCAAGTAAGGGTATATTTGAATCTTTCTCTGTTTGCAATAGGCAATGGCTGGAGCCAGGCATTTTGTGAAGACTCTGGGAGCAGTGGATAAGCCAAAGGGAAGTGCAGAGAACTGATAATGCATAGATCCTGCCTTGAAACGTAGATATTTCCTGCATGAGTCCCTGACAGGGATGTACAGACAGGCTTCTTTTAGGTCTCGGTGGCTAACCAGGCATCTTTGGACAGCATAGAAAGAAGTTGCTGAAGGGTGAGCATTTTGAATTTTGGTACCACCAGGAAGGTGTTCAGAATGGAAAGATCTAGGACTGGGCCCCAAGTGCCCTCTTTTCTGGGTACCAGGAAAAGTCTGGAATAAAACTCTTGGCCTATCTGTTCTGCAGGAACAGGCTGAATTGCCCTTATGAAGAGCAGGGACTGAACTTGGTTTTGTGCCTCTACCCACTGGTTTGGAGGAAGGTATGGGAACCCTTTTGGGGTTGGCAGTGTGTGGAAGTAAAATTTGTATCCCTGGGATACAATGTTGAGGACCCATCAGTCTTTGGTGATGGTGGTCCAGTTTTTTCATGGTGTGCAAGTTTTCCTCCTAGGGGCACAAGCAATTGGGCAGAGGTGAGGAGTGGAGTTGAGAAGCCATTGTGAATTCTTTCCGTAAGGGGGTGGCTTTGCACTCCCTGTTTTAGAAGTGGAGGTACTCCACTGCTTAGATCTCTGCATACCCTGAGACTGTAGTCTGGGTGTTCTGTTTCCCCTGGGTCTAGTTTGAGATGGCCTTGAGGGGGCTGGAAAGGACCAATGTTTCGAGGGGCAATGCCTACTTAATCTTGGAGGCTGCACCTGGAAAAAATCTTTGTCTGCATAGACTTGGGTTTTTCTTCCATCTTTCTTAGACACTCTTCTGCTTTGGTGCCAAACAAATTTTCCTTATTCAAAAGAGCGTCTAGTAATTTTGATTTGACATTGTCTGTTCCTTAAGCCAAGCATGCCTTCTCAGTACAGAACCAGTGACTGCTGCCCTGCAAGATGCTTCTAGGGCGTCAAACCCACATTGCAAGGTATGCTTGCTGACTTGGCTTGCAGAATGCACAAACTCCTGTAATTCCTTATTTTCTGCACAGTCTGTAAAGGTAGATAATTTTTGCTCAAGTTCCATAATATGTTCTGAAAATTCAATGCTCTAATGGCGAGAGTTGCAGAGGTGTATACTATTTTACCCCATCTGTCTAAATCTCAGGAATCCCTGTCCGAAGGGGTGGGAGTCTTAGCTGTCATAGCTTTTATTCCTTTAGGCCCTTGGGAAATGACTTCTGGGTCAGCAGTAGGATTTTTAAAAAGAAATTTGTGATTGTCAGGGACCTTGTAGTACCTGTCTGGTCTCTTTGGAACAGGGGGTAAAGTATCAGGAGTTAGACTGGATTCCAAAAAGACATCATCCACAACATCTGGTCTATGTTGTGGCAAATCTAAAAATTCTCTGAGTCTCTTTTTGGAGTGAGGATAATCCTGGCATTCCCAGTGGAAATGCTCTCTTAAAGTATGTAGGGCTTCACCAAAATAAAAATCCTTTGGAGGGGAAGCAGAGGGAATGGATTCCTCTCTGCAGCTGAATCCTCATAAGCAGATAAAGGCATACCTTCATATTAAGAAACCTCAGAGTCGCTGGACTCTTGGTCAGTTAAAGGTGCTAGGATAGGGGATAGGTCTAGAGATAGGAAAGGGATAGGTCTCTTTCTCTTAGCAGGGGAAGGCTGGCTTCCCCTAATCAGCATGATCAGGTCCCTCTGCCATTTTTAAGCATTTGAGGCTGTGGCAAGGAAGCAGGTGCTTGAGTTTGGGTAGTCGTTTTTTTAGGCATAGCTTGTACTCTTGGCCTTAGAAATTTGGTAGTTTTAGACAAAACTGAAGACGTGAAAGAAGTGGTCAGTTTGTGTCGAATATCGGTAATGCGAAGAACTTCCTCGGAAGCCGGTGCCTCACACCGGCTCCGGACCCATCCAAGGTAGAGACAGCAGGTTCTGTAGCCAAAGAGTCTCAGGGCATACTGGACTCTGAAAGGGCCTCTGTAGCGGCCTGCGAATCCATTGAAGCGGGCATCAGGGGCTGCAAAAGCGCCTCAATGAGTGCCAGCGAACTGGTGACTATCTTAATGAAAGCGTCATCGGTAGTTTTGGACCTGTGTTGGTCTGTCTCTGTCTTTATCCTTACATTTTTTCGGAAGATCGGTTGTCGGATGGCTTACTGAAGCCATTTCGGAATACGGCGACAGACAGCAAAAGTATTTAGCGACAAATAAGGGCCCGACGACAAATAGTTCGGGCATTGAACAAAGCACAGAACCAACAGCGAGGTACGTTGTGGTCTGGGCCTAAACAGGTGATGCAGTAAGAATGGAAACCTTGGTGTGGAATTTGCTTTCCACAGGCGAGACAATTGTTAACTTTTTCTGACATCGGTTAGAGCAAGAAAAAAGGATCCCCAATGGGGTACTTAGCTTTAGAAGACTTTAGGATGATTCAATTCGGAAACGAAAACTCAGGTAGCGACTGACCGGCACTCGTGCGAACTGCTTCTGCTTCGGGCTCCTCAGCAAGAAAGACTGATGTAATGGCGTCAGCTGCCTGTTTTTATACCCCTGATGACCTGATGTCAGTCCTGGAGTGACAGCAACCGATGCAGAAATACTAAGTCTCTGGTATTCGGGCCGACTGAGGGCTACCTGCAGGCAGATAACCCAAGTGTGATGACTGCAACAGTGAAACACAAAGAACATCTACCACAAATAAACAGACAAGCTTTCAAGATAAAAATGTTAACGACAACCTTCAACACCAGTAGATACAGTTGCTAGCCATCAATTCTGATTATGAAATAAAATTTTTCCTCACAGAAACAGTTACTTAACAAGCAATTCTCCACAAGGAATCCTAAGTACAAAGTTAGAACAGTGGTAAACAGTTTCGATGACAACCACTATGAAATAAGAAAACATGATGAACAACAAGTTTTCTCAGAAAACTTGGCACTTTTCCTCATACTGAAAAGTTGAGGAAGGAAATCCCCAGTGGAATACTTATTTGATCAGCCTTGGAAAATGCAAGACAACTTTCAACATCAGTGAAGTTCAAAGGTTTCAGCACCCTAACCTCCCCCCTTATACTGTTGTCCTCAAGCTGGGCAGTGACTAGGGCGCAAGGAAGGTATCACAAAACTTTGGAAACTGGCTGGTCCTATCCTAAGCAGGATAGTCCCATATAGCTTTTGCTGCTGCTATAGTGATCTCATGAACTTCTTCAACACTACATGAAAACCATTCCAGCACAGCGGAAAATTGGAGGGTATCTAGCACCGCACAGAATCTAGGTTCCTCAGTAGTTCACATATGTTAATAAAGCATGCTGTAACCAACTTAAGGGACCCTTCTTGATGGGCCTTATAACTGGTATCAATTCCAAGTAGTAAACCACTGGGGTGGAAAAAGCAGGAGGACAGCCCGAGCAGCAATATTCAGAAGGCTGAGTCAAGAATTACTACAGTCAGAGAACAGACAAACAATTCTTTCTAAAGGTCTAAACCATCAGTCAAGTGGCGCAGCACACATGTTAATGAGCACATTACTATCAGGCAATAGCAGCCATACAGCTAATGGGATGGCCTCTGACAATACCATTTTCCAACTGGTGGTTAGCTACCTAATTACAAATGATGATGCAACTGGCAACTCATGTGAAAAGAGTCTGCTTGGCAAGTAACAGCCATTCCCTCACTGGAGTAGAGGGGACTAATAGTTCCTCGGTTTTTAACTTGTTACCTAGACAAAACCAGAGCTAACTGTGAACATCCAGGGTGTGTCCTGTCTAATAAAAAGGGAAATGAACAAACTGGTTCATAGGAAAGATTGGAAACCTCCTTTGGGAGGAAATGATTTAGCTCAAAGGGACATTAGAGTTTCTGAAGGATGAAATATGGTTACAAATACAAAAGGGCTTGAAGCTCTTAGATTATGATAGCAGACAGAGATGACTACCAAAAATGTTTTTGAAACAAGAAACTTCAACAATGCACATTAAGTAATTTTGAATGGTGGACATGCAAGCATGTTAAACATGAAGTTCAAAACTCAAGGAGATGAGGGTGTTCCTCAAACATGGACAGATATCTGGCACTTAAAGAAATAACTGGCCAGCTTATGCTGAACCACAATCATGCCCTCCACAGTCACGATAAGGATAAATAGTGGACATGCCCCAAGAACATGGCATAACCATGGATTACATTACACAGGATACCATAAACGGGTTAAAACATGCAAGATGACTGAATGGTGTACTACATGATACTGGATTGTCCAAATGGAAAACTATTTCCACTTGGCGGCAAAGCAGGCTGAGAGGAAGTTTCCCTAGCAGGCTTCAACCACTTCTGACACCCAGTCCACGAGACCTGGCAGGAATTACAACAGGATCCACAAACTGACATTGAGTGAGCTGTTATCGAAAACATAGAAGACATGCTTGATCAAATTTTCCCAATACTGACCCCCACCATACCCCAAGATTCTCACTACACCTTTCTAAACATACTGGAAAATATTAAGATAGAACCAAACACCCTAATACTGGGTGATTTTAACTACCCTGCCATTAACTGGGAAAACTACTCATGTACCAACACCTTTGCCCAATGGTTCTTGGAATTCATAAATTCCAACGCCCTGGATCAACTAATCCATAGTCCCACCAGGGGCTCCAATATCCTAGACCTGGTCATTACCAACATGGGAAATCGATGCTCCACACCTATGGTCACCCCCTCGTTAGTCAGGTCTGACCATAAGCTAATCACCCTTAACATCCACATCCCACCCCCACCCCCCAGTAAGGAAACCTCCATAAAAAACTTCTCCAAAGCCAACTTCATGCTACTCAAGTTAGAAGTGGCAAACTTCAAGACACCCATGCAGATGGGAACTGAAAGTTCAACTGCTGAATCCTACACTAAGGCACTGTACGAGCACATCCACTCATGCATGAATCGTACCATCTGAAATAGAACCAAGATGCTCTCATCCAATAAAAGGAAGCCAATCTGGTGGTCTCCTGCCATAAACAAACTTTACAACAAAAGGAAAAAAACTGTTGCAGAAAACAGGAAAATCCCAGGATGCAAAAAACTCCCTCACCAGCCTCAGTAAGAAACTAAGATCCCTCATAAAATCCTCCAAAGCTAGTTACGAAAATAAAACTGCCAAAGATTCCAAAGACAACCACAAGGCATTCTATAACTATGTCAAGAATCTAAATGGCAATGCTCAGATCCGCTCTGAGCTGAAACAGAATGGCATTAAATATACTGATCCCAAGGATATTGCCAATATCCTGGCAGATCGATTCAGTGCCAACTTCACCCCCCTCTCACCCCCTAAATGGTCCATCTCAATACCGGAAGACTGCCAAATTCCGGTAATAACGGCCACACAGGTAAAAAAACGCACTCTCCAAAGCTAAGAATACAGCATCCATGGGACCAGATGACATCCCGGGCTGTGTACTACATGAACTACAATATGAACTGGCACCTCAACTAAGTGTCATGTTTAATCATAGCCTCACCTCAGGTTTCATGCCCACTGAGTGGTGCAGAGCTACAGTTATCCCAATCCACAAGAGGGGATCCACCTTGGATCCCGGAAACTACTGTCCCAGTCTGACAAGCCTTATCTGCAAGGCCATGGAGCGTATTATCATGGAACTTATAAACAAAGACATTGGCAACCTTCAAACACTGGACCTCACCCAATTTGGGTTTGTGAAGGGGCGATCTTGTCTCCTGAACCTGACTGACTTCTTTGAATCAGACTCCAGAGCCATGGACAAGGGTAAGGTGGTCCACACAGCCTATCTGGACCTTGCCAAGGCCTTTGACACCATTCCCCACTCTGGAATCATAGATAAACTTACTAAGCTGGGCATTAATCCCTACGTCACCCAATGGGTTGCTAACTGGCTTACTGACAGAACCCACACTGTAAAAGTAGCCGACTCCAAATCCAGCTCCAAACAAGTGACAAGTGGAGTACCTCAGGGTTCAGTCCTGGGACCGCTCTTGTTTGGCATCTACTTCTCTGAAGTACAGGCCAACACTAAGGGACTCTGGCTAACAAAGTTCGCAGATGACTGCAAACTGGGAGCCATTATTGAAACCCCAAATGATGTGGATACTCTACAAAAGGGCCTTACAGAAACAGATGCTTGGTGCCAGAGCCATGGGCTCAAGCTCAATGCCAAGAAATAAGAAGTTATGTACCTACCATAACGTTCCATGTTAGTTGTCTTCTCTCGCCTTCTTTCTTGCTTGATGGGTTCGGAGCGATCCTCGGCTCCATTTCGGCTTTAGCTCGAGAACTCCTTTTACCAGCTCGAGGCAGCCCCATATCCCATGATGCAAGGCAGTAAGTACCCAGATCTCGTTTGTTGACAAAGGGCAATAACACCAAGCATAAAATACTTCCCAAAGGAAGAAGAAACTTACAGATGGAAAAAGGACCAGGTCTAAATGGTCTTTAGCATAATAGTTTCTTATACAAGGTCTGTCCAGGCCAGGGGGAAGGAGGGAGGGTCGCAAGAAAGAGAGAAGACAACTAACATGGAACATTATGGTAGGTACATAACTTCTTAATGTTAAGTTGTCAATCTCCTTCATTCTTGCTTGATGGGACCGTCCTAGCACCTCTATCCTGGGTGGCTCAATGGAACAAACTCTTGAGGACTGTAGAGCCAAAACTGGCTCTGTCCCTGGAGGCCAAGTCCAATTTGTAATGGGAAACAAAAGTGTGAGGAGTGGCCCAAGTGGCCGCTGCACAAATAGTGTTCAAAGGCAGTCTAGCTTGAAAAGCTGTAGAAGTAGCTAAACTCCTAGTTGAATGTGCTTTAGGTTTTGAGCACAGCTGTTTTCCCCTGATCGTATAGATTTCAGTGATGACCGAAGAAAGCCATCTGGACAAAGTCACTTTAGAAACAGGAAGGCCTTTTTTATTATCCGCATAGGAAACAAAAAGTTGATCAGATTTTCTAAATTTTTTTGTTCTGTCCAAATAATATCTAAGCTGACGGTGGACGTCAAGATAATGTAGCTTTTGTTCAGCTCTATCTGAATAGTTAGGAAAAAATACAGGAGATCAATGGATTGATTCAGATTGTTTTAGGCGACCTTAGGTAAAAAGGATGGATTAGTTCTCAAAGATACTCTGTCTTTGTGAAAAATCAAATAGGGGGGTCGAACCGAAGAGCATGAAGTTCAGACACCCTCCTGGCAGATGTAATAGCCACTAGGAATAAAGTTTTCCAAGAAAGATATTTCAGGGAACAAGAAACAGCTGGCTCGAAGGGGAAGAATCAAGGATGTCAGCACTAAATTTAGATCCCACTGAGGAGGAGGATTCCTGATTGGAGGCTTTAGTAGGAAAATTCCTTTCAAGAAGGCCCTGCAGAGCCTATGGGACATAATATTATGATCTGCTATCCCGACATGAAAATTAGAAATAGCAGCCAACTGAACTCTGACTGTGGAAGAAGAGGAGCCTGCATGAAAAATCTCTGCTAAGAAGTCCAGAACTGCCTGAACAGGGGCAGTGAAAGGATCAATATTTTGGGCCTTAGCCCAATAAGAGAAACGCTTCCATTTGCTTGTGTAAATCCTCCTGGTAGAGGATTTTAGTGAAGCTACTATGATGTCTCTAACTGGGTTAGAGATCAAAGGAAGCCTGGCTAAGGAAGGAAGTGGAGCAACCATGCTGTGAGGTTGAGAGAAGGGATTGACCGGTGCAGCTGACCGGATTGGTGAATCAGTAGATCTGGCACTGGGTCCAGATGCCACGGCTGCACCAAAAGGTGATGATGGAGGAACGGAACCAAACTTGTCGAGGCCAGTAAGGGGCAATGAGAATCAATTTGGCTCTCAAAGCGGTAGCTTTCTGGATAACCTGAGGGATCAGAGGAAATGGAGGAAGGCATAAAGAAGTCCCTGGGGCCAATCCTGGGTCAGAGCGTCTCTGGGGATGGCCTGATAGAGGGAAGAGGCTGAAGAAGTCTGGACATTTGCTGTTTTGGGGAGTAGCAAAAGATCGCAACATGGGCGACCCACCCCATTCCAGAAAAATCTCTTCCGCTATGGATTGCTTGAGAGACCACTCGTGAGGCATGACAATAGCTCTGCTCAATCTGTCCGCTATAACGTTGGTTTTCCCAGGGATATGCGTTGCTACCAGAAACCGATGACAGGAGATCGCCCATTGCCATAGTCTGAGCTTCTCGACACAAGGGGTAGGACTTGGTTCCGCCCTGTGTGTTGATATACCAAACTACAGACATGTTGTCTGTGTGGACTGCAATTGTCCCACGGGAAGAAAGTCGTTGAGGGCTTGCAACGTTAAAAGCACTGCTCTCATCTCCAGGACATTTATGTGCAGATGGTACTCGAACGGTTGCCACGTCCCATGAACCATCCTGCCCTCATAATGACCCCCCCCACCCGATCAGGGAGGCATCCGTGGTGACAGTGGCTATCGGGGACGGAGGTACAAAGCACCTGCCTTGGTGAACCTGAGACGATGTGATCCACCAAGCAAGATGTTCTTTGCATGTTTGTGTCACCAGAATCTGGTGACGCATTGGGAGCTGCTGGTATGACCACTGTGTGAACAGCATCCACTGAAGGAGGCATGTAGAATCGAGCCAGGGAAGAAGAGTAATGGCCGCAGCCATGAGACCTAATACCTTTAGAACCATTCTGGCCTGTACTTTCTTGCTGGCCAGAATGATCCTGACATGAGTCTGAATGTCTGAAACTCTTTGTTCTGTAAGGGTAGCTGACATCCGAACAGTGTTTAAGTTTGCGCCTATGAAGGTAATAGACTGGCAGGGCGATAAGGATGACTTTTCAAGTTGACTGAGATGCCTAAATGAGAACAAAGGTCTATTGTGTAATCCCTGGCTTGTATAAGCTGATGCCTGGTGGTGGCTGACAGGAGCCAGTCGTCGAGATACGGAAACACCTGGAATCCTTGGCGTCTCAGGTGAGCCGTGACCACTGCCATGCATTTGGTGAACACTCTGGGGGCTGTAGTGAGACCAAAGGGCAGGGCTCTGAACTGGAAGTGACTGGACCCCAGCCGAAGCGGAGAAATCTCCTGAGCGTCTGTGAATTTTGATGTGATAGTACGCATCCTGAAGATCTATTGAGCACATCCAGTTGTCCTTCTGTAAGAAGGGCAGAATTGACTGAAGAGTGACCATTCGAATCTTGTCTTCCTGACAGACTTGTTGAGTCTGCTGAGATCCAATATTGGTCTCCAGTCTCCCGTCTTTTGGGGACCAAAAGAACCTTGAGTAGATTCCGGCTCTGAATGGTCTATTGTAACTGGCTGAATGGCTCTTTTTGCAGTAGTTTTGAGATTTCTAACTCTGCAATCTCCCTTAGACCGGGTGGTACATCTGGAAGTGAACTTGAGGGAAGGGACTTTCCTCGAAAGGAATTATGTAACCCTTGGATATGATCGACTGTACCCATCTGTCTTGAGTGAGGGAATGCCAGGCTTCTGGGTACAGTGATAATCTTCCCGACTGCCTCCAAGGAGGGACAGCCGGGCAACACCTCAGGGATGCTGAAAGGGCTTATCAGAGAGGCTCCCTGTTTCCCTGGTTCTTGGACCCCTCTGCCTCTAGAGCGGCCTGTTGTTGTTACCCCTCTGCCTCTAGGGGTAAACTGACCACGTGAATCGGCGTGACTCCTTGGGATTTACGGAACCACATCTTCCCACCCTTCTGTCCTTTGGGATAAGGCCTAGAAGGGGTGGAAAAACGGACTCCAACAGCAGAAAGAGTCTTGCCGTCCTGCTCACACCTGGTCAAGGTTTCCTTCACCTGAGGGCCAAACAAAGCTGACCCATCAAAGGGAGAATTTGTGAAGGACGCCTTAAAGGGATCCGCAAAATCACATAGCCGCATCCAGGCTTGGCGTCTAAGAGCCACACCCGTGCCTGCGGCTCTACTCGCTCCATCGGCAGCATAAGATATTAGCCGCATGGAGGAGTTAGCAATGGAATTGAGGGTTCCTAGCTGCGAAGCAATCTTTTCTTGAGCCCCTGCAGCTGTAGGATCCTGAACTACTTCTCCCAGCTCCTTCAGGATATCTCTGGAGTCTGGTGAAGTGACAAAGATAATTCAGCGAGCATAGCAAAGGTCGCTGAGGAAAACATCCGCTTGCCGTACCTATCCATGGTCCTAGAGTCCTTATTAGGAGGATGGACGGGCACGGAAGGATCTGCAAGTTCCTTTTGGTGGCGCAGCCACCACCATGGCATCAGCGGGACACCCTTGGTAAAGAATTGTTTGTCACTGGGGCAGTGATAAATTTTGAAGGCCTCCTAGGGACTGGCTCTACAGAGTCAGGAGCTGCCCACGCCTTCGTGCAATAACTTGCATAAGGGGTCGAAGGCGGAGACACCCAGGAGGTGGAGGGCCAAGAACCAAACGCCTCTAGGTATACTGACTCATCCTCAGAGGGATTGTTGGTGGGCCAGTTTCCCTCTGTTTCAGAAGTTCTAGGATGTCTGAGAAGGAGACATCCTCAGAGGGGATCTAGGGATCCCTCTGACTCATCAAAGTCAGTATCCAGTGACAGACTCGGGAGTCTACATGCTTCCTCTTACAAGTCCTCTTCCTAGGAGGATCTCCCGAAACATCAGGAAAGTCCTCGGAAGAGGGGAAATTCCCAATGGAAACCTGAGGCGGAGGATCTCTGGGTCCTGTAGCAAGAGAAGTGGCAGAGATGTCAACAGGTACTATAGAGGGAGGAGCTACGGGAACAAACTGCTGACTGATACCAGTGGCCAGTACACTCTTCATTACCTCGAATGCTCCCCTCCCAGGCAGGTCCGAGAGAACCGCTCCGAAGAGCTAGGAACTCCCGGGACCACCGAAGGGAAGTCTCTGAGGCAGATGTCGGAGCAGAGCTCACCAGGCCGAGGCTCCAAGGGGAAGAGCGGGCTCGGACAAGGGTCGATGCCACTCACCTCGGAGGAGACCATGGAAGCCCGACCACCGAATCCCTCTAAGGAAGAGGAGATAAGAGTAGAGGCTGAAGGAACAGAAGGGGGTATCCGTCCTCCAGCCGTAGCAGTAACCATGCCCGAAGACTCCAACTCCAAACTCTGGGGTAGAGTTGAAGGAGGAACTGTGAGGTGTGGACCAACAGTCGTCTGCTGAGACGGACTGTGTAGCATTTGGGCCAGTACCTGTGACTTGAGTAATCTACTGACCACTCTCTCTAGGTCATGATCTGACAACCTGGATGACCTTGAAGATCGGCTCCGATGGCTCCGTTCCGATAGAAGAGGCGGAGCCGGGGCCGCAAGTATCGGCTCCAAGGAAGGAGACCTCGACCTCTTCCTGGAATGAGCCATCGAGCCGATACTACAGATCCTGTCGGCGCCGACTTCGGAGCCGACAGAGCGTCTCGATGTATCGGCTCCAGCCGGAGCCGATACAGCCACAAAAGTAACGGTGTCGGGCCGACACGATGCCTGTGCCACATGGGTGTCGGAGCCGATCGGAGCCGACATCGAAGTGGTCAAAATAGGTTCGGCACCGATAGCCATCGGTGCCGAGCGCTTTGTAAAGCCAGAATCGGCTCCAGGCCGAGCCGGTCTCGACTCAATGCAGTCGGAGCCGAGGCCACAGGCTTAGAAACAGAAGCCTGGGCCTTGGAAACTCTTGCTGGTTTTGATGGAGCCGACTTAGCCGGAGAGCCCTCCGGCTTAAGAAGGCCCCTAAGAACCAGTTTGTTATGTCTCTCCTGCAGGACTCTCTGGCTGAAGGAGTGACAAATAGCACAGGAGTCCTGCAGGTGAAGAGGGCCCAGACAATACAGGCAAGAAGTGTGACCGTCTGTCAGAGACATCTTCTGACAGCACGAGTCACACTTCTTAAAACCTGAGACCCTCTCCTTTGACATGGTGCCGAAAACACACACACACACACACACCAGTCAAATATTAACTTAAATAAATACCAAAAGGTATTCTACAAAAATACACACACCCTAACAGGGGGGGGAATGGGAAGGTGTTTTTAAGATACACTAAGAAAAAATAAAGGAGACAGGAAATTTCTGTCAGAAAAGGAATAATATAAGTTTAAAACTATCAATACAAGGTTTTTAGTAAAAGGCGCTTAAAACTCACAAAAGTGAACAACTTACCAGGAGCTGGTAAAGAGAAGACCTCCCAAGCGCAAACGAGATCTGGGTACTTACTGCCTTGCATCATGGGATATGGGGCTGCCTCGAGCTGGTAAAAGGAGTTCTCGAGCTAAAGCAAGTGCCGAGTCGGAGCAGAGGATCGGCTCCGAACCCATCAAGCAAGAATGAAGGCGAGATTGACAACTTAACATTGTATAGTTATCCCCTTTGGGAAAAAACTTGCATCCATGAATTACCATATACGTGGCAGTACACTAAACACCGAAAGTGTGATAAGAGACTTAGGGACACATGTGGACAGTGGTCTCACCTTCGATAACCACATCGCCAGAACAGTCGGGAAATCCTTCTATGTGGCACACCTCATTACTATGGGCTTTTCATCCAGAAAAAAGGAGGTCATTGTCCCACTGTACTCATCCCTCATTAGACCCATTATAGAATACAACGCCTCATCTGGTATGTACCTCTCAAGACATCTGCAACAACTGGAAAGGCCACAGAAATACCTCACTAAAAGAATTGCAGGCCTAAAGCAGATGCCCTACGCTGACCGCCTTAAAAAACTCCAGCTATACTCTGTCGCATATAGTCTACTCAGAGGCGATCTCTGCTTAACATACAAGGCCATGTCAAACCCAGAGCTGTTGGACATGCTACACTTAAAGAAATCCCAATCCCTCAGAGCCACACGCTCCAGAGATCTAAATCTTGTCATCACAATAAACAAAACATGCTGGAGGGATAGGTTCCTGACCCAGACACTCCACAGACTCTGGAATAGATTGCCCATACATGTCAAGCAGAGTGCCTCTTTGGCCCTCTTCAAAAGGGACCGTGACGACTGGATGGGAGAAAGGAAATTCACCCCAGGGATCACGTCAGTCGCCCTGCTAGACAGGGGTCCAGGGAAGTAAATAGTGTGGGAAGAAATAGCCAGGGAATTGTTATGGCTAGGCTTGTACAGGCCCTAGGGTTGATAGCCTAGTACCAACCTATGAACCTACAGTCAAGGCTCTCAGTGTCAGAACTCATAACCTGTTGGACCACCAACATGGGGTAATGACAAATAGCTTTGGTCTTTCAATACTGACCACTGGCAGCATTAATGAGAAGTTATGTACCTACCATAACGTTCCATGTTAGTTGTCTTCTTCTCGCCTTCTTTCTTGCTGGATGGGTCCGGAGCCGATCCTCGGCTCCGACTCGGCTTATGCCAAAGCTCGAGAGCTATTTTTACCGGCTCGAGGTAACCCTGTATCCCACAATGCTAGGCGCTAACTACCCAGATCTCATTTGATAGCTAACACTATAGCAGTTCTGACCCCAGAACAAAGGAGCGAGAGGCATACCCATATAGATAGCCATCCCAAGAAAAGAATAACCACTGGAGACCATACTGGGCAAAAAAGATGGCCCCGTAGGATCCTATCGGTCTGTCCAGGCTAGGGGGTTGGAGGGCGGGACACAAGAAAAAAGGCGAGAAGAAGACAACTAACATGGAACGTTATGGTAGGTACATAACTTCTCAATGTTAAGTTGTCAATCTCGCCTTCATTCCTGCTGGATGGGACCGCATCCCTAGCACCTCAACCCTGGGTGGCTCATCAGAACAGACTTTTGAGGACGGTGGAACCAAAGTTAGCTCAGCTTCTGGAGGCCATGTCCAATTTGTAATGAGAAATAAAGGTATGGGGAGAGGCCCACGTGGCTGCCGCACAAATAGAATCTAAAGGCAACCTGTCATGAAAGGCTATTGACATAGCTAAGGCTCTAGTTGAATGGGCTCTAGGTTTTGAAGGAAGATTTTGACGCCTCAGTTCATAGATGAAAGTGATGACAGAGGCCAACCATCTAGAAAGGGTTACTTTGGAAACTGGAAGGCCTTTCTTCCCTTCAGCATAAGATAGGAAGAGCTGGTCAGATTTCCTAATTTGCTTGGTTCTATCCAAGTAGTAACGGAGTTGGCGGTGAACATCCAAGAAATGCAACTTTTGTTCTGCTCTGTTGGAGTAATTAGGGAAGAAAACTGGGAGATCGATAGTCTGGTTTAGATTTGCCTCAGAAGATATCTTGGGTAAAAAAGAGGGGTTAGTTCTGAGGGACACTATCTTTATGGAAAACCAGATAAGGAGGATGAACACAAAGGGCGTGAAGTTCTGAGACTCTCCTCGCAGAGGTTATGGCCACTAGAAACAAAGTCTTCCATGAAAGTAACTTCAAAGAACAGGAAGCCACAGGTTCAAAGGGAGGGAGAATCAAGGAGGTTAAAACTAGATTCAAATCCCACTGCGGTGGGGGATGTCTGACCAGGGGCTTAAGTAAAAAGATACATAATAGAGGAGTCTGACAGGCCAACATGAAAATTTGAAATGGCCGCTAACTGGACTCTGATAGTGGATGAAGAAGATCCTGATTGAAAAAGTTCGGCCAAAAAATCCAGGACCGATTGGATAGGAGCCACGAATGGGTCTATGTTCCTAGATTTTGCCCAGAAGGAAAAACGTTTCCATTTGCTGGCATAAATCCTCCTGGTAGAAGATTTGTGAGAAGCTAAAATGATGTCACGTACCGAATAGGGAAGCCTGGCTAAGGTTGGAAGTGGAGCAACCAAGCTGTAAGGTTGAGAGAGGGGAGGGATTGGTGCAGCTTGCCCGACTGTTGGGTCAAGAGATCTGGAACTGGGTCCAGATGCCAGGGCTGCTCCAAGAGGTAACAATGCAGGAACGGAAACCAGATTTGTCGAGGCCAGTACGGAGCAATGAGGATCATTGTGGATCTCAAGGCGGTAGCTTTGAAAATTTCCTCCACTACTGACTGCTTGAGAGACCACTCTCGTGCGGCATGAGAATGGCTCTGCTCAGCCTGTCCGCTATGACGTTGGACTTCCCGGGGATATGTGTTGCTATCAGAAACCGCTGAGAGGAGATCGCCCACTGCCAAAGTCTGAGTGCTTCTCGACATAATGGATAGGACTTGATTCCTCCCTGCTTGTTGATGTACCACACTACGGACATATTGTCTGTCTGAACTGCAATCGTCCCGATGGGAAGAGAGTCCTGAAGGGCTTGCAAAGCTAAAAGTACTGCTCTCATCTCCAGGACATTTATGTGCAGGTGGCATTCGAAAGGTTGCCAAGTGCCCTGGACCATCCTGCCCTGAAAATGCCCCCCCCCCACCCGATCAGGGAGGCATCCATTGTCAATGTAGCAACTGGGGGGGGCAAAGGGTCTGCCCTGAATCACTTGAAGGGAGACCATCCACCAAGACAGGTGTTTCATGCATGCCTGGGTTATTAAAATGTTGTGTGACATCGGAAGCTGCTGGAAGGACCACTGAGAGAAGAGCATCCACTGAAGGAATCACATGTGGAAGCGAGCTAAGGGAAGTAACGTAATGGCAGCCGCCATGAGACCTAGAGTCTTTAGTACAAACTTGGCCTGGATTTTGTTGTTCTGAAGAAGGATATGAACAAGTTTGCGAATATCTGAGACTCTTTGTGCTGTTAGTTTTGCAGATAGTTCGACTGTGTCTAACATGGCACCTATGAAGGTAATAGATTGACAAGGTGACAAAGCAGACTTTTTGAAATTTATGGAGATACCTAGCTATTCGCAAATCTGAATGGTGTAATCTCTGGACTGAATAAGTTGACGCCTGGTGGTGGCGGTAAGGAGCCAGTCATCCAGATATGGAAACACCTGGAATCCTTGACGCCTCAGATGAGCCGTAACCACTGCCATACATTTGGTGAACACTCTGGGGGCTGTAGTGAGACCAAAGGGCAGGGCCCTGAATTGGTAGTGACTGGCCCCCAGCCAGAAGCGGAGAAACCTCCTGGAGCGCCTGTGCATTTTGATGTGGTAGTATGCATCCTGAAGGTCTATAGAGCACATCCAATGGTCCTGGCCCAAAAAGGGTAGAATGGACTGTAGCGTGACCATCCGGAACTTTGTTTTTTGAACAGACTTGTTTAGTCTGCTGAGATCCAAAATTGGTCTCCAGTCCCGTCTTTTTTGGTACCAAAAAGAACTTGGAGTAGATTCCGGATCCTTGCTGGTCTGCTGGGACTGGTTGGATGGCCCTTTTTCTTAGCAGTTTTGAGATTTCTAATACTGCTTGTTCCCTTAGACCTGGTGGAACATCTGGAAGGGGCCTTTTTGGCTGTTTTGGGGTGTGGACAAAGGGAATTTTGTAACCCTCGGATATGATCGACCGTACCCATTTGTCTTTGGTGAGGGAAAGCCAGGCTTTTGTGTACAGTGATAATCTTCCCCCGATTGCCTCCGAAGGCGGACAGTCGGGCAGCTTCTCAGGGATGCTGGAAGGGTTGGCCAGAGACAGCTTCTCTGCTACCCTGATTCTGCGGACCCCCTCTGCCCTTGGGGCAGCGTCTGTTATTGTCCCCCCCCCTGCCTCTAGAGGTGAACTCACCTTATGCGTCCAGCGCGACTCCCTGTGGTTTGCAGAACCACATTTTTCCACCTTTCTGACCTTTAGGGTATGGTCTAGATGGGGTGGAAAAACGGACTCCCACGGCAGAGAGAGTCTTGCCTTCTTGTTCGCATCTGGTCAAAGTATCCTTCACCTGAGGTCCAAACAACGCCGAACCATCAAAGGGAGAGTTGGTGAAGGACGCCTTAAAGGGGTCAGAAAAGTTACAAAGCCGCATCCAGGCGTGACGTCTTAAGGCAAAGCCTGTGCCTGCAGCCCTACTCGGTCCATCGGCCGCATAAGAAATAAGCCGCATGGAGGAGTTAACAAGCGAGTTTAGGGTTGCCAGCTGGAAGTTGATTTTGTCCTGAGACCTCGCAGCTGTTGGATCCTGTAGGGTATCACCCATTTCTTTGAGCAAGTCTCTTTGAAGGTGGGTGAAATGACATAAGTAATTCAGCGACCGCATGGTAAAGGTCGTTGAAGAAAACATCCGCTTGCTGTACCTATCCATGGACCTAGAATTCTTATTAGGAGGATGGACAGGTACTGAAGGATCGGCCAGTTCCTTTTTAGTGGCTGCTGCCACCACCATGGCATCAACAGGGACACCCTTGGTCAAAAACTGTTTATCAGAAGGGGTTGTGATAAATTTTGAAGGCCTCTGTGGGGTAGGTTCCATTGAGTCAGGGGCCGTCCATGCCTTCCTGGCCACCACTTCCATAAGGGGGTCAAAGGGCGGAGACACCCAGGAGGTGGAAGGGCGAGAACCAAACACCTCTAGGTAGACCGACTCGTCCTCGGAAGGATTGAGGGTAGACCAGTTCCCCCTCTGCTTGAGGATCTCAAGGATGTCAGAAAAGGAGACATCCACAGAGGGGGATCGTGGGGACCCTTCCGACTCATCCAAGTCGGTGTCAGATGTGACGGACTCAGGGGAGTCCACATGCTTCCTCTTACATTTCCTCTTCCGAGGGGGCTCCCCTGACGGATCAGGGGAGGCCTCGGAAGAGGAGGATGCTCCCAATGGGGGCACCTGAGGCGTAGGATCTCTGCGGTCAGGGTCGAGAGGATGGGTAGAGACCGTAGCAGGCACTACAGTGGCAGGAGCTGAGGGAGCTGACCGAGGAAGGAGCAGGCACAGGGGCCAGCACACTCCTCATGACCTCGAAAGCACCCCTATCAGGGAAGGAAGAAGGTCCCCGCTCGAAGAGATAAGGACCACTCCCGGCACCGAGAGGGATGGCTCCGAGGCTGATGTCGGAGCCGAACTCACCTGCGCCGAGGCTCCGAGAGGGAGAACGGGGTCGGACAAGGGTCCGATGCCACTCGCCCCCTCGGAGCCGACGAGGGAGTCACAGCGCCCGGATCCCTCCAAGGATGGCACCATGGAAGAAATCGGAGCTGACGACGGAGCCGAAATGGGTGGTATCGGCTCCAACGTGTCGACGGTCCCGGCTCCCACAAACTCCGGCTCCGAACTCAGAGGAAGAGTCGGAGGAGGAATCGACGATGGAATGGGGATAGCCACTGTCTGTTGAGAAGGGCTATGAAGCATCTGGGCCAGTGCCTGCGACTTAAGGAGTCTGCTAACCACCCTCTTGAGGTCATGGTCCGAAAGCCTGGAAGACCGAGAGGAATGGGACCGATGGCTGCGCTCCGAAAGCAAAGGAGATCTCGGAGCCGAATGGACTGACTCCAAAGAAGGGGACCTGGAGCACTTACGACTCGAAGACAGCTCCGACATAACTATTGGAGCCGACTGAGATCTTGAAGCCTAGGCTCCAGCCGGAGCCAATGCAGAAGCAGAAGTAGCGCCACTGGTCGGAGGCTCTGTACTCGGAGCCGATGATTTAGTGGGCTTGGAAGGTTTGCCCGACAAGGACTTGGCCGGGGAACCTTCGGGCTTCAACAAGCCTCTCAAAATCAACTTGTTTCTGCGTTCCTGCAGGACTTTTGCACTGAATGCATGGCAGTCAGAACAAGAGTCCTGCAGGTGCAGAGGGCCTAGGCAATAAACACAAGAAGTGTGACTGTCTGTCAGAGACATTTTCTGACAGCACGAGTCACACTTCTTGAAGCCTGAGACCTTGGACTCCTTAGCCATCTTGTGGTAAAACACACACACACACACACCACACTAAAGAAAACTTAGTCCAGTCACTTCACCACACCAAAGACTAAGATTAAAATAATTAAACTGACACTTTAACTGAAGACAAGAAACTAGAGTACAAACTTGACCCGAAGGCCTGGTAATGTGAGGGGAACGGTTAGAACAGAGGGGATAGACAAAACAGACCCAAAATTGGACTATATAAGGCGGGTTACTCTAAATGGGTAAAGGGGAAATAAACATACACTAACCCTGAAAATAAAAAGGAAAAACCTTACCAGAAAAATGCTTCTGAAAAAATTTTACCAGAGAGCCGGCAAAAACGCAACCTTGCAGCTAAGTGGCAAACGAGATCTGGGTAGTTAGCGCCTAGCATTGTGGGATACAGGGTTACCTCGAGCCGGTAAAAATAGCTCTCGAGCTTTGGCATAAGCCGAGTCGGAGCCGAGGATCTGCTCCGGACCCATCCAGCAAGAATGAAGGCGAGATTGACAACTTAACATTGCACCATGCCACAGGAAGAGGAATGCAACCAGCACCACTCCTCCCCTGCTCTGGTGCACTAAACAGAAACATTCAGCATTTTTCAGAAAAACACTACAAGTCCTGGAATAGCCTACTTCTAGAAGTTTCAAACTTCAAACAAGGTCTCTGTATCATAGCAGTTTAGAAAGTCCAACAGTCTGTTGACTGGCTGTCAGAAAGAAAAAAAAATAGTGGCCATACATCTGTTTTGCCTCCAATGCACAGAGCCAATGATGGACTGATGCACAGTCTATTTCGCCATGAGGGGAAGGATGCTACCACAATGTTAAATGCTAAAACAGTGTAGATGCCAAGGTGTTACACAGATCTTAAACCAAATGCGACAAGTTGTATAAAAGGTAGACTCACCAAGATGGTAATAGAGTGTGTCCATCACTTGGAAGAAATGAGGGGCTGACATCAGGTGAGGGACCTATAAGTGTACAATATCTCTGTAGCCACTGACATGTCACAATCCACTGCAAAACCTGCCTCTTCATGCTTGCAAATGGCACCAAAACAATGTCAATCAGACATAAAAGTTTCAGGGTGGTTTGAGCAGCACTGAGCTCTGCATCCTCCCATACGCTGCCACAGATGTGGCTTCCTCAACACTCTCTATGGGCAGGAATAACAAGCACTGCAGAGTACTCTGCTCTGCCCTTATGAAAACAACCCTTTGAGAGTGATAATTCAAAACAGTAGGAGAATACATGGCAAAAGTACCCCTGCAAGTTCTTGGCCAAAATGGCAAAAAAACCTTGGTAAACACTCGAGTGTTGAGGCAAACACAAGCAGAAATACCTGGTACTGAAAATGACTCCTAGCTAGAGCAGACAGGAGGAATATCATATGTGGGGTACCACTGTTGAGTCAAAATTTGCCCATATCCAGCAACACCATCCAGATACAGTAGGGGCAAGACACTCTGGAAAGTCACCATCCAGAAACAGAAGTGTTCCTGAAGTCATGATGGTCCAAGAAAGGAAGGAAACATTCTGTACTCTCAGTTTCAAAAAAGAAGCAGGGGAACCCTCAAGCTGTTCCAAATATAGGGCAGCAAGTAAGGCCCCAGTCAGCAGTAGAGTCCGGGTCTCTCTGAAGATCTCTGCTGAGATAGCCAGGTCTTTTAGCAGAGTCCTTTCAGGAAGAAAAAAACTATGAGATTTTAAAACATGCACAAGCTTGACAATGCCCAGGAGCTATGGTTGTTTGTGAGTTTTCTATGCTGTGGTGAACTTAGAAACTTCATGCCCTTTCCCACACAGCCCAAAACTGTGACATGTACTGCTGTGGCAGGGTTGGCAAAGTCTTTATCTTGAGCAGGCAGAATCGGTTAAGACTGTGTGATGCCAGAGAGCTCGTCCTGGATGATGTTGAGGATTCCTCCACTTTGTGGCTGCTCAGACATGAAAAAGGAACAGGAGGTAGATGGTGTAGGAGAATCATAATGATCCTCCACCAGTGATAAAGGTCTGCTCCCTCCTTATTAAAAAAAAAAAGCCAGGGTGCCATCTCTGTGGCAAAAAGGAGCAAAGCTCTAAATAGTGCACAGATGATCCACATGCCAAGTCTGATTAGCAGCTCAGATGTCTGCAGGAGCTGAACTATGAAAAAAAGGAGTCAGTGGCCTATGTCAGCTTGCCCATCGTGGAGGACGGGAAGCATTTGTGACGCAATACACAGGTGACAGCTAGTGGGAACATTGCATTAAACCCAGTGGAGTCAACCTACCAAACCAGTGTTGTCTGACTCCATTCGCTTTTGTAAACACAGGGGAACAGCTATCAGGATACAGCAAAAGCAGAACTGGAAACAGATAAGGGCTGGGGGGATGCCGTCAGGGGAGAGAGTATGCTGCCCAGCAAGAACAGTAAGCTGGCCCACTTCCAGCCACCTGATTTTCTCCAGGGAACGGAGGGCCAATGGGATTCCTAGGCAGGAACAAATAAGCCATGGAGCTCTCGTCTAGCCCTGGAACGCCCAGCTCCCACCACCAGAATGAAAGGGACAATTAGGTGCAAGTAAAGGAACCATTAGGTGTGGTCCTGCAGGGAGCAACAAAAAAAAAAATAAAAAAATGAAATCATCCATAAAGTTCTGACAGCATTATCATGAAACTTATGAACAAAGACATTGGCAACCTTCAAACACTGGACCCCACCCAGTTTGGGTTTGTGAAGGGCCGATCTTGTCTCCTGAATCTGACTGACTTCTTCAAATCAGTCTCCAGAGCTGTGGACGAGGGTAAGGCGGTCCACACAGCCTATCTGGACCTCGCCAAGGCCTTCTACACCATCCCCCACTCTGGAATCATAGATAAACTTACTAAGCTGGGCATAAATCCCTACGTCACTCGATGGGTTGCCAACTGGCTTACTGACAGAACCCAGACTGCAAAAGTAGCAGACTCCAAATCTAGCTCCAGACAAGTGGAGTACCTCAGGGTTAAGTCCTGGGACCACTTTTGTTTGGCATCTACTTCTCTGAAGTACAGGTCAACACTAAGGGACTCTGGCTAACAAAGTTTGCAGATGACTGCAAACTGGGAGCCATTATTGAATCCCCAAATGATGTGGATATTCTACAAAAGGGCCTTACAGAAACAGATGCCTGGTGCCAGAGCCATGGGCTCAAGCTTAATGCCAAGAGATGTATAGTTATCCCCTTTGGAAAAAAACATGTACCCATGAACTACCACATAGGTGGCAGTACACTAAACATCGAAAGTGTGATGAGAGACTTAGGGACACAAGTGGACAGTGGTCTCACTTTCGATAACCACATCGCCAGAACAGTCAGGAAATCCTTCTATGTGGCACACCTCATCACTATGGGCTTTTCATCCAGAAAAAAGGTCGTCATTGTCCCACTGTACTCATCCCTCATTAGACCCATTATAGAGTATAATGCCCCATTTGGTATGTACCTCACAAGACATCTGCAACAGCTGGAAAGGCCACAGAAATACCTCACTAAAAGAATCACAGGCCTAAAGCAGATGCCATATGCTGACCATCTAAAAAAACTCCAGCTATACTCTGTGGCATATAGTCTACTCAGAGGCGATCTCTGCCTAACATACAAGGCCATGTCAAACCCTGAGCTGTTGGACATGCTCCACTTAAAGAAATCCCAATCCCTCAGAGCCACATGCTCCAGGGGATCTAAACGTCATCATCACAATGAACAAAACATGCTGGAGGGATAGGCTCCTGACCCAGAGACTCCCCATACTCTGGAATAGACTGCCCATACATGTCAAGCAGAGCACCACATTGGCCCTCTTCAAAGGGAACCCTGATGACTGGATGGGAGATAGGAAATTCACCCCGGGGATCATGTCAGTTGCCCTGCTAGACAGGGGCCCAGAGAAGTAAATATTGTGGGAAGAAATTTCCAGGGAATTGTTATGGCTAGGCTTGCATAGGCCTTAGGGCCGATAGCCTAGTACCAACCTATAAACCTGTAAGAGCTCTGTCCCTTGACCTAGGCATCCAGAATGCTGTTTCCCAACTCCTCCTTGGAGGAGGGCAGTCTCAGTTATGCCAACCTATGAAGGCAAATGGTCAGCACCATGACCACAATCGCTGTGCAAGCAACAGACATTTTTTTAGTGTGAGATACAGCCATTTTACAATTATATGTTTTACATAATACTAATAAACAGCTTCATGTTAAACAGTCATTACACACATTCAGTTATTAAGTGCCACTGTTAATCAGGCAAATTACATATCACAATCAGCTACTCTATCTAGTCTTACTCTCAGCTTTGCTTTAACACTGCTCATTTAAAAAAAAACAGCTAAACCCAGAGATTTACAACCTAATTTCAGATCAGAAATTAATGACCATAGTACTTTATTTACACTATATTACAAAAGTTTAAAAGTCTGGGCCACTAACTCACCTTTTATTGGAGTCTACTTTACTAAACAGTCATAGATCTTAAGTACTTATTAGACTTATAAGACTTCAGTACAGCATCCCATACAGCTCATCATTTGCAATGTGAAGATCTGTTGCTGATGTCCAAACAGCTTTCAGTTCCATATCTTTAGTCTCTCTAATAATTTATTAACCTCTTATGGACAGCTTGTCTTTGGTTTTCCATGTTCGACTTATAACGTTATTAGTCACAATCAACATTAAAAATACTAACACATTCACTTCTTTAGTACAAATTATTTTAAACCAACTCAAGAAAAACATCTCTTTAGTGAAGTTAAATCCTTTTTGAAGCATAAGACTTAGCACAGTATTCAAGAATTTTTCTACTGAAGCAATTCCTAACATTCCCAGAATATATGCTACCAAGAACCTCCTTCTGAACCATCAACTCTCCAACACATGCCTCTTGTCTGCAGAAACATTTTTATATCCCTACGAGACTTAAAAGATTTGTGCAAAGATTTCCATGCAAATCTAAATTCTTGATTTAGTTTAATACCTAGGATTAATTCCTACTTCCCTTCTGCTGATCATTCTGTAATAATATTTAGTCATTCACTCCATACTTTTTATTTACGTACTGTACCATTTAATATGCACTTTTATGCTCTACATATTACTCTTTTCCTTTTTCATGTCTTCCAGTCTCTTGGATGATGCATACAACAGCCACGGCAAAAACGTCTTAAATCGCTAGCATGTCATTATCAGTATCCAGAAATAAGTTTCCATAGTCTTATCTTATTTACAACCTTTTGAGTTTGAGTTATTTCTTCCCTCATTTCTTTAGCGATTTGCTCAAAATCCCAATTCAGCCAATTCCCAAAGTATCTCACTCTGTCAAGGCACCACAAGAATGTGAAGCTCTTTAACAAGTCATGTAACGGGACATAGTTCATTACTACAGCCCTTGTTTTTGCTTCCTTTTCTGCTATACTACTAAAATATTTCAGTTTATTAAATATAACTTTTATACCATGTTCCAGATTTGTAATATAAAATATTGTATCATATGCAAAAAATAGCAATTTTTTCATTAGTATTTCTCCATTTATATCTAATTACAGTCAACTATTTTATATCCCCGGCTACTGGTTCTAAATAGAAAGCAAACAGTATTGGTGAAAGTGAACAATCCAGCCTAATTCCTCTGGCAAGGCTAAATACTTTAGACAGCCAACTACCACTTTTCACTCTAGCTTGAGCTCCTCTGTTAACTAAATAATAATGCTTTCCCATGATTATGAAAACCCAGATACTTCAAGGAAACTCATTATAAATTTCAAATGCTTTTTAAGGACCCAAACCTATTAACATGAGGAGTGTATCACATAACTGATTAGTTCTGCAGGTAAAAGCATTATCTAGAGTCTCCTTACTCCTTTAAATGTTTATAACTTTCATTTAGTGTCTAACTGCTGTTTTTCTGCTGTGAAACATTTCTGTAGTGTTTTCTGCCTAAAATAGTGTAGCTAGTAGCTGTAGCATAGTCCCAGGTCAGATTTGCTGTCTGTGGGCCTGTTTGTTTGCAGTGGCTGTTTGTTCTGAGCACATGTTCCAGGCCATATTGGATTAGCATCCTGGATTAGTCATAGATCATAGATCATAGATTAGTACTAGGCTAACCTCAAACCCTGCACCTTGTGTTTGTAAGGCAAACACCTTAACCATTAGGCCACCCTTAGAAGCTTTTCTTCACTTTAGTGAGAGGATTGTGTTGATTGGCCACTGGCTGGCACTCACTGGTCCTTTTGAGCTTTTTTAAAGTTGTTTCATTTAGTACCTTCTGGTATTTAGGCCCTGCCTTTAAGAGGAATTCTGTATATTCACAATGAGATGAACGGAGGAGGGGCAATGACCACAACTCTGATCTGTGATATATAACAAGTATCCCGTTTTTTTTTTTGTTTGTTTTTTTTTTTTTTTTTTTTTTTATTAGTTGTTGTGTATTCTAACCATTTATAGCACTTTTTATTGTCTGCTGCCTACTACTTTGTCTGTTAAATCACTTTTGTTACATTCACATTGTAAAGTTTTTTTAGCTAGTTTCACTATGTGAAAGGTATTAATTGGAAATTTTCTCCATTTATTTGTTCCGATTTCCTGCCAAGGAGTGCATCATACAACTGATCTGTTTGGAGTTAAAAGCATTCTCTAGAGTCTCCTTGCTTCTTTACCCGTTTACAACTTTCACATAGTGTCTCACTGCTGTTATTCTGCTGTGATAAACATTTCTGTAGTGTTTTCTGCCTAAATAGTGTAGCTAGTAGCTGTAGCATAGCTTCCCACTGTCCCTCCCTATTGGTGTCTTCTTGTTACACTTGGTAGCTTTGCAGTTGCCCTCCCCTACTGTAAATTTGATCTGGGACACTCCTCCCAGTCCAAAGTCATTAGCTCATTCCACCTAATACAGAGACAACATTTGGGAAGGCCAACCCCCTTAGTTTCTTAACCTTGAATTATCTCCTTTCTCCCTTTCCACCTTACTAGAAAGAAAAAAAAAAACTTTATTCAGCTGCTTTTACAGCATTTGTGTTTCCTCCTCCTACTCTACTACTTCATCTTGGTCGTTCTGCTATTTGTCTCTAAAGTGTTCAACTGCATCTTCTCTGCTGCATTTATTACTATTTGTTTTAGCCTGTTTAAATTTTAAGTGTTATTCTAAGCTTCTTAGTTTTGGTTTAAGTACTTGGGCTTTAGGCCTACCCCTTAGCTCTCCCTGGCCTTTCTCCCTCAGATTCTGACAAATATGGATGGACAATTTCCTATGGTTTCTCCTGCCAGCCTGGTTGATATAGGCATCTGAGACAGTGTAGCAACTGCCTCATGTATATGGACAACCATCTACTACTGCCACCTAGGAACACAATTTGACAGAGATGCAATTACATAAAGTAGCCAGAGTCTATGCTCTCTCCCTCACAAGCCAGTATATCTGGCACTAAGAAGGCTGTCAGCACAATCACTACACTTCAAACACCACCCACATCTACACAACACACACCCACATATGTGGAGATTCTCAACAAAAACAAACCCAAACAAAGGAGACCTCAGAGGCAAAAGCACGAGAACTCCACAACCCTCCACACCATATACCATGCATAGTCCACACACCAGTGTCTCGCAACCACTAAGGACTAACCATAAATCCAACAAATTTGTCATAGGAGATTCTACTGTGAGACACACACATCTGCCTCTCACCAGGCTGGATAAGGAGAAAGTCACGGTTAGTTGTTTGTCAGGTACCAGAATCCACCTCATCACAAACATACTCAAGTCTCTCAACAACAGGTACTGTTATGACTCTGTCATAGTCCATGTTGGCATGAACGACTTGAGACATACCTCCCTGGACTATATGACGAGAGACATGATTGAGCTCTCTGAATGTGTGTCCCAGGGAGTTATGTCCCTAGCCTTAATCAGCATTCTACCATCACCCAGAATGACGCCTCAATACAAACAGAAAATAACTAACAATTGGCTTAGTTTCTGGTGTCATTCCAGGGGGATGCAGTGCCTGACAGCGTGGGGAGGGTATGATCAACAGCCCACAATGCTTTGCTAGAGATGGCCTGCATCTGTCTCACTTGAGCTTCAGGCTTCTGGAAAAGGCCCTTGCCTCCCCCATAGTGCCCTTTTTAGGAAAAGTCATGAGGTCAATACTATCAACATAAAAATGTCAACAAAATGCACATTAAAGGTCATGCTGCTAAACGCTAAGAGTCTAAACATGAAACTGCACTCACTGCAAGCATTTTTAACCCTGGAAGATGCTGACATTTGTGCAGTCACAGAAACCTGGTTCAAAGCTGGGGAGAGTACCCCAGCCTTACCTGGTTACTTATCCTATCATACAGACTCCAAAATGTGGGCAGCAAAGCCAAAGGAGGTGGAGTTTCAATATATATTAAAGACACACACACCTCCAGGCTGGTCAAACAGTATGATGCACAGGAGACACACCAGGTGCAGTTAACCATTGACAAGACCCCTATTCAAATTATAGCTAGCTACAGATGCCCACTCCACCTAGCTGGACCTCTTCAAATCTATCAAGATTCTACCCTTTACCCTGATCCTGGGTGACTAATTACCCAACCACAGACTGGAAAAAATACTCATGCCAGAACACAAATGCCCAGAGATTCCTCAATTTTATCAATGCAAATGCCTTGGAACAGCTAGTCGATACCCCCACAAGATGTCATAATATCTTGGACTTGGTATTAACCAACATGATTAACCACTGCAGCATCCTGACGGTATCATCCTCCCTGGTAAGATCTGACCATAAAGCAGTCACTTTTGAAGTCACCATCTCCTCTGACCCCCCCCCCCCCCCCAAGCTACGGTCAAACAAAATAAAACTTCTCCAAAGCGGATTACAACATCCTGAGGGATGGTATAAACAGCTTCACAGCTCCCTCCCCCACTGTAGGAACTGGCACCAATGTCCAAATCTACACCAAACTACTATACGAGAATTTAATTAGGTGCATGGAAGGTCAAAATCATCCTCCGCAAGAAAGATTAAACCTGTCTGGTGGACATCTGCAATAAAACTATATAATAAAAGGAAAAAAATGCTGTCCAAGACCAAAAATGAGCAGGTGCCCAATTGGAAGCAATCTCTCCTTAGCCTGAACAAGCAAATAAGAGTGCAGTGCAGTGGTTACACATCTACCTCACAGGGTTCTCGGTTCCCTTCTCGGCTGGGGTGCCTCTTCTGTGTGTGGTTTGCATCCCCTTGTTTGTTGTTGGTGGTTTCTCCTCGTCCCCTCCGGTTCCTCCCATCCAAAGACATGCATCTGGGAGCATTTCTCCCGGGCCTCCGCTGAAAACAGGCTCGTCAACAAATGATAAATAAATAAATAAAAAATAAATAAAAAGAGCACTAGTAAAAACCTCTAAAGCTAACTTTGAGTCCAAATTGGCCACATCTACTAGAGATAATCATAAGGTCTTCTTCACATATGTCCGCAAACTCAAAGGAAGCACCCAGACCTGTTCAGAAATGGTTGTCAAGGACACCACATACACAAAAGCTGTAGATACATCCAATCTACTGGCTGACAGATTCAGTGAAAACTTCTCCCCTCTGTCCCCTCCATCAGTAAATCAGGACATCCCCAGTACCTGCCCCCCCCCCACCCCTTATCTCTAGGGAACAGGTCATCACTGCCCTCTCAAAAGCAAAAAATACAGCCTAGACGGGACCCAATAACATCCCAGGCTGCATCTTACATGAACTCAGGCATGAACTTGCAGCACCATTAAGCATCCTATTCAACCAAAGGCTGAGTACTAGCTTTGTCCCAGCCAAGTGGAAGACAGCCACTGTCATCCCTTTACACTAAGGTGGAGCATCCCCCGATCCAGGAAATTACAGACCCATCAGCCTAACTAGCCTATCTGCAAGACCATGGAACGGATTATCATGGCCTTCATTAACAGGGACATTGGCAACCTCCAAACACTTGATCCCACAGAGTTTGGCTTTGTCAAGGAGCGGTCATGTCTGTTAAATCTGGTTGACTTCTTTGGGACAGACACCAAAGCCATGGACGAGGAGAAGACTGTGCAACACAACTCACCTTGACCTGGCCAAAGCCTTCGACACTATTCACCACTCGGGCATAGTAGATAAACTCTCTCAACTAGACATCAATCCATATGCTACCAGATATGTAGCAAACTGGCTCACTGACAGAACCCACCTAATCAAAACAGGTGAAGCCACCTCAAGCAGTAACGAGCGGCGAAACCCAGGGATCGGTCTTGGGGCCTCTGTTATTCAGGTTAAAGGGTCTCACCCGAACAAATGACTGGTGCCAGAAACATGGCACCAGGTTGAATGCCAAAAAATGCATCATCATCCCCTTTGGGGAGCGTGACGTCCCCACATATCACATTAATAACAATGTCTTAAGCACAATCAGTAGTGAGGGATTTGGGCACCCAGGTTGACAGCAACCTGACATTTGACCACCATGTTACTCCCGTTGTATGTTAAGCTTTCTACATGGCCCACCTCATAAGTAAGGGTATCTCATCCAGGGACAAAGAGATCATGACATACCTGTACTCTTCCCTTATAAGGCAAATTATTGAGTACAACACCCCCTTCGGCTTGTACTTCGCAAAGCACATGCAACAGCTGGAGAGACCACAGAGGTTCCTCACCCGGTAGAATCCAGGGCCTCACGCATCTACCCTACACAGATTGACTGAAAGCCTTGTCCCTCTACTCAGTTTCATGTAGACTCCTCAGAGGTGTCCTCTTGTCTGGCATACAAAGCAATCTCAGACCCCACCTTGATGGGATCGCTTCATATCCGCAAGTCAAGCTCCACTCGAGCAACCCGAACGTGCGACCTCAACCTCATCTGTGATATCAATAGGACTTGTTGGCAGGAGAGATTTGTATCCCAAAGTCTCCCTCTCCACATCAAGCAGAGTACCTCATTATCCCTTTTTAAGCACAACCTGGATAACTGGATGGGAAACAGAAAATACACCCCTGGGATTCCACATGTGTTCCTGCTGGACAGGGGCTTTGTGTGCTGACTTGTCTAAACTCTTGGCTAGGCTTATAAGGGCCTCAGGGCCAATAGCCTAGTAACCTCCTATGATTCCATGAACATTAACTATACTCTTGTCCAATGCATCCTTGAATAAGAGTTATGTTAATATTGTCAAATGTTTGCCTACTTACCACAAATCCACACTGTTCCAGGTCTGCTATTCTCGACAATACCTTTGCAATTCCTTTTGCCAAAACAGTCATACATACGTTGTAGTCATGTTTTAGAATCAAAATGGGACTGTATGACCATAGATCTAAGTGATATTCCTCTTTTGGCAGAACTACCACTACTACTTTCCAAGTCAAGGGCATACCCCCACCCAGAAAATTGTTGTTAAAAAGTACTAGCCAGACTTTTATTATATCCTGCTCTTTTTTCTACACTTATACAAGTTTACTGCTACAAGGAATATTTCCTACATCTGGTTTCTCATTGTTTTAGTTACAATTTCCTTTATTTTTAGTGTTAATATCTCTTTTTCTACTCCTGTTAATCAAGGAAGTTGTAACTGAAATGTTATCAATTCCTGTGTGTTACTCTCATACTCTACATCTTGTTTATATTATGCACTGTAATCATTTCCTATTAATTTCACAAATTTTCCTGGGTTCACTTTGACATTGCCATTCTCATAATTCACAATTCCTGAGTTTAACTATAATCCTTTCTACCTTTTGTCTCAATCACTGAGCCAATAAGTTCTTTGCTCTAGGGTTACTCTCAAAAAATAGTTGGAAAACATGCATGGGCATATAACAGAGGTTTAACAAGTACTCTTGCATAGACATTCTAGCTTCTATCACTTGTTCTTTAACTTGTTTCACTTATTCTTGTTTTTGCTTCTGTAAAACCTTTACTTTTTAACCCCACTGGATACCTACTTTGGAAATTCCATGCCACATTTGCTTTTATAGTGACCACATTTCTAATATTCAGTTTACAATTATCCCAGTCATTTGCAAGATCTTTACTGCTTAGATTAAAATCTACTAACATTTTAGTTCAAGTTTGATCTACTATATCATTAAGTAGCTTCCTCCACAGAAGGAACATTGGAAAATGTTAATCTTTATCACAATATGCTTTGATTTGCTTACAAAACTTAATTTTTATAGTTGCGTGGTGTGACACTATAATAAAACATTTTCTTGTGGTTTGTATTGTGCTGCAGTATTCTTTCATATGTAACATCTATCTAGTCTTGCTCAGGAACAACATTTCTCAGAAAAATGTACATACTACACTTCACTCGGTCTTATTTTCTTTATATCCATAAATTCCTCTAAGTATCTACTCTCACCTGGTATTCAGAGGTATTTTGGCCCTCCAGAGACAACTTCCTTAGTTATTACAGTATTCCAATCTCCTGCTATTATCACAAATCATTGATGATGGCAATATCTTCTCCCATAACATTCTTTACATCTTGTCTCCCTACTTTTGGTGGAATATGCAGCGCAGCCAGTGGAATTCTTACAACCTACCCACACCGTCCACGCTGTAATATTAGAGCTTTTATTAACCAAAACATTTAAATTTTAATTTTAGCTCATAGTGCTAACATTTAAATGATTATTAGCATGGAACTACAAAACTCTCATGAGTAGCTTTCAAATATTAACACCCTATAAGTTTAAAAAGTTTTAAATTAAAAAAAAACAAAACATTTATACATTTTTCAAATGTCCTGTTGTTGTAAATATATCTAGAAGAAGAAGAACCAATTGTAGTTTTAGTGTTTTAATTTATATAATACTTATAATTGAGCTTAATAATTGTATAATGCCTAATGTCTTTCAATCAATGTTTATGGCTAATAAGTTTTTGGTGGTTTGTTAAAAATGGATGCAAAACCACTATGTCCATGTGTTATGTTGTTGTTCTAAAAATGCAATACATCGTTAAATAATTAATCAATGTAAAATCTATATAGTTCAACTTGAACTACCAAATTCCGCTTCACTATACTGTCTTTTTATGTTGGCTTAATTTGTAAGTTTTATCTTCTTGTTAAATGTCTAATTTTTCTTTTCGATGTATTATTTCTATTTTTATGTATATCCACTTCATTAACAAGAATTCGACTTCCCTATATCATTTCCTTGAGAGTTCAAGTCAGCCCCCAGGCTCTATTGGTTAGCCATCAAGTTCGGCTTTGCTCTATTAAGGATGGGTCTAGTTCAGTCGGATATGAGAGTGAAAATCTCACCAAATATGGCAAATGAGAATCAGAAATTGGTATTATTAAATTGGATAGCACAATAGCAATCATATCCAAATGGAATACCCTCATAGCCGTTAACCATCTGCCCCTACCCAACCATCTGCCCTAAATCACAGTGGCTTTCCCATATAACGGTGGCAAGGATAGATACGTGGGATTTCTATAGATGTTACTAGTAAACATAGCCAGTTTAAAATCAAAAAGCCAATTTTCTATCTTTGGTCTATCTTCAATCTGGAAATCCATTTCGTGTCATAGCCTTTATTGTATCTTTGGTCAAGATAGTCCACAAAGGCTGAACCCTTCCATAAAGCATTTTCCCATGTGAAAAAAATTGTGTCCCAGGTTCTTCATTCTTTTAATGTCATTTAAATAAACATACCATTGTTTTCCCTCGTCCATATTAAACAGTTGGCAAAAGACTCTCAAGATGGCAGGCCCATTGTTAAAATTATGATCGCTACATGAGCCTCTCTATGCATAATGCATCTAATACACAATTCTTTAAGTGTCTGGCGATGTGAGCTTTAGATAAGGAATTTATTAATTATTTATATTTCATTGTTATTTAAATTAACAACATAACTATTGGAACATGTGGGTTTGCATCCACTTTTATTTATTATTGTTTTTAATAATTTACAAAACATTGCAACAAAATTATTATTACACATGAAACTAATTATATTTATTACACATAATTATATATTCAATTATAAATTATATAACACAATACTATCTGAAAACAAAATATTTAATTTTATTTTGGTACTTGATAAAACAGGACATTTGAAAATGTTAAAACTTTTTGTTTTAAAATTTTTAATCTTTAAAACTTAAAACTTAACATAATTTACATGAGAAAGCTACTCATGAGAGTTTTATTTCATTTAAATACTAATTTTAAAATGTAAATTTAAATTTAAATTTTTTTATTTTAGCCTTTGTTTAAGGTTTAGCCTTTATTTTAATTTATATTATTTTTGATTTGTGTATATACTTTTATTGTGTATATATTACATTTTATATTTTATACAAACAGTGCATTGCATTATGATATCCCTTATATATAGAATAAATGGATGAAGTGAAATTTTTTCTACATGTAATTTTTTGATAAATTTAATAAGTGTTTTTTTTTTAGTTTTGTTTCTTTTATTTTTGTTTCTAATATTTTAGCTGTTTCTGGTCGAAGTTGTTCACAAGCTGTTGAATTTGTAATTGGCAAATTGTTTTCTAATTGGTTAATTAGTTTTAAAGACCCTTTTTTAAAACAAACTGGTTGTTTCATTTTTGTTTTTTTGTCTGAGGATAGAAGGAGAGAACTGAGTGCTTTGCAGTTAAAGAAAAGCAAAAGCTCTAATATTACAGCTATGTTTTTTTTTGCTCTTTGGAACAGTTATGAACACTGTGGATTTTTACTTATATTATCTGTTTTCCTTACGCTTAGCAGCTTGTTCCCTCGAATTTTTGTTCTACCCTACCCACACCTGACAAACTCAAGAGGTTAGGTATAAACCCTTATGTCATCCAGTAGACAGCCAGATAGCTGACATACAGGACCCAGAACATTAGAACTGTGGAGTCCACCTCTACAAAGGGGCCAGTCACAAGCAGAATCCCTCAGGGATCAATCCTGGGACAACTCCTTTTTGGCAATTACTTCTCTGAAGTCAAGGTCAATGTCAATGACCTCTGGCTGACTAAACTTGCAGATGATTGCAAATTAGGAGCAGTCACAGAATCCACAACTGATACAAATAACGTGTGTCAGAGCCATGGGTTAACATTAAATGCCAAGAAATGCATAACAGTATTTTTTGTGAAGTCATCCATCCAGGTAACTATCATACTATACTGACAACACACCCCCAAAGAGTTGACCTAGTAGACAGGGACTCTGAAACACAAACAATAACCTAGCATTTGACCATCACGTGTCTACATTAGTGAGGAAATCATTCTATGTTGTGCAGCTTATAAACAAAGGTATTGCATCTCGGTTCAAGAGTGATACTTTTCCACTGGATTCAGCACTCATCAGACTATCACGGAGTACAATGTCCCTTTTGGTATGTACCTAAACCAGGCACATCCAACAATTAGGATGTCCAGGGGTACCTCACTAAAAGAATACAGGATGTAAGTAACGTACCCTGTGCAGACTGCCTCAAAACCCTACTCCTGTGTTCTGTCTCCTACAGGCTGCTGAGGGGAGAGCTCAGTCTGGTATACAAGGCATTGTCACACTCCATCCTGATGGACATCCTGCATATCTGAAAACAAACATCATCAGAATTACTCATTCTAAAGATTTAAACCTTGCCAGTGATATAAACAGGATTTGCTGGAGAGACCAGTATGTATTCTATGAATGGCCCCTTCTCTGGAACAGGGTTCCTATCCATGTGAAGCAGAGTTCTTCCCTAACTCAGTTCAAATGTAACTTAGGCACTCTGATGGAGAATAGGACCTAAATTCATCCTTGGTTTATCATCTATGTCTCTAATGAACATAGGTATCCTGCAAATATTTAATTTCCCAGGCCCTTGTTTGTAAATGTGTCATCTCCCCAGCCCCTGCTTAAACTTATCAAGGATACCAGAACTTGTCAGAGATTTGGGATGCACGGCTAGGCTTAAAAAGGCCCTTACAGTCGTTAGCCTAGTACATACCTATGAAGTGCCCCTCTCATCACTATAAATCATACCTGCCCATTATTCATTTGTTCTTCAATCTTTATTACTTACATTTTTTTATCATGTCACCTTTCTTTCACTCTCCTATTTCATCAAAACAACCATCCTTTCCACTTTTATTTACAAAAGTTCTACGTTCTCCATAATTCAGGTGTGTTTCCATTACTACAGGTAAGAATGCTACTGTAAACATGGGTAAGTACCTCCTCTTGTTTTTTTCTCATCAACAAGCCCATTTACATGCCAAAGTGAAGTCAAACTGTGCCATTGTAAACATTATACTTTACGCTACGTAATTTATATTCATCAACTGTGTGTTATAAACTGTTCCTTCAGCATCTGTTTTATCCTATTTTGAGCCCCTTTACATATTTTTGTTAGTATTGTCTCAGCCGCACCTGATGGCGTATTAAAACACACCTACTTCACAAACTAAAAATATACTGCATATTAACAGTATACTTACTTTTTGCAAAGCCACAAAGCCAACTCTGTATAAATTGCCAAGTAAAGCTTTTGTCAATGCACTCTATTATTCAAATTTTCTTATGCAGTAGAGCTATGATAACTCTGTGATATGCTTATTTTCTTGCCTGTAGCATTTTACTTTTTAAATACTCCTCTATTCTTGTGTTGCTAGACAACCAGTAAATATTTCAGATGTTGTAGCTATTTCAATATATATTCATATTTTAATTACTGTTCCACAGTTTTTTCTTTTCTCTACTTTTCAGCATTTTTTTTTATCTTTACTCCTCATTCCTCTAAATGCCTGGTTAAAACATCAGCTTCCTGCAGCCTTCTGTTATTTGTCTCTATACATTTCGATGAGAAACCATTTATCTTGAAAACCTCAGAATGCATTTGATCAATCTTTCTGCCTCCTTCTGCTGCCATTACCAGCACGTTTTCCTGGCTCTGCTCCAGCACACTGCTTTCAATCTCCTGAATTTTCACAGCCCCCCCCTTTTGCTTCACTTCTTTTCCTTGTTACCTTCTGGAAGTCAGACTCTTCAGACAGTAATCTCTGTAAACAATTTACAGTAGTTTGCAGACTTTTGATAATTTAAACTGTTCATGGCCCTGAGCACTATTCTAGCTGCTTACACTGCTTCCACCATCTTCGAACTCATCAGAGCTGAAGCCAAAGTCCTGACCAGGACATCCTTGAGCTGTGACTCCTAAGTGCAATAAGGTTTTTTAGAAAACTTAACCCATGAGAAAGGGCTGGAATTTCAAAAAATGAAATAAGAGTTGAAGCTCTAAGCTTCAGTGTGGTAGAGAAGTACAGACTACAGCCACACCTATCCAGAGTTCTGGTCTCATTCTTGAGGCAAAGAAGCAAAATAAAGAAGTTATGTACTCACCATAACGTTCCATCTCAGTAGTTCTACTTCATTTGTCTTCAACCTGTGGGTACTGGATCCATATCGGATCCAAGCCGGCAACTTCACAAGCATCTGCACCGAGCTCTAAGCTCCTCCCCTTACCCATAATATACCACCACTAACTTCCAACCCTCAGATGGAGTTTGCTGCACCTTACACTGAACAACCCGATCCCAAAAACACCTAACACACCTAAAACCAGCTATAAATGCTGTTCATATGGTAAGGCCAAGGGGAAGGATGGAGGGACGGTTGAAGACAAAATGACGAAGAACTACTCAGATGGAACGTTATGGTGAGTACATAACTTCTTTATCTGAAGTAGTTTACTTCATTTGATCTTCAAACTGTGGGACAGAGTCCCCAGCTACTAAATACCTGGAAGGCCCTCATGGAAGGATATTTTGGAGCACTACAGAACCAAAGGATGCTCTCCTTCGAGAAACCAAATCCAATTTATAGTGAGAAATAAAGGTATGAGATGAGGACCAAGTAGCCGCAGAACAAATGTCGTCTAATGATGCTTTTGACCAAAAGGCCGCAGAAGTAGCCATGGACCTAGTCGAGTGAGCTTTAACCTGACCCGGAGGAGACAAACCTTTATCCTTGTAGAACTGAAGGAAACATAGGGAGATACACCTAGCAATGGTCACTATGGAGATAGCTTTACCCAAAAAAGGTTTAGAAAAGTATGAACATCCAACAAATGCAACTTGTACTCCATTTTGTTTGTAAAATTTGGAAAGAAAACCGGTAAATTGATAGTTGGAGTGATGTTAACCTCTGATGCTACTTTTGGGAGAAAAGAAGGATTGGTGCAAGAAAAACCCTGTCCTTGTGGAAAATCATGTATGGACGTAAGAGAAAGGTACCTTTAATAAAAGCTTTGAACAATCTGGAAGAGGCTAAAGAAGCAGAATTCTCACCCACATGAAAATGAGAAAAGGCGGCTAGTTGAACCTTGACCGTAGATGAGCTAACCTTTGTTGAAAAATAGTTGCCAAAAAATCAAGAATAGCTGGAACAGGAGCCATAAACAGATCTAAACTCCTTTGAGAAGCCCAAAAGGAAAAACGCTTCCATTTACTGCGATAAATCTTCCTGGTGGACGACTTATGAGCTGCCACCAGAACATACCTGACTGAAGACAATCCGGGAGTCTTTGCAATTAAGGGAACTGGAGCAGCCAAGCTGTGAGCTTCAGACTGTCTAGATATAGATGAAGGAACCTCGAGGGTGTGTGAAATGAGATCCTGAATGGGATCCAAGATCCAAGGAGGAGCTAGAAGATGAGACCAAAGGAAGGGAAACCATACCTGGCGGGGCCAAAACGGGGCAATGAGGATCACTTTGCTCCCCAGTTGACAAGCTTTCTGTAGAAACTTCAGAATAAGGGGTACAAGAGGATGAGCATAAAGAAGACTGGGAGGCCAAGCATGGACTAGAGCATCTCTGAGGGACTCCCTCGTGGGGGTTCACAGCGAAGAACTCGCTGCACTTTGCGTTGGAAGGAGATTCAAACAGATCTCAGCAAGGCCGACCCCACACTAGAAAGATCTGCTCGGCTACTGAAGGATTCAGAGACCACTCATAAGGCATCAGAAGAGTCCAGCTTAGTTTGTCCACTAGAATGTTGGACCATCCTGGAATATGTGTTGCTACCAAAAAATGACCGATGGAGATCACCCATTCCCAAACTCTCATGGCCTCGCGACAAAGGGGTAAGATCTGGTCCCTCCCTGTTTGTTCATATACCAGATCACTGACATGTGTTTGACTGGATTGCAATGGTTCCCAGAGGTAGAAGGGCATGAAGGGCCTGCAACGCTAAAAGGACCGCCCTCATCTACAGAACGTTTATATGCAAACTGGTCTCTACCGGGTACCACATGCCTTGGACTGTCCTTCCCAAACAATGCCCCCCACCCTAGTTGGGAGGCGTCCGTGGTCACTGTGGCCTGTGCAGGAGTTGGAACAAAAGGTCATCCTTCCAAGATTTCCAAAGACTGCATCTACCAAAGAAGGGACGACCTGCAGACTCGGCTGAGGTGTACTGGGTGCGACAATGGAAGATCCAACAAGGACCACTGCACTGCTAGAGTCCACTGTAGTACTCGCATATGTAATCGTGCACATGGTAGGCGTGTTATCGTCACTGGCATAGAACCTAGGCCCCTTAAGACCGACTCTGCTGAGGGAAAGTGAGATCTGTAAATGAAGGTGACATGCATCCTTAAGTTTCGAACTCTCTCAGAGGTCAGGAAAACTTTTGTCTGTAGCGTGTCTATCCATGCCCCTATGTACTCTATCACCTGGACAGGATTCAGAAGACATTTGGCTGTGTTGATTGTAATCCCTAGACAGTGTACAAGCTTTACAAAATAATCTCTGGTCTGACAAAGTAGACACTTGGTGGGAGCAGTAAGGAGCCAATCATTCAAGTAAGGGTAGACCTGAAGCCTCAGGTGAGCCACTACTAATGCCATCACTTTGGTGAACACCCTGGGGGCTGTGGTGAGACCAAAGGGTAGAGCTAGAAACTGATAATGACTGGCTCCTAGCCGGAAGCAGAGGAACCTCATGGAGCTTCTGTGCATCTTTATGTGATAGTAAGCATCCTGGAGGTCGAACGAGCACATCCAGTCACTCTCTTGCAGGTACAGCATGATGGACTGTAAAGTGACCATCCGGAACTTCTCTTTACCAACTGACAGGTTCAGAGTAGACAGGCCCAGAATGGGCCTCAAGCCCTCAGTCTTTTTTTGGCACCAAAAAGCACTTGAAGTAGATGCCCGATCTGGGCTGATTTAGGGGACTGGTTTGATGGCTCGTTTCTTTAGCAGCTTGGAAACCTCTAGCACTGCTGCCTCCCTTTGCATGGGTGGTACGTCTGGAAGGTGTTTGTAAGGTGTACGAGGAACCACAAACGGGACTGAATAGCCTCTGGAAATTATCTGACACAACCAATGGTCTGATGACATGGATGTCTCCCATGCCGCCAGGTGCAACGACGGGTGACCCCCGACTGCCTCCAGAGCAGAGGAGTCGTGCAACCCCTCTGGGACGCTGCGCGGGCCTGTCCGAGAACGGTTCTCGAGACCCATAATTCCTCTGACCCCCTCTGCCTCTGGGCCGGCGTCTATCCTGCCCCGTCTGACTCTAGGGGAAGAAGAGCCCTGAAGTGTCCCGAGAATACGGACACTTCCAGAACCACATCTTTTCCCCTCGCTGATTCTGGGAATATGATCTTTGAGGGTTCGAGAAGCAGATTCCGAAAGCAGATGTCTTCCAGTCTTTCTCACTCTGGACCAAGGTGTCTTGGACGGTCTTACCAACTAGGGAAGAGCCGTCATACGGGATATTCGTAAAAGATGCCTTGAAGGGTTCTTTGAACTGACAATCTGAGCCAGGCATTAAGACCTCATAGACACTCCGGACCCAGCCGCCTTAGCCGCTCCTTCGGTTCAGTGTGAGAGGAGTCGCATGGATGTGTATGAAACCGCTATCAAGGTAGCCATCCTCGCAGAGAACGTAGCCCTGTCCTCCTGCAACATGGGCCAGATAATTTAGCGTCCTGATATAAAAGGTCGCACACGCATAAACCCACTTCCCTAGGCAATCAATCATCCTAGACTCATGGTCAGGAGGATGGAAAAAGGAACTCTCCTGGGCTAGTTCCTTTCGGGTGGTGGCTCCTACCACCATAGCAACTACAGGGGACCCTTTATTCCAAGACAGTCTGTTTGCAGGGGGCTCAATATTTTGAATGGGCATTTAGGGACTGGTTCAACAGTGTCCGGATCTTTCCAAGCCTGCGAGGTGACCAAGTTCACTAAAGGGTCCACGGAGGGGACATCTGGGAAGTAGATGGGCTCGTGCCAAAAGCCTCCAGGAACACGGATTTGTCTGAGGAAGGTTTTGGGGTACACCAACCTCCTCGCTGGCGCAAGATTTCCATGATGTCTCCGAAGGAGACATCCTTGGGAGGTGATCTTGGGGAACCTTCCCCATCATCCAAATCAGTGTCCTCGGTGAGGGACTCCGGGGAGGAGTCCAAGTGACTCCTCTTGCATGTATGCTTGCGAGGAACCTCTCCAGTGGGGCTTTCTGGAGGGAACTCGAAAAAGTACAGTTGTGTACACTTACCATAAATGCAGATGTTGAGTGTATTCACTGTTGCAGTCATTACATTTGGGTAATCTGCTGGCAGGTTGCCCTCAGTCAGCCTGATTAACAAAGTCTTAGGTCCTGCGTCGGTTGCTGTCCTTTCTTCCACGACATCAGATCGTCATGGATATAAAACATGCAGCAGATGCCATTACATCAGTTTTTCTTGCCCCAGATGTCAGGTGCCCCCCCTAATGGGGAGCAAATAAACATAAAAACCCAAAAGTATACCTCCAACAAAAATCAAATACACCAAAAAGGCTTTTAAGCATAGTAAAGGAAAGTAGAGGTACAGTCAGAAAAAGTTAGGAGCTAGAGGGAGGGTAACCAGTAGTGCAACAGTGAATACACTCTAACATCTACATTTATGGTAAGTGTACACAATTGTACTATGTCCTTCGTGTTTCACTGTTGCAGTCATTACATTTGGGTAGATTCCCAAAGCTATGGTTGGGAGGAGGAGTTTATACACCATTAGGACCAGCTATACGGCCCTGCAAGACAGCAGTGCAAAGCCAGCTCTGGATTTAGAGAAAATTGGTAAATGATAATGCTTGGTGAAAATATGTACAGAGCTCCAGGTAGCAGCTTCTAGGATGTCCCTGGTAGGAACACCTCTGAGAAAGGCTGCAGAAGTAGATGCAGCCCTGGTGGAGTGAAATCTGATCCCCTTGGGGGATAGGTTTTCCATGGTGCTTACAGCAGAAATGAATGCAATGGCTTATCCATTTAGAAATGGTTTGTTTTGAAATAGCCTTTCCCTCTGCCCCTGCAGCAAATGCTACCAGCAGTTCAGATTTTCTTCGAGGTTTAGTTCTGTCCAAGTAGAATCCAAGTTGTCCGTGCACATCCAAGGAATGCAGAATCTGTTCCCCTTTGTTCTGTGGATTGCGAAGGAAAGTTGGCAAATGAATGGACTGATTAAGAGCCACACTGGAAACCACCTTGGACATGAAGGATGGATTGTTCCTGAGAGATACCCTGTCCACATGAAAGATGATGAAAGGCTCCACTGCCATAAGGACCTGTAATTCAAATATCCTTCTAGCTGAATTGATTGCTAAAAGGAAGGCTGTTTTCCAAGAAAGAAATTTTAAGTCTGCGGTAGCAGATGGCTCGAAAGGAGGTAGAGTGAGTTTCTCCAAAACAAAGTTAAGGTCCCAGGCAGGGGTTGGAGCTCTCCTGAGTGGTCTCAAGTTTTTTGCCCCTCTGAGACACTGCTTGAGCAGAGGATGAGAGAAGAGGGGAGGTTCTGTGTTATAATGAGCTGAAATAGATGAGGTGTGGATTTTAATGGAGGAAAAAGACAGGCCCTTGTGAAGCATCTCAGTTAAGTATTGCAAAATCTGAGGTAAATTGGGCACTGCTGTGCTCACCACTAAAGACTGGTTCCAGGCAGAGAATCTTTTCCATTTGTCAGTATAAGATTTTCTAGTACTAGTTATCCTTGCCTCCAAGATGACATCCATCACAGGTTTGCTGAGGGATGAACAATGGTGAATTTAAGTGATTAGCCAGGCTGCAAGGTTTAATGTTGGAAGCTGAGGGTGCAGAATTTGGTTCTCCTGCTGAGACAGCAGGGAAGGGATTCGAGGCAGGTGCCATGAACTTTGGAGAGCAGTGGCAATGGGGGAAAGGCGTAGACTGATAGGTTTTTCCAGCTGAAGGACAGAGCAAGCACTTTCTAGGCTTGTTTGTGGGGGGTCCTTGTGCAAAACTTGTTCAACTGGTAGTTCTGGGGGAAGGCAAATAGATCTATGTCTGGGCTCCCCCATACGCTTGTCAACATGTTGAAAATCCTTGGTTCCAGTTTCCACTCATGTGGGTCCATGAGGTTTCTGCTTAGTCCGTCTGCCAGTGCATTCAATTTTCCTGGCAGGAATTGAGCTTGTAGGTGCACTTGGTAGCTCAAGGCTGTGTTCCACAATGCCAAGGCTAGCCTGCAGAGGGGGTAGGAATGTCAACCCCCCCTGCTTGTTTATGTACCACATAACCTTGGTGTTGTCCGTCTTTACCATTAGTTGTCCTGGAAGAATTTAGTCCTTGAAGGCTGTCAGAGCATTCTGTACAGCTAACATTTATTTTTGATTGATATGCAGGTGCATTTGATTTGGGTTCCATTTGCCCTGAATGCACTTCACTGCCAGGTGAGCCCCCCATGCATAGTCTAATGCATCTGTAGTTAGGGTTTGGGCGGCAGGGAGTCGTGTGAATGGTAGTCCCTTGTTTACGTGGCAGGCCTCTGCCCAACATAGGAACTCCAGGCGTAGGCAAGATATGATAGGAATCATTGTTTCCAGGCTGTGACAATGTTGACTCCATAGACTTTTTAGATACCACTGTAGTTTCCTCATATGCAGTCTTGCATATGGAATTAGAAGAATGCAGGAGGCCATGAACCCAAAAGCTTGCAGTATTTGTCTTGCAGATAGCAGGGTTTTTGTGGCCACTTGTTTGAATTAAGTTACCAAATGAATTTGCTTCTCTGGCGTGAGGAAATCCATCTGGGCAGTTGTAATCAAGCTTGCACCCAGGAATGTAATCTGTTGACAGGGTACCAGTTGTGATTTCTTTTCCTTTACATTGTACCCCAGACAAGTTAGAACCCTTTTTACAAACGCCAGATGATTTAAAAGTATGCCCTGGTTTTATGCCTGAATTAGACAATCGTCCAGGTATGGATATATTTGAATATTTCTTTGCCTGCAAAAAGCAATAACTGGAGCCAGGCACTTTGTGAATACCCTGGGTACAGTAGACAAGCCAAAGGGCAGTGTAGAGAACTGAAAATGCAAGTAGTCTGCTTTGGAGTGTAGGTATCTTCTGCATGATTCCCTGATTGGGATGTGAAGGTATGCTTTTTTTAAATCTAGAGTTGCCAACCAGGTGTCTTTGCCTAGCATAGGAAGTAATTGGCGAAGAGTCAGCATCTTGAATTTTGGAATCTCCAGAAAGGTGTTTAGAGTAGACAGGTCCAGGATTGGACGCCATGATTTGTCTTTGCTGGGTACCAGAAAAAGCCTGGAATTGAAACCTTGTCCCTTTTCCTCTTCTGGTACCAGTTGAATAGCCCCCACCCTTAAGAGGGAAAGTACTTGTTTTTGAGCCTCTGCCCACTGATTTGGGGGCAGGTCTGGCCACCCGTTTGGTGTTGGCAACATGTGGAAACGAAATTTGCATCCCTGGGACACTATATTTAAAACCTATTTGTACTGGGTTATGAGTTCCCAGTTCTTTGCATGAAGAGCAATATTTCCCCCCCACAGGGGAGGTCAAAAGATAACTGCTTGGGAATTTTAAAAGGAAGTCATTGAGACTGTTTACCATAGGGGGGTGTTTTGTTATTTCAAGATTTGGAAGTGGAGGCCCCCCGCTGCGTAGTTCTGAGAGTCCCCTGGGACTGAAACCTGGTGTTTTTGTTGTGTCTTGGTTTGGCTTGAGAGGACCTGGAAGGGTCTGGAAAGGACCAGTTCTTAGTAGGCCAGTGCCTACTAAATCTTGGAGGTTGTACTTCTAAAAAATCTTTAACAGTTTGCATAGATTTAGCTTTATCTTCCATCTTTTTAAGAACTTCTTCAGCCTTATTGCCAAACAGGCGGTCCTGATTTAAAGGAGCATCCAACAATTTAGCTGTAATATGATCAAGCAAAGATTGCTCCTTAAGCCAAGCATGCCTTCTAAGCACAGACCCAGTAAGAGCAGCCCTGCAAGAGGCCTCTAAAGAATCAAAACCACATTGCAAAGTATGTTTTCCAACTTGTTCAGCAGAATGCATTAAATCCTGTAAATCTTTATTTTCCACACAGTCAGGAATCATCATTTTCTGTTTAAGCAGTCCACTAATATGCTGTTGATATTTTAACATATGAAATTGGCAGTTTAAAGCTCTGATTGCCAAGGTTGCAGAGGTATAAACCTTTTTATTCCATCTATCCAGCGCCCTGGAGTCTCTAAAAGAAGGGGTAGGATTTTTAGCAGTAGAAGCCTTAATGCCCTTGGGCCCCTGAGAAATAGTCTCTGGATTTGCAACAGGATTTTTGAAAAGGAACTTGTGGGACTCAGGAACTCTGTAGTATCTGTCAGGTTTACTGGGAGCTGGAGGCAGGGAATCAGGGGCCAAACTGGATTCCGAGAACACATCATCAACAATTTCTAGTACAGGAGGTATAGCCAAAGGCCTGTGCTGAGGTAGAAGAAGGAAATCCCTAAGCCTCTTTTTTGAATCAGAAAATTCCTGGCTTTCCCAGTGGAAATGCTCCCTTAAAGTATGTAGTTTTCCCAAAAGAAAAATACTCAGGAGGGGAAGCAGAGGGAATGGAATCCTCTGCATCAGAATCCTCATAAGTAGGTATGGACAAATCCAGGTCATCAGAAGAGTCAGAAGAAACATAATCCTGATCAGAAGATTCATAATCAAGCTCAGCCCTAGGCCTCTTGGGGGGGGGGGGTGACTACCCCCGATTAGAGTAATTAGATAGTACAGTTTTGTACCTACCATAAATGTAGATGTTCGAGTGCTAATACAGCTGCAGTCATAACAGATGGGTTATCCTGCCGTCAGGCGGGTCCTCGGTCGGCCAAATTCCAAAGTCTAGGTCCGGCGTCGGATGTCGTCGCTTCTTCCCTGACGTCAGTGCGGCAGGGGTATAAAATAACCAGCCGACGCCATTTTCTTCAGTTTTTCTTGCCCCAGATGTTAGGTGCCCCCAGAAGGAAGGCAAAACATAAATTTATGTAATAATGCAATGCAATATAATCAAAAAACAGTAGTTGCAAGCAAATACACCATAAAAGAATACCCCAATCAGGTTGTATGAGGAGGTGTTTGTCATTAGGCCTGTCCCAAGAGGGGAAGGAGGGAGGGAAACCTGGACTGCAGCTGTATTAGCACTCGAACATCTACATTTATGGTAGGTACAAAACTGTACTATGTTCATCGTGCATACAGCTGCAGTCATAACAGATGGGTAGAATCCCAAAGCTAAAAAGGGGTGGTAGGCACTAAGTGGTACTAGGAGGAGCAAGGATGCCCTGCAAGACTGCTGTGGCAAAGCCCACTCTAGATTTAGAGTATAATGGTAGGTGATAGTGCTTGAAGAAAGTATGCACAGAACTCCAAGTGGCTGCTTCCAAAATATCCTTGGTAGGAACCCCCCCTGAGGAAAGCTGCAGAGGTAGCTGTGGCCCTTGTGGAGTGAGATCTGATGCTTGTAGGTACAGTTTTACCATGAAATGAATAACAAAAGCATATGCAGTGGGCTATCCATTTTGAGATTGTCTGTTTGGAAATAGCCTTTCCTTGAGCACCTGTAGCATAGGACACAAAGAGTTGCTCTGATTTTCTGAATGGCTTTGTCCTGTCCAAATAATAACGAAGCTGTCTGTGAATGTCCAAGGAATGTAGTAGTTTCTCCCCTTTGTTTTGTGGATTAGGATAAAAAGTAGGTAAGTGGATAGCCTGATTCAAGGCTACACTGGATACTACCTTTGGCATAAAGGAAGGGTTGGTTCGTAAGGAAACTCTCCTGATGGAAAATGATGAAAGGTTGCACAGCCATGAGGGCTTGTAGTTCCGAAACCCTGCGTGCTGAGGTGATAGCCAGAAGGAAGGCTGTTTTCCATGACAAATATTGCAGATCTGTTGAAGCAGCTGGCTCAAATGGAGGCAGGGTCAGTTTTTCTAAAATGAAATTGAGGTCCCAAGCAGGTACTGGTTGCTTCCTTGGGGGTTTTATATTCTTAGCCCCTCTGAGGAACTGTCTTAAGAGAGGATGAGAGAATAAAGGAGGATCAGTGTTGTATTGTGCAGAAATGGCTGAAGCATGGATTTTGATGGAGAAGAATGAAAGTCCACTGTTTAGCATCTAGGTACTGTAATATTTGAGGTAAATTCAGTATCCCAGGATTCTGTCCCTTTTTCTGATTCCAGGCACAAAACCGTTTCCATTTAGCGGAGTAGGCTTTTCTAGTAGAAGGCCTTCTGGCCTCCAAAATGACATCCTGCACCTCCTTGGAGAAGAGGGTCTGTTGGGAAATCAAGGAATCCTCCATGCGGCTAGATTGAGTGTTTTCAGCTGACTGTGAAGAGTTTTGAAGTTGTGCTGGGTCAACAGAAGAGGCATTAGAGGCAGGATCCATGGTGGGGAATGCATCAGGCTCCTCAGGAGTGGGTACCAGTGTTGTCTTGGCCAGTCTGGAGCAATGAGAATCATCTTTGGTCTGTCTGCTCTGGCTTTTAATAGAACTTTGGGCAGCAGAGGAAGAGGAGGAAAGGCATAAACTGTCAAAGTTGTCCAACTGAAAGAAAGTGCGTCCACTTTCCAGGCCTGTGGATGATAGGTCCTTGAGCAGAATTTTTTCAATTGGTAATTTCTGTGGGTAGCAAAGAGATCTATGTCTGGCCTTCCCCATGCTTGAATTATCTTTGTAAAAACTTGAGGATGCAACTTCCATTCGTGTGGATTGGTCATATTTCTGCTTAGGTTGTCCGCCAGCATGTTTTCCTTGCCTGGCAGGAATTGTGCTTGAAGTTGGATTTGTAATTCCAGAGCTGTGTTCCAAAGAGACATGGCTAGCCTGCACAGGGGATATGAATGGGTTCCTCCCTGTTTGTTTATGTACCACATCACTGTGGTGTTGTCTGTCCTTATCAATAGCTGGCCTGGATGCAGTAGGTCTTTGAAAGCCATAATAGCATTTTTTACTGCTAGCAATTCCTTTTGATTGATGTGTAGGTGCTTTTCTTTTTGGGAACATTTGCCCTGAATGCACTGATCTGTCATGTGCGCCCCCCCAGGCGTAGTCCGAGGCGTCTGTTGTGATGATTTGATTTGCTTGAGGCAAGCAGAATGGGAGACCTAGGTTTCTTTGGCATGCTTGAGCCCACCACAGAAATTCCTTTTGGAGGAATGGAATGAGTGGTATAATTGTTTCCAAACTGTGGCTGTGTTGAGACCATAAGTTTTTTAGGTACCATTGAAGTTTCCTCATATGCAGCTTTGCACATGGGATTAGCAAGATGCAAGATGCCATGAATCCCAGAGCCTGCAGGATTTTCCTTGCAGTCAGCCTGGTGAAGGTTGCCATTTTTCTGAAGTACTGAGATAGTTGCCCTTGTTTCTCTGGCGTGAGGTAGGCCATCTGGGTGTTTGTATTCAAGCTGGCACCCAGGAAAATTATTGCTTGAGAGGGTATTAGTTTTGATTTCTTTTTGTTGACTGTGTATCCCAGAAAGTTCAACAACTTTATTACAAACAGCAGGTGTTTCAGAAGTATGTGCTTGCTGTCCGCTTGGATCAGGCAGTCGTCCAAATATGGGTATATCTGTATCCCTTGAAGTCTGCAGAATGCAATTACTGATGCCAGGCATTTTGTGAACACTCTGGGCGCAGTAGATAAGCCAAAGGGCAATGCAGAGAATTGATAATGGGTTGAACCTCCAAGAAATCTGAGGTATCTTCTGCAATCTTGTCTGATAGGGACATGCAGGTATGCCTCCTTGAGGTCCAATGTTACCAGCCAAGACTCCTTGCCCAGCATGGGAAGAAGCTGCTGTAATGTGAGCATCTTGAATTTTGGTACGAGTAAATATGTGTTTAGGATGGATAGGTCCAAAATAGGTCTCCAATCTTTGTCCTTCCTTGGTACCAGGAATAGTCTGGAATAAAAACCTTGACCCTGTTCTTGTGCAGGTACCTCTTGAATAGCTTTCATGTCCAGGTACCTCTTGAATAGCTTTCATGTCCATGAGAGCTGAAATTTGTTTTTGTGCCTCTGCCATTTGATTTTGTGGCAGGTTTGGCATGCCTCTCATTTCTGGAAGGCTGTGAATGTGGAATCTGTAGCCTCTGTCTATAATGTCCAGGATCCATTTGTCTTTTGTGACAATATGCCAATTTTTCGAAAATAATGCCAGTTTTCCGCCTAAAGGTGCTGCCATTAGAGCTTTGCTTGGCATGCAAAGGGGAAAGTCATTGTGTCTGCTTTCTGAATGGCTGTGATCTATCCTCTCCACCTCTTGGTGTAGGTGCTTGCCATTGTCTGGCTCTAAATGATCCTTGAGATTGCCCTCTACCCCTCGGGCGCCTGTATCTACCTCTTTGAGGTCTGTCCGTGGCTGGAAAGGACCAATTTTTTGAAGGCCGGTTTCTACTGAAACGTGGAGGTTGTACCTGTAGGAAAACTTTCACTGTTTGCATTGATCGTGCCTTTTCCTCCATTTTCTTTAATACCTCCTCAGCTTTTAACACCAAACAATACATCTTTTTGAAGAGGTGCATCTAGTAATTTAGCTTTGACATGATCTGGTAAGGTTTGCTCTTTGAGCCAAGCATGTCTACGTATGACAGAACCTGTAACAGCAGCTCTACATGAGGCCTCTAAAGCATCAAAACCACATTGCAAGGTATGTTTACCCACTTGCTCTGCACTATGCAACAAATCCTGCAACTCCTTCAAGTCTGGTTGTTCAGGTTGTGACATTTTGCTTTTCAACTGAGATAACAAAAACTGTTGATACTTTAACATATGGAACTGACAGTTTAATGCCCTCATGGTTAAAGTGGCCGAGGTGTATACCTTTTTCCCCCACCTTTCTAAAGCTCTGGAATCTCTCTCTGAAGGTAATGGATTTTTGGCAGTAGAGGCCTTAATTCCCTTGGGACCCTGTGAAATAGTTTCTGGGTCAGCAGCATGGCTTTTGTATAGGAATTGGTGTGAATCAGGAACCTGGTAATACCTGCCAGGCTTAATTGGAGCTGGTGGTAAAGAATCTGGTTTAAGGCTGGCCTCCGAATACACATCATCTAGTATGTCTAAGACAGGAGGGATAGCCAGAGGCCTGTGCTGAGGAAGCAAGAGAAAATCCCTGAGCCTTTTCTTGGAATCCGAGTAATCTTGGCCTTCCCAGTGGAAGTGTTCCCTCAAGGTATGCAAGGTTTCCCCAAAAGAATAGTCCTCAGGGGGGGAGACAGAGGGAATGGACTCCTCCGCATCAGAATCTTCAAAAGGGGAGTATGAATATTCCTGGTCTTCAGAATGTTCTGAGGTAATAGAGGCCTGGTCCGAGGAAGGGTAGTCTTCCTCCACTCTGGGACTTTTGTCTGAGGGGGGTTGAGAACCCCTGATAAGAGTAATCAAATCCTCAGCCATTTTGAGCATCTGTTTTTTAGGCATGGGGCCTTGAGAGGGGCCCTGTGGAGCTTGTCTTTTAGTTTGCATGGCTGCTTTAGATTTTGTGAAAGCCTTAATGGAAAAAGAAGAAGGCCTGAAGACACCTTGAGAGGTGGCAGGCCTGTCTAAACTCTGAGTTTCCCCGCCAAGAGAGGCGTCGATATCTGTAGTCGGGGTGGGGGCCGAGGAGCCTGCGACCTCGGGCACAGAAGACACCGCTAAAGAAGTGTCATCGGTACTCAGGGGCTGCATAGGCGCCTCGCTGAGAACAGGAGCACCGGTAGCCGGCTTTAGCATGGTGTCGGTAGAAGTCGCGGACCTCGTATGTCGGTCCTCATCTTTGCGTCTTTTATTCAAAACTGGAGTTGGAGTACCTGACGACATAATGTAATTAAATTTTTTACCAAAATAGTGTTGGGCGAACTCCGCCAGACGCTTAGTGCGTTTGTTGAATCTAGCACAAAAACGACAGGCCGAGACGTCGTGGTCTGGGCCTAAGCAAGGAATGCAGAAGGAATGGAAATCCTTATGCGGTATTTGCTTCCCACATGAAATGCAATTATTAACTTTGTCTGACATCGGTCTGAGGCAAGAAAAGTTTTCCCAACGGGGTACTTAGCTTTCAAGAAGACTTCGGTTGAAAAATATTCGTAATCTCAGGAGCTGGCCGACCGGCACTTGCGGACTGCTTCTGCTTCGGGCACCTCGCGGCAAGAAAGACTGAAGAAAATGGCGTCGGCTGGTTCTTTTATACCCCTGCCGCACTGACGTCAGGGAAGAAGCGATGACATCCGACGCCGGACCTAGACTTTCGAATTCGGCCGACCAAAGACCCGCCTGACGGCAGGATAACCCATCTGTTATGACTGCAGCTGTATGCACGATGAACATCTTCAGCCATTTTTATCATTTGTTTTTTAGGCATAGGGGCCTGAGCATGTGGCCTGGGCGTCGGTTTTTTAGACATGGATCGAGATTTAGGCCTTAGTAATGAAGGCGGTGTCGATTTAATATTTAAGTCTGTAGGCCTGAATACACCCTCAGAAGCCTGTGCCTGCACAGCGGCTCTGGACCCATCCAAGTTAAGAGACACTCGTGGGTTCCACAGTTGAAGTATCTCACGGCATACCAGACTCCGAATGGGTCTCAGTAGAGGCATGCAAATCAGAAGTAGCGGGTATCAGAGGCTGCGAAAGCGCCTCACTGAGTACTGGCGACTGGCTTAGGAGAAGCGTTGTCCGCAGTTTTGGACCTCGGCGGTCTGTCTCTGTCTTTATCTTTGCATTTTTTCGGAATCCCGGTAGTCGGATGGTTAATCGATGACATTTCTGGATAATTAAACTGAGAACTGAAATATTTAGAAGCAAAAATGTACCGACGACGGATAGTGTGCTGAATAAATAAAGCACAAAACCGACAGCAAGATACGTCGTGGTCAGGGCCTAGGCAAAGAATACAGCACGAATGAAAATCTTTATGAGGTATTTGCTTTCTACAAGTAATGCAATTATTAACTTTTACTGACATTGGTAAGGAGCAAGAAAAAGTTTCCCCAACGGGGTACTTAGCTTTAAGGTGAAGACTTCGGTTCTGAAACTCGAAAAAGAAAATTTTAGGAGTCGGCCGACCGGCACTTGCGAACTGCTTCTGCTTCGGGCACCGCACGGCAAGAAAGACTGATGTAATGGCGTCGGTTGCATGTTTTATACCCCTGATGACCTGACGTCATGGAAGAAGGGACAGCAACCGACGCAGGACCCAAGACTTTGTTAATCAGGCCGACTGAAGGCAACCTGCCAGCAGATTACCAAAATGTAATGACTGCCAACAGTGAAACATGAAGAACATCTAATTTGGCCCTCTGATCCTTAAAAGCAGCAGTCGGTGGCTAAATGGGCTGCACACAAACAAAGCACTCAAGAGTGTGGCCATCAGCAGGAGACAATTTGTGGCCACACACAGTGCATCTTTTGAAAACTTGTTTAGGGAGATCAGACATATCTCACTAAACAACAAGAACAAACTTTCAAGAAACACACTCCACTCACCACGCACTCAGACAAGCACAAAGAAGGCTGGGGGGCGGGGACTAACTACTACAAACTACCTAAAAACTAACAAACAAACCCTAAACTCAACGCACCAGCGAAAAGGAGGAAGAGAGGTAAAGTACAGTTGTGTGCACTTACAATAAATGTAGATGTTCAAGTGTATTCACTGTTGCAGTCATCACATTTGGGTTATCCCTGCCAGGGTGGCCCTCGGCCGGCCCGAATACCAGAGACTAAGTATATCTGCGTCTGCTGCTGTCACTTCAGGACTGACGTCAGGTCATCAGTAGTATACAGTAAGTCATCTGATGCCATTACATCAGTTTTTCATGCCCTGTCAGGAGCCCCCAAGTGGGAGCCAGGATCTGGTGGAAGAACCCCACCACTAAAAAGTAAATACCAAAAAGTTCCTTGTAAGGCGAGAGAGAGAAGAGGGGGGTGGAGGGAGGTAAAGCACAGTTGTGTACACTTACCATAAAAGTAGATGTTAGAGTGTATTCACTGTTGCAATCATCACATTTCGGTTATCTGCCTGCAGGTAGCCCTCAGTCGGCCTGAATTCCAGAGTCTTGGGATTTCTGCATTGGATGCTGTCGCTTCTTCCATAATGTCAGGTCGTCAGGGGTATAAAACATGCAGCCGACGCCATTACATCAGTTTTTCTTGCACCAGGGTCAGGAGCCCCCAAAATAGGAAGCAATTACGTGGTGTGGAACCCCCCCAGCAAAAAGCAAATACCAATGATATAAGATATGGCCAAACAAAAAGGATAGAAAGAAGTATAGAGAAGTCAGGGGGCTGGAGGGAGGGTAAAGTACAGTTGTGTACACTTACCATAAATGTAGATGTACGAGTGTATTCACTGTTGCAGTTATTACATTTGGGTGATCTGCTTGCAGTAATCCTCAGTTGGCCTGATTATCAAAGTCTTGGGCCCTGCACCAGTTGCCGTACCATCTTCCATGACGGTAGGTAGTTGGGGGTAGAAAGCATGCAGCCAACACCATTACATCAGTTTTTCTTGCCCCAGATGTCAGGTGCCCCCATAATGGGAAGCAATTATAAACAAGGTTACACTTATTTTTATTTTACATTTGTTGACCGGGCTAGTCCAACTGGATACATATCCATTTTCAGCAGAGGCCTGGGGAGATAAGCTCCGTGCAGAAAAAAATAGCAAAATAAAACATTTTTACAAACAATGTTGTTACAGGTTAATACATAAATTATCATAGAGGTCTAAGTACCTCCCATTTTAAAAATTTGAGTACAATACTAAAAATAGGACTAATAGTATACTATAGACTGGGAAGAAATAGGTCTGGGATAACAGGAAAATAAAACCTTTATATTTACAGAGAGTATTAGAAGTTAGGCTGGAAAAATCAAAGAAGACAGAAATACATCACAGTGCCGAAGGCAGGTAGTGGACAAAATTACAGAGAGGACAGAAATACTTTGCAGTGCAGTAGGCAGGTACAGTTCAGATTGCAGATAGAATACAGAAAGTCAAATTAAAAGAGGCATAAGTGTGTCTTTTATATATATTAAAGAGTTTCCACACTAAGAGTAAGCTTAGGGCATGAACAGAAGGGTAAGGGATAGCAAAAAGGTAAAGTGGCAAGAAGGAAGGTAGAGCTAGTTATAGGGAAGTAGTGGGTAGGCAGTACCTGTTATGAGTAGAAAAAGTGGAAAAACTGATCAGTCAGGTTTAGTACAGGGGCATAGCCAGTGTGTTCTTAGGAAAAGTTTCAGTTTCCAACAAAAAAGCAAATATACCAGAAAGCTTTAGGCGTAGCAAGCAAGAATAGAGGTATAGTCAATAGAAGTCAGGGGCTGGAGAGAGGGTAACCAGGACTGCAACAGTGAATACACTCGAACATCTACATTTATGGTAAGTGTACACAACTGTACTATGTTCTTTGTGTTTCACTGTTGCAGACATTACATTTGGGTAGATTCCCAAAGCTAAGGAAGGGAGGAGGCAGTTAGATAGCATTAGGACCAGCTATAAGGTCCTGCAAGAATGCAGTGGAAAAACCAGCTCTGTATTTAGAAAAAATTAGCAAGAGGTAATGCTTGGTGAAGGTATGTACAGAACCTCCAGGTAGCAGCTTCTAGGATGTCCCTGGTAGGGACACCTCTGAGAAAGGCTGTAGAGGTAGATACAAGCCCTGGTAGAATGTGGTCCTACCCCCTGTGGATTAGGTTTTACATGATGCTTATAGCAGAAATGAATGCGATGGCCTATCCACTTAGAAATGGTTTGTTTTGAAATGGCCTTCCCGTCTGCCCCTGCAGCAAATGCAACCAGCAGCTGTTCAGATTTCTGAGAGGCTTAGTTCTGTCCAAGTAAAATCTAAGTGGTCTGTGCATGTCCAAGGAGTGCAGTATTCGTTCCCCTTTGTTCTGTGGATTAGAAAAGAAGGTTGGCAAATGAATGGACTGATTAAGGGCCACACTGGATACCACCTTGGGCATAAAGGAGGGATTGGTCCTGAGGGACACCCTGTCCGCATGAAAGATGATGAAAGACTCCACTGCCATGAGGGCCTGTAACTCAGACACCCTTCTTGCTGAAGTGACGGCTAGGAGGGAGGCTGTTTTCCAAGAAAGGAATTTCAGCTCTGCATTTGCAGATGGCTCAAATGGGGGTAGAGTGAGCTTTTCCAATACAAAGTTAAGGTCCCAGGTTGGAGTCGGGGCTCTCCTGGATGGTCTTATGTTTTTGGTCCCTATGAGGAATTGCTTCAGCAGTGGATGAGAGAAGAGGGGTGGCTCTGTATTATAATGAGCTGAAATGGCAGAGGCATGAATTTTGATGGAAGAAAGGTCCTTGTGAAGCATCTCAGCTTAGTATCGAAGAATGAGCAGTAAATTGGGCACAGATGTGTCCATCCCTTGGTGTTTGGCTCCAGGAACAGAACCGCTTCCATTTTTCACCATAGGATTTTCTAGTACTAGACCTCCTTGCCTCCAGAATGACATCCATCACTTGCTTACTGAGGGATGGTAAAGGAGAGATCATGTAATTAGCCAGGCTGCAAGGTTCAAGGTTTGAAGCTGTAGGTGCAGAATCTGGCCCTCCTGTTGGGACAGCAGGGCAGGGGTCTGAGGCAGGTGCCATGGTTCCAGAAGTGACACACTGCACAAGAGAGGGTACCAGTGTTGACGTGGCCAGTCTGGTGCAATAAGTATTGTCCTTGGTTTGTTCTGTTTGATCTTTAGTAGCACTTTGGAGAGGAGAGGCAGAGGGGGAAAGGCACAAAATGATAGGTTTTTCCAGCTGAGGGACAGGACATCCACTTTCCAAGCTTGTCTGTGAGGAGTCCTTGTGCAGAATTTGTCCAATTGGTAGTTCTAAGGGGAGGCAAACAGGTCTATATCTAGGCTCCCCCATTTCATTCTCAAACTGTTGAATATCTTTGGTTCCAGTTTCCACTCGTGTGGGTCCAAGAGATTTCTGCTTAGGTCGTCTGTCAGTGTATTTAGCTTGCCTGGCAGGAACTGAGCTTGCAGGTGCACTTGGTAGCTCAAGGTTGTGTTCCACAGAGCCATGGCTAGTCTGCAGAGGGGGTATCAATGGGTTCCCCCCTGCTTGTTTATGTAACACGTAACTGTGGTGTTGTCTGTCTTTACCAATAATCGTCCTGGAAGAATGTGGTCCTTGAAGGCTTTCAGAGCATTCTGTACAGCCAACATTTCTTTTTGATTGATATGCAGTTGCATTTCACTCGGGTTCCATTTGCCCTGAATGCACTGCCCTGCCAAGTGAGCCCCCATGCATAGTCTGATGGGTCCTGTTGCTAGGGTTTGGGAGGCAGGGGGTAGAGTGAATGGCAGTCCTTTGTTTTGGTGGCAGGCTTCTGCCCACCAAAGGAACTCTGTCCTTAGGAAAGGTATGATAGGAATCATTGATTCTATGTCCTGTGAATGCTGGCACCATAGGCTTTTTAGATACTATTGTAGCTTACTCATATGCAGTCTTGGATATGGAATTAGTAGAATGCAAGAGGCCATGAACCCCAGGGCTTGCAGTATTTTCATTGCAGATAGCTGGGTCTTTGTGGCCAGTAGTCTGTAGTAGGCTGTCAAATGAGCTAGTTTCTCAGGTGTGAGGTAGGCCATCTGGGAAGTTGTATTCAAGCTTGCTCCCAGGAATACAATTTGTTGACAGGGTACTAGCTGTGATTTCTTTTTGTTTATGGTGTACCCCAGAGAAGTTAGTAATTTCTTTACAAATGCCAGATGATTTAATAGTATGTCCTGGCTTTCTGCCTGAATTAGACTATCGTCCAGGTATAGGTATATTTGAATATTTCTTTGCCTGCAAAAGGCAAAGACTGGAGCTAGGCACTTTGTGAATACTGTGGGTGCAGTAGATAAGCCAAAGGGCAGTGCAGAGAACTGATAGTGCATGTAGCCTGCTCTGAAGCATAGGTATCTTCTGCAAGATTCCCTTATTGGGTTGTGCAGGTAGGCTTCCTTTAAATCCAGTGTTGCCAACCAGGCATTTTGCCTAGCATGGGAAGCAGCTGATGAAGAGTTAGCATTTTGAATTTTGGGATTACCAAAAAAGTGTTTAGGATAGACAGGTCCAGAATAGTACAGTAAGTGAGAGTGGAGGTATAGCCAAAAGAAGAAAGAGGGCTGGAGGGAGGGTAACCAGGACTGCAACAGTGAATACACTCGAACATCTACATTTACAGTAAGTGTACACAACTGTACTATGTTCTTCGTGTTTCACTGTTGCAGTCATTACCTTTGGGTAGATTCCCAAAGCTATGGTTGGGAGGAGGAATTTAAATAGAGTTAGGACCAGCTATAAGGCCCTGCAAAACTGCAGTAGCAAAACCAACTTTGGATGTAGAGAAAATTGGCAAATGATAATGCTTGCTGAAAGTATGTACAGAACTCCAGGCAGCAGCTTCTAGGATGTCCCTAGTAGGGACACCACAGAGAAAGGCTGTAGAGGCAGATGCAGCCCTGGTTGAATGGGGTCTGATGCCCTATGGAATAGGTTTGCCATGGTGCTTATAGCAGAAATGAATGCAGTGGCCTATCCATTTTAAAATTGTTTGTTTTGAAATAGCTTTCCCCTCTGTCCCTGCAGCAAATGCCAGCAGCAGTTGTTCAAATTTCCTTTGACGTTTAGTCCTGTCCAAGTAGAATCTAAGATGTCTGTGCACATCTAAAGAGTGCAGTATTCGTTCCCCTTTGTTCTATGGGTAAGAAAAGAAGGTAGGCAAATGAATGGACTGATTAAGAGCCACACTGGATGCCACCTTGGGCATGAAGGCGGGATTGGTTCTGAGGAACACCCTGTCCGCATGAAAAATGATGAAAGGTTCCACTGCCATAAGGGCCTGTAATAATTCAGATACCCGTCTTGCAGAAGTGATTGCTAAAAGGAAAGCTGTTTTCCTGGAAAGAAATTTTAAATTTGCAGTAGCAGCTGGCTCAAAAGGAAGAAGAGTGAGTTTCTCCAAGACAAAGTTAAGGTCCCAGGCTGGAGTTGGGGCTCTCCTGTGTGGCCTTAAATTTTTGGCCCCTCTGAGGAACTGCTTGAGCAGTGGGTGAGAGAAGAGGGGAGGCTCTGTGCTATAATAAGCTGCAATGGCGGAGGCATGAATTTTGATGGAGGAAAACGTCAAGCCCTTATGAAGCATCTCAGTCAAGTATTGTAGAATCTGAGGTAAATTGGGCACTGCTGCATTCATTCCTTGAGATTGGTTCCAGGCAAAGAATCTTTTCCATTTGACAGCATAAGATTTTCTAGTACTAGGCCTCCCTGCCTCTAAAATTATATCCATCACTGATTTACTTAGGGATGGTAAAGGAGAGATTAGGAAATTAGCCAGGCTGCTAGGTTCAGGGTTTGCAGCTGAGGGTGCAGAATCTGGTTCTCCTGCTGAGACAACAGGGAAGGAGTCTGAGGCAGGTGCCATGGAGCCAAGCATGACACGCTGCTCAAGAGTGGGTGTTGGCGAGGCCAGTCTGGTGCAATTAAAATCGCCCTTGGCTTGTCCTATTTGTTCTTTAGTAGTACCTTGGAGAGCAGAGGCAGAGGAGGAAAGGCATAGACTGACAGGTTTTTCCAGCTGATGGATAGAGCATCCACTTTCCAAGCAATTTGTCCAGTTGATGGTTCTGGGGGGGGAGACAAACATCTGGGCTCCCCCATTTGCTTGTCAACATGTTGAAAATCCTTGGTTCTAGTTTCCACTCATGTGAGTCCATGAGGTTTCTGCTTAGCCCATCTGCCAGTGTATTTAGTTTTCCTGGCAGGAACTGAACTTGTAGATTCACCTGGTAGCTCAAGGCTGTGTTCCACACTGCCAGTGCTAGTCTGCAGAGGGGGGTAAGAATGTGTACCCCTTGCTTGTTTATGTACCACATGACAGTGGTGTTGTCCATCTTTACCATTAGTTGTCCTGGAAGAATGTGGTCCTTGAAGGTTGTCAGAGCATTCTGTACAGCTAGCATTTCCTTTTGATTTAAGTACAGGTGCATTTGACTTGGGTTCCATTTGCCCTGAATGCACTTCCCTGCCAAGTGAGCCCCCCATGTATAGTCTGATGCATCTGTTAAAATTTGGGCAGCAGGGGGTAATGTGAATGGTAGCCCCCTGTACTGGTAGCAGGCCTCTGCCCACCAAAGGAACTCTAAGCATAGGCATGGTATGATAGGAATCCTTGCTTCTAGATCCTGTGAATGTTGACACCATAGGCTTTCGAGATACCACTGTAGCTTCCTCATATGCATCTTTGCATATGGAATTAGAAGAATGCAGGAGGCCATGAACCCCAAGGCTTGCAGTATTTGCCTTATAGATAGCTGGGTTTTTGTGGCCACTTGTCTGAAGTAAGTTGTCAAATGAATCCGTTTCTCTGGCGTGAGGAAAGCCATCTGGGAAGTTGTATTCAAGCTTGCTCCCAGGAATATAATTTGTTGACAGGGTACCAGGTGGGATTTATTTTCGTTTATGGAGAACCCCAGACAAGTCAGTACCCTTTGAACAAAGGCCAGATGATTCAAAAGAATGTCCTTGCTTTCTGCCTGAATTAGACAATCATCCAGGTATGGGTATATCTGAATATTTCTTTGCTTGCATAATGGAATGACTGGAGCTAGGCACTTTGTGAATACCCTGGGTGCAGTAGATAAGCCAAAGGGCAGTGCAGAGAACTGACAGTGCATGTAGCCTGCTTTGAAGCATAGGTATCTTCTGCAAGACTCCCTGATAGGGATGTGCAGGTATGCTTCTTTTAAGTCTAGTGTTGCCAACCATGCATGCTTGCCTAGCATAGGAAGCAGCTGAGTCAGCATTTTGAATTTTGGAATCACCAGAAAGGTGTTCAGAATAGCAAGTTCCAGGATAGGACGCCATGTATTGCCTTTTCTGGGTACAAGAAAAAGTCTCTAATAGAAACCTTGTCCCTTTTCCTCTTCTGGTACCAATTGAATAGCACCCATGTTTAAGAGAGAGAGTACTTGATTTTGGGCCTCTGCTCACTGATTTGGGGGTAGATCTGGCCACCCGCTTGGTGTTGGCAACGTGTGGAAATGAAATCTATATCCTTGGGACACTACATTTAAAACCCATTTCTCCTGGGTAATGAGTTCCCAGTTTTTGGCCTGCAGACCAATCTTTCCACCTAAAGGAGCATTCAGTTGGGAAGTGCTTGGTAGTTTTAAAAGCAAGTCATTAAGACAGTTTTCCATAGGAGGGAGTCTTACTACTCCCAGGTTTGGGTGCGGAAACCCCCCAATTGCCTAGTCTTGTGTGTCCCTTGGGACTGAAACCTGGGGTTTCTGCTGTGTGGGTTTGGCTTGAGAAGACCTGGAAGGGGCTGAAAAGGACCAATTTTTAGAGGGCCAGTGCCTACTAAATCTAGGAGGCTGAACTCTTAAGAAATCTTTAACAGTCTGCACAGATTTAGCTTTATCTTACATCTTTTTAAGCACTTCCTCAGTCTTGTTGCCAAACAGGCGGTCCTGATTTAAGGGAGCATCCAACAATTTAGCTTTAACATGATCAGGCAAACCTTGCTCCTTAAGCCAAGCATGCCTTCTGAGCACAGACCCAGAAACAGCAGCCCTGCAAGAGGCCTCTAATAAATCAAATCAACATTGCAAAGTATGTTTCCCAAACTGTTCAGCAGAATGCATTAAATCCTGCAATTCTTTATTTTCAGCACAGTCAGGAATTAACATCATTTTCTGTTTACGCAATCCAATAACATTTTGTTGATACTTTTAACATATGAAACTGGCAGTTTAAAGCCCTTCTGGACAAGGTTGCAGAAGTGTAAACTTTCTTACCCCATCTATCCAGCTCCCTGGAGTCTCTATCATTTTTAGCAGTAGAAGCTTTAATGCCCTTGTGTCCGTGTGAAATAGTCTCTGGATCCGCAATAGGATTTTTAAAAAGGAACTTGTGAGAATCAGGAACCCTGTAGTATCGGTCAGGTTTTCTGGGAGCAGGAAGCAAAGAATCGGGAGCCAAACTAGATTCTGAAAAGGCATCATCAACAATGTCTAGTACAGGAGGTATAGCTAAAGGCCTATGCTGAGGGAGGAGTAAGAAATCCCTAAGCCTCTTTTTTGAATCAGAAAAATCCTGGCTTTCTCAGTGGAAATGCTCCCTTAGAGTATGTAAGGTCTCACCAAAAGAAAAATCCTCTGGAGGGGAAGCAGAGGGAATAGAGTCCTCTGCATCAGAATCCTCATAAGTAGATAAGGGCAAATCCAGATCATCAGAAGAATCAGAAAAATCTGAATTCTGTTCAGAAGATTCATAAACAACTTCAGTCCTAGGTCTCTTAGAAGGGGGAGGTTGGCTTCCCCTGATTAGAGTTATAAGGTCTTCAACCATTCTTATTTGTTTTTTAGGCATAGAGGCCTGAGCATGCAGTCTGGGCATCTGTTTCTTAGGCATAGTTCGAGATTTTGGCCTAAATGAAGAAGGAAGCGTCGGTATAATATGCAAGTCCGTAGGCCTGAATTCACCCTCAGAAGCTGGTGCCTGCACAGCAGCTTTGGACCCATCCAAGGTAGAGACATCCGCAGGTTCCATAGTTGAAGCATCTCATGGCATACTGGACTCCGAATGGGTATCAGTAGAGGCCTGCGAGTCTGAAGTAGCGGGTATCAGGGGCTGCAAAAGTGCCTCACGGAGTACTGGCGACTGGCTTAGGCATCATCAGCAGCAATGGACCTCAGCAGCCTGTCTCTGTCTTTATCTTTACGTTTTTTTGGAATCCCGGTAGTCGGATGGCTAACCGATGACATTTCTGGATAATTAAACCAAAAACCGAAATATTTAGAAGCGAAAATATACAGACAACACAGCTGATTAAATAAAGCACAAAACCGACAGCAAGGTACGTCGTGGTAAGGGTCTAGGCAAGGAATACAGTACGAATGAAAATCTTTGTGAGGTATTTGCTTTCCACAAGTAATGCAATTATTAACTTTTACTGACATAGTTTCCCCAGTGGGGAAGACTTCGGTTCTGAAACTCGAAAACGAATATTTCAGGAGTCGGCCGACCGGCACTTGCAAACTGCTTCTGCTTTGGGCACTGCATGGCAAGAAAGACTGGTGTAATGGTGTCTGCTGCATGTTTTATACCCCTGACGACCTGACGTCATGGAAGAAGGGACAGCAGCCGACGCAGGACCCAAGACTTTGTTAATTAGACCGACTGAGGGCTACTGCAAGCAGATAACCCAAATGTAATGACTGCTGAAGAAAGTACAGTTGTGTACCTACCATAAATGTAGATGTTCGAGTGTATTCACTGTTGCAGTCATTGCACTTGAGTTATCCTGCTGGCAGGCTACCCGCAGTCGGCCTGAATTCCAAAATCCTGGTCTGGTGTCAGTTGCTGTCACCTCTTCCCTAACGTCAGTGCGCCAGGGGTATAAAAGATGCAGCCGACGCCATTTTCTTCAGTTTTTCTTGCCCCAGATGTCAGGTGCCCCCAAAAGGGTAGGGTAAAAAATTCTGATCATAAAACAGCATGCACATAACCTTCATCTACAAGCAAATACACCACATAGGTTGTATAGAATAGAGAAGTACAGATAAGTTCCCAGCAATGAAAGGGGGATGGTGGGAGGGTATCCTGGACTGCAACAGTGAATACACTCAAACATCTACATTTATGGTAGGTACACAACTGTACTATGTTCATCGTGTTTCACTGTTGCAGTCATTACACTTGGGTTGAATCCCAAAGCTGAGGTTGGGTGGCTTGGCCTAAACAGAATTAGGAGTGGCTATGAGGCCCTGCAGAACTGCAGTGGCAAAGCCTGCTCTGGATTTAGAGTAAAGCGTTAAGTGGTAGTGCTTTGTAAAAGTGTGCACTGAAGTCCAGGTTGCAGCCTCCAAAATGTCCTTGGTTGGTGGTACTCTGAGGAAGGCTGCTGAAGTGGCTGCTGCTCTGGTAGAATGTGGCCTAATGCCCTTAGGCACTGATTTGCCATGTTGTAAATAGCAGAAACGAATGCAGTGGCCTATCCATTTTATATAGTCTGCTTTGAAATAGCTTTTCCTTGTGATCCTGCAGCATATGCCACTAAGAGTTGCTCAGTCTTTCTGAAAGCTTTAGTTTTGTCCGAGTAAAAGAGTAGCTGTCTGTGTATGTCCAAAGAATGCAGAAGTCTTTCCCCCTTATTCTGCAGGTTTGGATAAAAGGTAGACAAATGTATCGTTTGGTTAACAGCCACACTGGGCACTACCTTAGGCATAAATGTTGGGTTTGTCCTTTGAGAAACCCTGTCCGGATGGAAAATAATAAAAGGTTCCACAGCCATTAATGCCTGTAACTCTGAGACTCTTCTTGCAAGAGCTGTTTTCAATGATAAGTATTTTATCTCAGCTGTATTGGCTGGCTCAAAAGGAGGCAGTGTGAGTTTTTCCAAGACAAAATTGAGGTCCCATGCAGGTATTGGAGCTCTCTTTGGAGGTCTTATGTTTTTGTCCCCTCTGAGATGCTGCCTTAGCAGTGGATGAGAAAAAATAGGTGAGTCCGTATTGTAAAGAGCTGAAATGGCAGAGGCATAGATCTTAATTGATGAGAAGGATAGGCCTTTGTCCAGCATCTCAGTTAGGTATTGTAAAATCTGAGGAATATTTGGTACAAGCGTGTCAATTCTTTGTACCTGGTTCCAAGCACAGAATCTCTTCCATTTTTCTGCATAAGATTTTCTGGTGCTGGGCCTCCTGACCTCCAAAATAACATCCATAACTGCTTTAGAGAGAGGTGTGTTCTGAATGGTTACATTATGCGACATGCAGCCAGATTTAGGGTTAGAAGTTGGCTGTGTAGGATCCGATTGTTTTGTTGGGTCAGCAAATGGGGAATTTGAGGTAATGTTCAGGCTGGGCCTAGAGAAAAGCTCTTTAGGATTGGGTACCAGTGCTGGCGAGGCCAGTCTGGGGCAATCAGGATCATTTTTGGCTTCTCTTGTCTGACCTTTATGAGTACCTTGGGGAGGAGAGGCAAAGGAGGGAAGGCATATGTTGTAAGGGCTTTCCAGCTGAATGAAAGGGCGTCCACTTTCCATGCTTGTTTGTGATAAGGCCGAGTGCAAAATCTCTGTAGCTGGCAGTTGTGAGGGGAGGCAAACAGATCTATGTCTGGGCATCCCCATTTCCCTGTTATCATGCTAAAGATTTGTGGATCTAGTTTCCACTCGTGAGGATCCATGAGGTTTCTGCTTAGTTTGTCTGCCAAAGTATTCGTCTTTCCTGGCAAGAATTGTGCTTGCAGTTGTACTTGATAAGTCAATGCTGTGTTCCAGAAAGTCATGGCTTGTCTGCAGAGGGGGTAGGAATTTGTGCCTCCCTGCTTGTTTATGTACCACATGACTGTAGCATTGTCCGTCTTTATCAGTAGTTGTCCTAGATGAAGTAGGTCCTTGAAGGCTGTCAGGGCATTCTGTACAGCTAGCATCTCTCTTTGATTGATATGAAGATGCATTTGGCTTGTGGGCCATGTGCCCTGAATACATTTTCCTGCCATGTGTGCCCCCCAGGCATAATCTGATGCATTTGTTGTTAGTGTCTGCCTGGCTGTGAGTAAAGTGAATGGCTGTCCCTTGTTGTGGTGACAGGCCTGTGCCCACCATAGAAACTCCTGTTGCAGGCAGGGAATGAGAGTAATTAATGCTTCCAGGCTGTGGCAATCTTGAGTCCAAACACTTTTTAGATACCATTGTAGTTTCCTCATATGCAGTCTTGCATATGGAATTAGTACAATGCAGGATGCCATGTAGCCCAGAGCCTGCAGAATTTTTCTTGCAGATAACTGGGTCTTTGTTGCCATGTTTTCGAAATAAGAAGTCAGTTGCCTTTGTTTGTCTGGCGTGAGATGAGCCATCTGGGCAGTTGTATTTAAGCTTGCACCCAGGAATATTATCTCTTGAGAGGGTACTAGTTTTGATTTATTTTCGTTTACTGTGTACCCTAGGCAAATAAGTAATGTTTTTACAAACGCCAGATGCTTTAGTAGAATGTCTTTGGTCTCTGCTTGAATAAGGCAGTCATCCAAGTAGGGATATATTTGAATTCCTCTTTGTCTGCAAAATGCAATTACTGGTGCCAGGCATTTTGTGAAGACCCTGGGCGCAGTAGATAAGCCAAAGAGCAGTGCAGGGAATTGGTAGTGCATTGAGTGAGCTATGAATGTGAGGTATCTTCTGCAAGACTGATTGGGACATGCAGGTATGCCTCTGAGGTCCAAAGTTACAAGCCAAGCCTTCTTGCCCAGCATGGGCAGAAGCTGCTGCAGAGTCAACATTTTGAATTTTGAAACGTCCACAAAAGTACTTAGAATAGACAGGTCCAGAATTGGTCTCCAGGCTTTGTCCTTTTTCTTGGTACTAAGAAAAGTCTTGAGTAAAATCCTTGTCCCTGCTCTTGCTGTGGCACTGGCTGAATAGCCCTCATGTCCATGAGAGATGAAACTTGTTTTTGTGCCTCTGCCCATTGATTGTGTGGCAGATCTGGCATACCTTTTTCCTTTGAAAGGGTGTGAAAGTGGAACCTGTAGCCCTGAGAGACTATATTTAAGACCCATTTGTCCTGGGTGATCCTGTGCCAATTTTGTGAAAAAAGTGCTAGCTTCCCCCCTAAGGGTGCTGCCAAAAGATAAGTGTTTGGCATTGGCAGAGGGAAGTCATTGGGACGGTTTCCTATAAGGCTGTGATTTGTCTTCTCCACTTTTGGAGGTAGAAGCACCCCATTGTTTGGGCCTGTATGAGCCCTGGGGCTGTTGCCTGCCTCTAGGGAGTCTTAATCTGCCTCTTTGTGGCTTGTCTGACAATGGAAAGGACCAATTCTTAGAAGGCAAGTTCCTGCTAAATCTGGGTGGCTGTACCTGTAAGAAATCCTTTACTGAGCATAGATTTAGCTTTATCCTCCATTTTCTTCAACACCTCTTCTGCCTTAACATCAAACAAAGTATCATGCTGTAAGGGAGCATTCAATAATTTTGCTTTATCATGATCAGGCAGATTCTGTTCCTTTAACCAAGCATGCCTTCTAATAATAGAACTGGTAACAGCGGCCCTGCACGAGGCCTCCAGTGAATCATAACCACATTGCAAAGTATTTTTCCCACTTGTTCAGCCGCATGCAATAAATCCTGCAAATCTTTGTTCTCAGAACATTCAGAATTTGTCAAAATTTTTTGTTTTAACAAAGACATTAAGTATTGCTGATATTTGAGCATATGAAACTGACAATTTAAAGCCCTTACACCCAAGGTAGCAGAAGTGTAGACGTTTTCCCCCCATCTGTCAAGTGCCCTAGAACCTCTATCTGAGGGGACAGGGTTTTTAACAGTAGCAGCCTTGACCCCTTTGGGACCCTGTGAGATAGTTTCTGGGTCAGCAGCAGGGTTTTTATATAGAAATTTATGGGAATCTGGAACCCTGCAGTATCTGTCCGGCTTAACAGGTGCTGGAGGTAGAGTCTGGAGACAGGCCGGACTCGAAAATACATCATCTACTATGTCTAGAACAGGAGGAATTGCAAGAGGTCTGTGCTGAGGTAGTAAAAAAGTCTCTAAGCCTTTTCTTAGAATCTGAATAATCTTGGCTCTCCCAGTGGAAATGCTCCCTCATGGTATGCAGGGTTTCCCCAAATGAGTAATCCTCAGGAGGAGAAGCTGAAGGAACAGATTCTTCAGCATCAGAATCCTCATAGGGAGGAATAGAATATCCCTGTTCTGAAGAGGAATCAGAGGAAATGGAAACCTGATCAGAGAAATCATATTCAGTATCTTGCCTAGGCCTCTTATCAGGAGGGGGATAGGAACCCCTGATCAAAGTAATTAGGTCTTCGGCCATTTTGAGCATCTGTTTCTTAGGCATAGAAGTCTGTCCTGGAGAGTGATGTACTTGTTTCCTCGTTTTTAAAACTGTTTTAGACTTTGTCTTGGATGCTGAAGTAGGCTTGATATAAAGTTGTGTAGGTCTGAAAACACCTTCAGAAGCCGATGCCTGCTCAGCGGCTCCGGACCCATCTGTGGGATTAGTTTCCGAAGGGCCAATACCTTGAGTATCCAGAGGCCTAGTTGTCTCCACGTGGGAGTCGGAGGCGGCCTGTGGCTCTGAGGTAGCGGGAGTCGGGGGCTGCGAAAGTGCCTCACTGAGCACCGGCGAACCGGCGACAAGCCTAGAAGAGGCTTTGTCGTCGGTTTTGGACCTCGGATGCCTGTCCTTTTCTTTATCCTTGCGTTTTTTATGAATTTCGGTTGTTCTGACGGCATTATATAGTTAAACCTTCGGCCAAAGTACTGAAAAGGAAAATCGTACCAACGCTTTATAGTGCGTTGGTTAAAACTAGCACAAAACTGACAATTAGCAACGTTGTGATCAGGGCCTAGGCAAGGAATACAGTAAGAATGAAAATCCTTATGAGGTATTTGCTTCCCACAAGAAATACAATTGTTAACTTTTTCTGACATCGGTCTGGAGCAGGAAAAAAGTTTCCCCAACGGGGTACTTAGCTTTATTGAAGACTTCGGATGTGAAATTCAATTTCGAAAATCTCAGGAGTCGGCCAACCGGCACTTGCGAACTGCTTTGCTTCGGGCACCGCGTGGCAAGAAAGACTGGAGAAAATGGCGTCGGCTGCATCTTTTATACCCCTGGCGCACTGATGTCAGGGAAGAGGCGACAGCAACTGACGCCGGACCAGACTTTGGAATTCAGGCCGACTGCGGGTAGCCTGCCAGCAGGATAACCCAAGTGTAATGACTGCAACAGTGAAACACGATGAACATCATCTGTACTATGTTCTTCGTGTTTCATTGTTGCCGTCATCACATTTGGGTTGATTCCCAAAGATGAGGATGGGTGGAGGCAGTCAAGAAGCATTAGGGCTGGCAAGCAGGCCCTGCAAGACTGCTGTGGCAAATCCAGCTCTGGATTTAGATAAGATAGGTAAATGGTAATGCTTGGTGAAAGTGTGTACAGAGCTCCAGGTTCCAGCTTCCAGGATGTCCCTGGTAGGGACAACCCTGAGAAATGCTGTAGAGGTTGATGTAGCCCTAGTGGAATGTGTTTTGATCCCCTGTGTGGTAGGTTTCCCATGGTGTTTGTATCAGAAATGGATGCAGTGTGCTATTCATTTACAAATGGTTTGCTTTGAAATGGCCTTGCCCTCTGCCCCTGTAGCAAAGCTGACTAGCAGCTGGTCAGACTTTCTGACAGGTTTAGTCATGTCCAGATAGAACCTAAGCTGCCTGTGCACGTTCACGGAGTGCAAGATCCTTTCCCCTTTATTCTGATGATTAGGGAAAAAAGTTGGCAAATAAATGGATTGGTTTAAAGCCACACTAGATACCACCTTGGGCATAAATGATGAGTTAGTCCTGAGGGAAACCCTGTTCGCATGGAAGATAATGAAGTGTTCCACGTCCATAAGGGCCTGCAATTCAGACACTCTTCTTGCTGAAGTGATGGCTAGAAGTAAAGCTGTTTTCCAGGAGAGGAATTTTAACTCTGCTGTAGCAGCAGGTTCAATGGGTGGAATTGTGAGCTTTTCCAATACAAAGTTAAGGTCCCAGGCTGGAGTGGGAGCTCTCCTGGGGGGGGGTCTTACATTTTTGGCTCCTCTCTGGAACTGTTTGACCAGAGGATGACAGAAGTGGGGTGGTACAGTATTATAATGAGCTGAGATGGCAGAGGAATGAATTTTAATAGAAGAGAAGGATAGGCCTCTGTGCAGCATTTCTGTTAAGTAATCTAGTATATGAGGTTAGTTGGGCACAGTTGTGTCCATTCCCTGAGAATGGCTCCAAGAACAGTATCTTTTCCACTTTTCCGAATAGGATTTTCTAGTACTAGGCCTCTTTCCCTCAAGGATGACATCCAGCACCAGTTTACTAAGGGTTGCTGGTGATCGAGTTCAGTGGATGAGCCAGGCTGCTAGGTTCAGTGTCTGTAGCTGAGGATGCAAAATCTGGCCCTCCTGCTGGCAAAGCAGGGAAGGGGTCTGAGGCATGTGTCATGGTGGCACTACTGTCAGACTTCGCAAAAGTGGGTACCAGTGCTGGCGTGGCCAGTCCAGTGCAATCAGGATTGTCCTTGGCTTGTCCTGTTTGAGCTTTAGTAGAACCTTTGAGACGAGGGGCCAGAGGGGGGAAAGGCATAGATTGAGAGGTTTTCCCATGTGAAGGACAGGGCATCCACTTTCCATGCTTGGCCGTGGGTAATTCTGGCGCAATATTTGCTCAATTAATAGTTCTGAGGGGAAGCAAAGAGGTCCACCTCTGCTGCCCCCCACCTATGGATCAGAAGCTTGAATATTTTGGGTTCCAGTTTCCACTTGCATGGGTCCAGTAGATTTCTGCTCAAGTCATCTGCCAGTGAATTTAGTTTGCCTGGCAGGAATTGAGTTTGCAGGTGCACTTGACTGCTCAAGGCTGTGTTCCACAGAGCCATGGCTAATCTGCAGAGTGGGTAGGAATGGGTTCCCCCCTGTTTATGTACCACATAACTGTGGTGTTGTCTGTCTTTATCAATAGTTGCCCTGGAAGAATAAGGCATGTGAAGGCTGTCAGAGCATTCTGTACAGCTAACATTTCTTGTTGATTGACATGCAGGTGCATTTGCTTTGGGCTCCATTTGCCTTGAATACATTGTCCTGCCATGTGAGCCCCCCCCCCCAAGCATAGTCTGATGCGTCTGTTAGGGTTTGGGCGGCAGGGGGTTGAGTGAAAGGGAGTCCCTTGTTGTGGTAGCAGGCCACCACCCACCAAAGGAACTCTGTCCTTAGGCAAGGAATGATAGGAATCATTGTTTCCAGGTCTTGAGAATGTTTACACCAGAGACTTAAGTACCACTGAAGTTTCCTCATATGCAATCCTGCATATGGAATTAGTAGAATGCAAGAGGCCATGAACCCTAGGGCTTGCAATATTTTTCTTGCAGATAGCTGGGTTTTGGTGGCCAGTAGACTGAAGTACTTTTTCAAAAAGTTTTTCTGCAGTGAGGAATGCCATCTGGGAAGTTGTGTTCAAGTTTGCTCCCAGGAATACAATCTGTTGGCTGGGTACCAGATGCGACTTCTTTTCGTTGATGGTGTACCCCAGTGAAGTTAGAAGTCTCTTTACAAATGTCAGGTGCTATAGTAGCAATTCCTGACTGTCCGCCTGAATCAGGCAATCGTCCAAATATGGATAAATTTGAATTTTTCTCTGCCTGCAATACGCAATGGCTGGAGCTAGGCATTTTGTGAATACCCTGGGTGCAGTAGATAAGCCAAAGGGAAGTGCAGAGAACTGATACTGCATAGAGCCTGGTCTGAAACGTAGATATTTCCTGCAAGATTCCCTTATGTGGATGTGTAGATAAGCTTCTTTTAAGTCTAGGGTGGCTAGCCAGGAGTCCTTGGCTAGCATAGGAAGCAGCTGTTGGAGAGTAAGCATTTTGAACCTTGAAACCACCAGGAAGGTGTTGAGAATAGACAGATCAAGGATAGGGCGCCAAGAGTTTTCTTTTCTGGGTACCAGAAACAGTCTGGAGTAAAAACCTTGTCCTCTTTGTTCTGCTGGGACAGGTTGAATAGCCTTGATACTGAGAAGAAAAAGTACTTGATTTTGGGCCTCTGCCCACTGGTTTGGGGGGAGGGCTGGCCATCCGCTTGGGATTGGCAGAGTGTGGAAGTAGAATATGTATTCCTGGGATACAATGTTCAAGACCCATCTGTCCTGGGTGATGTATTCCCATTTTTTTCTATGCAGGGCAAGTTTTTCTCTTAAGGGTGCAAGTACTTGGGCAAGGCTTGAAAGGGTTAAGGATAAGTCATTGTGAGATTTTACCATAGAATGGTAGCTTACTACTCCATGTTTTAGCGGTGGGAAAATTCCATTGCTTAGATCTGTGCATACCCAGAGACTGTGATCTTGGTGGTCTGCTGCCCCTGGGTTTGGACTGAGAAGGTCTGGGAGGGACTGGTAAGGACCAGTTTTTAGAAGGCCAATGCCTATGAATCTAGGTGGTTGTACCTGTAAGAAATCTTTAACAGTTTGCATAGCTTTAGCTTTTTCCTCCATCTTTTTGAGGACCTCTTCTGCTTTACTGCCAAACAGGCGTTCTTGGTTTAATGGTGCATCTAGTAATTTTGCTTTGACATGGTCTGGCAAGATTTGTTCCATAAGCCAAGCATACCTTCTAAGAACAGACCCAGTGACAGCAGCCCTGCAAGATGCTTCTAAGGCATCAAAACCACATTGCAAAGTATGTTTTCCAACTTGGTTAGCAGAATGCATTAACTCTTGCAAATCTTTATGTTCTGCACAATCCGGAAGCAACATAATTTTCTGTTTAATTAGCTCCATAATACGTTGCTGATACTTTAACATTTGAAACTGGCAATTTAAAGCCCTGATGGCAAGAGCAGCAGAGGTGTATACCATCTTACCCTATCAGTCTAAAGCCCTAGCGTCCCTGTCTGAAGGGGTAGGGATTTAGGATGGTGTAGCCTTAATGCCTTTAGGTCCTGGGAAACGGTCTCTGGATCCACAGTAGGATTCTTAAAGAGTAATTTGTGGGAGTCAGGTACTCTGTAGTACCTGCAAGGGAGATGAAAGCGAACAATGTCAAACAATAACCAAGAGAAAAAGGTTCGCTTGGAGAAACCAAATGAGGGCCCAAGACCAAGGTGAACAAATATCCAAAGAGCTTATTCAATACCAACGAAAAGGAATAAATTTTAACGCTAAGCACAGAAAATACATTTTCGAGCATCTTCCTCAGAAATCAATAAAAGAATAAATGCTTCACAAACTCATATATAGGCTGTCCTAAATCAATTGAGAGGCAATTATTCAATAAAATAACAGTTGTCCAATAAAAACAGTTGTTCAATAAAACGATCACTTCAACCTACTCAAACAATAAAATGAATCAAATGGTTCTATATCAAATCAACCGTATTTGTGTAAAAATGTTGCATATACACAAATGACAAAAAACATTATAAAATAAAATCCAAAGGTAAAAATACTTTTGAAAAAGTATTCAATTGTATAAATTTATATATATATATATATATATATATATATATATATATATATATATATTTGAATGTTCTTATCTGTGTCAAACATGAAAAGTGCTTTAAACCAAAGGAAGAAAAAAATGAAGTGTGTACTGCCATCTACTGGAAATTTGTAGTGTTATAGTTTTGCAGCTCTTAACTTGAGAACAGGAAGAATAGATAACATGTTCATAGGTTGGTACTAGGCTATCGGTCCTAAGGCCTATGCAAGCCTAGCCATAACAATTCCCTGGAAATTTTTTCCCACAATATAGATCCCCGGGATGAATTTCCTATCTCTCATCCAATCATCAAGGTTCCTTTTGAAGAGGGTCAATGAGGTGCTCTGCTTGACATGTATGGGCAGTCTATTCCAGAGTATGGGGTCTCTGGGTCAGGAACCTATCCCTCCAGCATGTTTTGTTCAATGTGATGATAAGGTTTAGATCCCTGGAGCGTGTGGCTCTGAGGGATTGGGATTTCTTTAAGTGCAGCATGTCCACCAGCTCAGGGTTTGACATGGCCTTGTATGTTAAGCAGAAATCGCCTCTGAGTAGACAATATGCCACAGAGTATAGCTGGAGTTTTGGTCAGCCTATGGCATCTGCTTTAGGCCTGTGATTCTTTTAGTGAGGTATTTCTGTGGCCTTTCCAGCTGTTGCAGATGTCTTGTGAGGTACATCCCAAATGGGGCATTATACTCTATAATGGGTCTAATGAGGGATGGGTACAGTGGGACAATGACCTCCATTTTTCTGGATGAAAAGCCCTTAGTGATGAGGTGTGCCACGTAGAAGGATTTCCTGACTGTTTTGGCGATATGGTTATCGAAAGTGAGACCACTGTCCACTAGTGCCCCCTAAGTCTCTCATCACACTTCCGATGTTTAGTGTCCTGCCACCTATGTGGTAGTTCATGGGTACATGTTTTTTTCCAAAGGGGATGACGATACATTTCTTGGCATTAAGCTTGAGCCCATTGCTCTGGCACCAGGCATCTGTTTCTGTAAGGCCCTTTTGTAGAATATCCACATCATTTGGGGATTTAATAATGGCTCCTGCAGAGTCCCTTAATGTTGGCCTGTACTTCAGAAAAGTAGATGCCAAACAAGAGTGGTCCCAGGACTGAACCCTGAGGTACTCCACTTGTCACTTGTCTGGAGCTGGATTTGGAGTTGGCTACTTTTACAGTCTGGGTTCTGTCAGTAAGCCAGTTGGCAACCCATCAAGTGACGTAGGGATTTATGCCCAGCTTAGTAAGTTTATCTAGGATTCCAGAGTGGAGGATGGTGTCGAAGGCCTTGGCGAGGTCCAGATAGGCTGTGTGGACCTCCTTACCCTCGTCCACAGCTCTGGACACCGATTCGAAGAAGTCAATCAGATTCAGGAGACAAGATCGGCCCTTCACAAACCCAAACTGGGTGGGGTCCAGTGTCTGGAGGTTGCCAATGTCTTTGTTTATAAGTTCCATGATAATGCATTCCATGCCCTTGCAGATCAGACTTGTCAGACTGATGGGACGATAGTTCCCGGGATCCAAGGTGGATCCTCCCTTGTGGAGCGGGATAACTGTAGCTATGCGCCACTCAGTGGGCACGAAGCCTGAGGTGAGGCTATGATTACACATGACACTTAGGTGGGGTGCCAGTTAATTTTGTAGTTCATGTAGTACACAGCCTGGGATGTCATCTGGTCCCATGGATGCTGTATTCTTAGCTTTGGAGAGTGCTGTTTCTACCTGTGTGGCTGTGATTATCGGAATTTGGCAATCTTTTGGTACTGAGATGGGCCCTTTAGGGGGTGAGAGGGGAGTGAAGTTGGCACTAACATCGATCTGTCAGGATATCGGCAATATCCTTGGGATCAGTATATTTAATGCCATTCTGTTGTAGTTCAGAGCAGATCTGAGCATTACCATTTAGATTCTTGACATAACTATAGAATGCCTTGTGGTTGTCTTTGGAATCTTTGGCAATTTTATTTTCATAACTAGCTTTTGAGGATTTCATGAGGGATCTCAGCTTCTTACGGAGGCTGGTGAGGGAGTTTTTTGCATCCTGGGATTTTCCTCTTTTCTGCAACAGTTTTTTCCTTCTGTTGTATACTTTGTTTATAGCAGGGGACCGCCAGATTGGCTTCCTTTTTTTGGAGAAGAACATCTTGGTTCTATTTGGGATGGCACGATTCATGCATGAGTGGATGTGCTCATACAGTGCCTTAGTGTAGGATTCTGCAGTCAAACTTCCAGATCCTGTCTGTGTGGGTGTTGTGAAGTTTGTCACTTCTGACTTCAGTAGCATGAAGTTGGCTTTGGAGAAGTTTTTTAAGGAGGTTTCCTTACTGGGGGGTGGGATGTGTATGTCAAGGGTGATTTGCTTATGGTCAAACCTGACCAATGAGGGGGTGACCACTGGTGTGGAGCATCTATCTCCCATGTTGGTAATGACCAGGTCTAGGATATTGGAGCCCCTGGTGGGACAATGGAGTAGTTGATCCAGGGCGTTGGAATTTCTGAATTGCAAGAACCGTTGGGAAAAGGAGTTGGTACCCGAGCAGTTTTCCCTATTAATGGCAGGGTAGTTGAAATCACCTATTATTAGGGTGTCTGGTTGTATCTTAATATTTTCCAGTATGTTTAGGAAGGTGTAGTGAGAATATTGGGGTATGGTGGGGAATCTTTAGCAAGCTACAATTTGGATTGCAGTCTTACCTAGTGTTAGTTGCACCTGGAGAATTTCAGATGCATTGTGTTTGGCAACTAGCCTGGAGGTGTGAATATCCTTGGTGAATATGGACACTCCTCCACCTTTAGTGTTTCGGTCTTGGTTTTGTGGCCAAAAAGTGTGGTAAGAATTGTAGCCTGGTATTGCAGGGGTGCTCTCTGGAGCCTTGAACCAGGTCTCAGTCACTGCACAGATATCAATGTTTTCCATTTTTAGGAATGCCTCGAGAGAGTGCATTTTGAGGTTTAGACTTCTAGCATTGAGTAGCATTACCTTCAGATTTTGCATGCTTGTATCTGTTACGGTGGTGGTTTTATCCTTTGAACCTTGCCTAAAAAGGCAATATAGGGGTGGCAAGAGCTTTAGTCAGTAACCTGAATTCCAGGGGTGACAGGTGCAGGCCATCTCTGGCAAAGCATCATGGTTTGTCGATCATGTCTTCCCAGGCAGACAAATACTGGATCCCCTTTGAATGACACCAGAAGCTTAGCCAATTGTTGAAGTCAATCACTTTGTCCTTATACTGTGGTATCATTCTGGGCGAAGGCAGGATGCTACTCAGGGCTAGGGTCATACCTGCCTGGGTCACATGATCCAAGAGCTCTTCCATGTCTCTTTTCATGTAGTCCAGAGAGGTACGTCTCAAGTCATTTACTCCAGCATGGACAATGACAGAGTCGTTATTTGTACTTGTTGTGGAGTGACTTGAGTGCATGCATTATGTGGCGGATCCTGGCACCCGACAGGCAGCTGACTGTAATTTTCTCCTTGTTCAGCCTGGTGAGTGGGACATCAGTGTGCCTGACTACAGAGTCACCTATGACTAAAGTGTTGGGTACATTGTCTTGCCTTAGGGGCTGTTGTTGGGAGGCACACTGGTGTTGTGAGCTATGTGTCACTTTGGTTGTGACTGGTGTTTGCGTTTCGTCTTCGGAGGTCCTTGTTGCTTGGGCAGGTTAATTTTAAGGGTCTCCACATATGTGGGTTTAGTGTTGCTATGTGTGGGAGTTGATGGTGTGGGTTTTGAAGGGCTATGAGTTGCTAGAGGTGTAATGCAGGTGTTAGCCTTCTCCTCTTGACTGTCTAGCACAGTCTTGACCGGAGAGAGCTTTGCTTCCAGTTTGGCTATATAAGTGCATCTCTCGCAGGTTGTAGTGTTGAGTGGTAGGAGGAGAGGATTGTCTGTGTACATGAGGCAGTTGCCACATTGCCCCAGTATGCCCAGATCCACCAGGCTGACAGGAGAAACCACCGGAAGCTGTCCCTTGGACATGCCTGTTTAGGTGCTTTTTTGTAAGGTTTAAGAGCTGTTTTCCCTTACCTTTGCAAGGTACTTCGCAATTGTAGGCTGTTTAGTGCCTATGATTAATTTCTCCTTATTGACAAGGAGAGCTGAGTGCTTGTATCAGGTTCAGGCTTCCTAGTGCTTTACAGCAAGTGCTAGTCACAGGGGTTCAGATTTTAGTGCTACTACTGAGAAACCAGCTAGTTTTAAGGGAAAATTTGAAGAGCAGATTTTCTGGCACCTGGAATAGTTTAACTGTAGCTTCGTAGTGCTGCACGATGTGAAAAATGTGCAAACACACACGTTTTTAAGCCAGAAAGTTTAAAGGGATAGAAATCAGCCCAAAAAGGCTAATAAAATTACAATTTCAGAGCTGGAAACCACTCCTCTAGCATTAGATAGGCAGTACAATGCTCACCAGTCCCACTGGTAGGCAGTAGGACTTCCCTCTGTCACAGCAAGGTCTGGATAGCTCTGAGCACAGAAAATAAAGTCCAGAGACAAGCAAGACCTGGGATATGGACTGGCTAGAAAAGGTGGGAAACGAGCAAACAAGATAGTATATATATTTTTTTGTTGAAACAGGCTAAACAATGCAATAATACAGTAAATAAACACAGAAAAGTCTTAACACACGAGTGTGTAGTCCTAAACAGTAAATGCAATTAAAACTCTACAAAATTAGCAATTTAAAACTTTTTAAATGATGCAAGGCAAGTGCACAACTGAAAAACGATTTAAGTGGCAGTAATACAGCAGAATAAGTAGCTAGTCTACATATACAGAAAAGTCTATATATATAGAAAAGCAGCTAAAACACACAAACCCTTCAGATGCAGTGCAACCTAGAGTACTTGAGTTGTAGCAATAATAAAGCAATTACAGTTATAATAAATGCTCTAAAATACACTTTATATTTCCAAAATGTTTGAGAAGCACAGTCAGAACATAAGGAAATTCAGGCAAAAAAAAAATTTTTTTTTTTTTTTTGAAAGGGAAAAAGGAGAAACAGAAGGCCTAATCAAATGGTCTCTCTGTATTAGGTAGAATGAGGTAATGACACTAGACTGGGAGGAGTGTCCCAGATCAGATTTACAACAGGGGCGGGCAACTGCAAAGCCACCAATTATAACACAAGACACCAACAGGGAGGGTGGATGGGAACACTAAAGCTATTAGCCTACAAAGCACTAGAGAAAGCCACAAAATGAAAGTTATTTGTAAAGATACAGAATGCTTTAACTGCAAACAAATCGTTACCTGTGCAGATTTCAATAAAAGTGCTGTATATAAATTGCTAGAACAATAAACTGTATAAATAATCGAAAAAAAAAAACAGGATACTTGTATATCTCAGCTAAGAGTTGTGTCCACACCTCTCATCCACTCTGCTCAGTCATTCAGACCAGGGTTTTTTGTGGCATCCAAAATGATCTGCCAATACAATTCCCTGTATTCTAACTTAGCTTCCCACATACCACCCCTAACTTCCTTGTGAACTACTTCCAAAACAAAGAAGTTAAAGGAAGCTTGTTGGCATGTTAAGGTGTGACAAAATAATGCATTGTTAACATTCTGCTTTTTGATTTCATAATAGTGTCCATAAATTCTTAGCTTTAACTTCCTCTCAGTCTTCCCTACATAGAATGAGTTACAGTGGTGGCAAGTGGCTAGATAAACAACCCCATTAGTATTGCAATTAGAAAAGTTGGTACTCATAATCTGCCTATTTCTACTAGGTATGTATATACTAGAATTGTTGACTACATGTGGGCATTGGGAACAGAACCCACAAGTATTTTTACCTTTGGATTTTATTTTATAATGTTTTTTGTCATTTGTGTATATGCAACATTTTTACACAAATACGGTTGATTTGATATAGAACCATTTGATTCATTTTATTGTTTATTTGAGTAAGTTGAAGTGATTGTTTTATTGAACAACTGTTTTTATTGGACAACTGTTATTTTATTGAATAATTGCTTCTCAATTGATTTAGGACAGCCTATATATGAGTTTGTGAAGCATTTATTCTTTTATTGACTTCTGAGGAAGACCCTCAAAAACGTATTTTCTGTGCTTAGAGTTAAAATTTATTCCTTTTTGCTGGTACTGAATAAACTCTTCGGATATTTATTCACCTTGGTCCTGGGCCCTCATTTGGTTTCTCCAAGCGAACCTTTTGCTCTTGACTCTGTAGTACCTGTCAGGTTTCCTGGGAGCTGGAGGCAAAGTATCAGGGGTAAGGCTGGATTCCAAGAAGACATCATCTATAACTTTCAGAACAGGAGGGATGGCTAGAGGCCTGTGCTGAGGCAAGTTTAAAATTCTCCGAGTCTCTTTTTGGACTGTGAGTAGTCCTGGCACTCCCAGCGGAAATGCTCTCTAAGGGTATGCAGGGTTTCACCCAAAGGAAAAATCTTCTTGTGGGGAAGCAGAGGGAATAGAATCCTCTGCATCAGAATCCTCATAGGTGCATAAGGGTATGTCCTGGTAATCAGAAGGATCAGAGTCAAGAGACTCATGATCTGAAGATTCAGAAAAAAAAATCAGTTTTTGGTCTTTTTGAGGGGGAAGGCTGGCTTCCCCTAACTAAAGTAATAAGACTTTTAGCCATTCTAAGCAATTGTTTCTGAGGCACGTGGGCCTGGGAATGCGCTTTGGTCGCCAGTTTCCTGTGTGAATTCTGGGCCTGAGAAATTCAGTATTTTTTGTTTGAAACAAAGTCGTTGGTTTAATATGAAACTCGGAAGGCCTGAGTACACCCTCAGAAGCTGGTATCTGCACAGTGGCTCCGGACCCATCCAAGGTAGAGACATCTGCAGGTTCCACAGTCGAAGAAACATCTCGCAGCATACTGGACTACGAATGCGTCTCAGTAGAGGCCTACGAATCTGTAGAAGTGGGAATCAGGGGCTGCGAAAGTGCCTCACTGAGTACCGTCAGACTGCGACTAGTTTAACGGAAGTGTCGTCGGCAGTCTTGGAGCTATGCGGTCTGCCTTTATCCTTACGTTTTTTTGGAAGATCGGTAGTCGGATGGCTTATTCAAGTCATTTTGGAATACGGAGAACGAGAGTGAAAGAATTTAGCAACAAAAATAGCCCGATGACGAATAGTTCGGGCATTTAACAAGGCACAAAACCAACAGAGAGGAATGTCATGGTCTGGGCCTAAACAGCAGTAAGAATGAAAATCTCTGTGAGGTATTTGCGTTCCAGAGGCAAGACAGTTATTAACTTTTTCTGACATTGGTTAGAGCAAGAAAAAAGGATCCCCAACGGGGTACTCATCTTTTAGAAGACTTCAGGTCTGAAACTCAAAAAATGAAAACTTCAGGAGGCGGCCGACCGGCACTTGCAAACTGCTTCTGTTTCGGACACTGCAAGGCAAGAAAAGATGATGTAATGGTGTCGGCTGCATGTTTTATACCCCTGACGACCTGACGTCACAGAAGTGACAGCATCCGATGCAGAAATCCCAAGACTCTGGTATTCAGGCCGACTGAGGGCTACCTGCAAGCAGATAACCCAAATGTGATGACTGCAACAGTGAAACACAAAGAACATCCAGGACTGCAACAGTGAATACACTCGAACATCTACATTTATGTTAAGTGTACAAAACTGTACTATGTTCTTGGCGTTTCATTGTTGCAGTCATCACATTTGGGTTGATTCCCAAAGCTGAGGAAAAGGGTGGAGGCAGTCAAGGAGACTAGGGGCTGGCTAGGATGCCCTGCAAAACTGCAGTGCCAAAGCCTGCCCTGGAATTGGAGAAGATAGGCAGGTGGTAAAGCCTGGTGAAAATGTGAACAGATGACCAGGTGGCAGCCTCCAGGATGTCCCTGGTAGGGACTCCTTTGAGGAAATCTGAAGAGGTGGAGGCTGCTCTGGTAGAGTGAGTCCTGATCCCTTTACGGGGAGGTTTTCCATGTTGCTTGTAACAGAAATGGATGTAGTGTGCTATCCATTTGGAAATTGTTTGTTTGGAGATGGTTTTGCCCTCTACCCCTGCAGCAGAGCTGACCAGTAATTGATCAGTCTTTCTGAATGATTTAGTCCTGTCTACACAGAATCTGACCTGTCTGTGCACATCTAGAGAGTGCAGGATCCTTTCCCCCTTGTTTTGTGGGTTAGAGAAAAAGGTGGGCAAATGAATGGCTTGGTTGAGAGCCACACTGGACACCACTTTGGGCATAAAGGATGGGTTAGTCCTGAGGGACACCCTGTCAGCATGGAAGATGATGAAGGGCACTACAGCCATGAGTGCTTGTAGCTCGCAGAGTTTCTGGCTGAAGTGATGGCCAGAAGAAAAGTGGTCTTCCAGGAGAAAAATTTTAACTCTGCTGAAGATGCTGGTTCAAAGGGGGGGCAGGGTGAGCTTTTCCAACATAAAGTTTAGGTCCCAAGCTGGAGTATGTGCTCTTCTGAGTGGCCTCAAGTTGCTATCCCCTCTTAGGAACTGTTTGATCAGAGAGTGTGAGAAAAGGGGGTGCTCAGTGTGGAAATGAGCAGAGATAGCAGAGGCATGAATTATCATAGAGGAAAAGGAGAGACCACCATGTAACATGTCAGCTAGGTAATCCAGGATGAAAGGTAGGGAGGGCTGTGCCATAACGGCTCCCTTAGCCTGAATCCAGGTGCAGAACCTTTTCCATTTGTCAGCATAAGACTTTCTAGTGCTAGGGTGTCTAGCCCGACGTATAACATCTAGAACCTGTTTACTGAGGTTGGCAGATTGATCAGTGGTCAGGGAATAAACCAGGCTGCCAAACTGAGGGTCTGCAATTGGGGATGCATGAATTCGCCTTCCCTCTTGGTCAGAAGGGTTGGGGTCTGAGGGACATGCCATGGTGGCAGAGGGAATAGGCTGCGCAGCAGTGGGTACAGCAGAACTTGCTGAGCTGATGGCTGGTGTGGGAGGCAAAGAGGTCGACCTTTGGGGTGCCCCATTTCTGAGTTATTAGGGAGAAGGTTCTTTGGTCTAGCTGCCACTCGTGTGGGTCCAGAAAAGTTCTGCTTAAGTGGCCTACCAGAGAGTTTAGAGAGGCTGGCAGGAATTGTGCTAACAGGTGGAGTTGCATGGCAGAGGGTATGTGCCAAAGGGTCATGGTCAGCCTGTATAGAGGGTGGGAGTGAGTCCCTCCCTGCTTGTTGATATACCACATCACAGTGGTGTTTGTTTTGATCAGAAGAGCCCCTGGGGAGAGAAGAGGCTTGAAAGCTGTCAATGCGTGCTGGACAGCTAACATCTCTTTTTGGATGATGTGCAGGTGGACTTGCTGTGGGCTCCACTGGCCCTGTATGCACCTGCCGTCCAGTTGTGCACCCCAGGCATAGTCTGATGAGTCTGTGTTGAGGGTCTGGGCGGCTGGGTGCGGTGAGAAAGGTAGTCCTTGTTGTGGGAGCATGCTGCTGCCCACCAAAGAAAATCTTTCCTTAGGCAAGGTATCACTGGTATAAGAGTTTCTAGGTCTTAAGAGTGTTGACACCAAAGGCTTTTTAGGTAACACTGTAATTTCCTCATATGCAGTCTGGCATACGGAATGAGTAGAATGCAAGATGCCATGAACCCCCAAGCTTGCAGGATTTTCCTTGCAGATAACTGGGGTCTGATGGCTAGTTGAGAGAAGTAGGCTGTCAGGTAAGTTTGCTTTTCTGGTGTAAGGAATGCCATCTGGGATGCTGTGCCAGGTTTGCTCCCAGGAATATAATCCTTTGGGTAGGTACTAGTTTGGATTTCTTTTCATTGATTGATAGGGACTTTACAAAGGCCAGGTGCTTGAGCAGCTTTTCCTGACTGTCTTCCTGAATTAGGCAGTCATCTAAGTATGGGTGAATTTGGATATTCCTTTGTCTGCAAAAAGCAATGGCGGGAGCCAGACATTTTATGAAAACTCTGGGAGCAGTAGATAAGCCAAAGGGAAGTGCAAAGAACTGAAAGTGCAGAGATCCTGCCCTGAAATGTAGATATGTCCTGCATTATTCCCTGATAGGAATGTGGAGGTAGGCCTCTTTTAGGTCTAGGGTGGCTAGCCAAGCATTCTTGGAGAGCATGGGTAGCAGTTGCTAGAGGGTAAGCATTCTGAATTTTGGTAACGCCAGGAAGGTGTTTAGAATGGATAGATCGAGGATGGGACGCCACATGCCCACTTTTCTGGGTACCAGAAAGAGCCTGGAGCAGAAACCTTGGCCTATCTGTTCTGCAGGAACATGCTCTATTACCCTCATAGAGAGCAGGGAAAGGAATTGCTTTCTCGCCTCTGCCCACTGGATTTGGTGGTAGCTCTGGGAACCCTTTTGGGGTAGGAAGAGTGTGGAAAGAAAATTTGTATCCCTGGGACACTATGTTGAGGACCCAGCAGTCGTTGGCAATGGTGGCCCAGGTGCTTGCATGGAAGGAGAGTTTTCCTCCTAGGGGCAAGTGCAGGTGGGCAGAGGGAGGGGGTGGGGGAGGAAAGTTATTGTGAGTTCTTACCATGAGGGGGTGACTTTGAACTCCCTGGTTTTGAAGTGGAGGAACTCCACTGCTTTGATCTCTGCATTCCCTGTGGCTGCTGTCTGGGGGTCTGCTTCCCCGGGGTCTGGGCTGAAGTGACCAGGTGGGGGCAGAAAAGGACCAGTGCTTGGAGGGGCAATGGCTGCTGAACCTGGGTGGCTGGACCTGTAGGAAATCCTTAACTGTCTGCATAGATTTAGCTTTTTCTTCCATCTTTTTTAAGACATCCTCTGCCTTGGTGCCAAATAAGTTGTCTTTGCGCAAGGGTGCCATCCAATAATTTAGATGTGACATGGTCTGGCAAGGGCTGTTCCGTAAGTCAAGCATGCCTTCTAAGGACAGAATCGGTGACTGCTGCCCTGCAAGAACATTCTAGGGCAGCAAAACCACAGTGTAAGATGTGCTTAGTTACTTGACTTGCAGAATGCATTAACTTTTGTAACTCTTTAGATTTTGGACAAGCAGGAAAGGAAGACACTTTTTGTTTGAGGAGTTCCATAGTATATTGCTGAAATTGTAGCATACGGAACTGACAATTTAGTGCTCTGATAGCAATAGTAGCAGAGGTGTACACTTTTTTACCTCTTCTGTCTAGTGTTCGGGAATCCCTATCTGAGGGGGTGGGATTCTTAGCAGAGGTTGCTTTAATTCCTTAGGCCATTAAGAAATTATGTCAGGGTCAGCAGTAGGATTTTTAAAAAGAAATTTGTGTGAGTCAGGGACTCTGTAATACCGGTCAGGTTTTCTGGGAGAAGGAGGGAGGGTGTCAGGAGTCAAACTGGATTCCAGGAAAACATCGTCCACAACATCCAGGACTGGGGAAATGGCCAGGGGTCTGTGCTGTGGACGATCTAAGAATTCTCTTGAGTCTCTTTTTAGACTGAGGATAGTCCTGACATTCCTACTGGAAATACTCCCTTAAGGTATGAAGGGTTTTCCCAAAGGAAAAATACTTTGGTGGAGAGGCTGAAGGAATGGATTCCTCTGCATCAGAATCCTCATAAGCAGAGAGGTGTTGCATGTCTTCAAATTCAGATGCATCAGAGTCAGACTCCTGTTCAGATAAAACTACTGGGGACAGATCTCTTTTCCTTTTGGAAGGGGTAGCTTGGCTTCCCCCTGATCAGCATGATACCCTGGGCCTTAGAAAGTAGGTAGCTTTCGAAAGAACGGTAGACGCGAAAGAAGTTGTCGGTTTGTGAATCGGTAGTGCGAAGTACTTCCTCGGAAGACGGTGCCTGCTCAGCGGCTCCGGACCCATCCAAGGTAGAGACAACCACAGGATCCTTAGTCGAAGAGTTTTGCGGCATACCAGACTCCGAAAGGGTCTCGGTAGCAGCCTGGAAATCCACAGAAGCACGCATCAGGAGCTGTGAAAGGGCCTCAGTGAGGACTGGAGAACTGACGACTAGATTAACTGAAGCGTCGTCGGTAGGTTTGGACCTGTGCAGTCTGTCTCTGTCTTTATCCTTACGTGTTTTTGGAAGATCTGTCAGATGACTTACCAAAGCCATATTGGAATTCGAGGACTGTAAGCGAAAATACCTAGCTACAATAAAGGGCCCAACGACGTATAGTTCTGGCAGTAAACAAAGCACAATAGCGACAGCGAGGGATGTTGTGGTCTGGGCCTAAGCAAGTGACGCAGTAAGAATGAAAGTCTCGGTGTGGTATTTGCTTTCCACAGGTGAGACAATTGTTAACTTTTTCTGACATCGGTTAGAGCAAGAAAAATGGATCCCCCAACAGGGTACTTAGCTTTAGAAGACTTTAGCTTCAATTCGGAAGATGAAACTCTGGTAGCGGCCAACCGGCAGTTGTGCAAACTGCTTCTGCTACGGGGTCCTCGGCAAGCAAGACTGATGTAATGGCACCGGCTGCCTTACTTTATACTACTGACGACCTGACGTCAGTCCTGAAGCGACAGCAACAGATGCAGAAATACTAAGCCTCTGGTATTCGGGCCAGCCGAGGGCTACCCTGGTAGGGATAACCCAAATGTGATGACTGCAACAGTGAAACACGAAGAACACCCTATACAACCAAGCACACACACAAAAAACACTAATCACTTTGAAAAGACCTACTCACAACTTGGAGCTCAAGAATCACGATGCGTTGGATACCCACGGCAAACAAGATATGACGATTGGAAGGTAGTGATGGTGTATTATGGGTAAGGAGAGGAGCTTGGAGCAGATGCTTGTGAAGTAATCTTAGTCTCACCTCCGGATACGTACCCAGGGAGTGGCGCACAGCAACTGTGGTCCCACTTCACAAAGGCGGTGCCTCCATCGACCCTGGAAATTACCGTCCCATTAGCTTGACAAGCCTCATCTGCAAAGCCATGGAGAGGATCATAATGGATCTCATAAATAAAGACATAGATCCAACCCAGTTTGGCTTTGTCAAAGGCAGATCATGCCTTTTAAACTTGGTTGACTTTTTCGAAACAGTCACCAAGGCCATTGATCCAGGAAAGGCAGTCCATACAGCCTACCTAGACCTGGCGAAGGCTTTCGATACAATACCCCACTCGGGTATCATTGAAAAACTCATCAACTTAAATGTAAACCCATACATTACAAGATGGGTTGCAAACTGGCTGAGTGATAGAACCCACAGGGTCAGAGTTGCTGGCGCCATGTCAGACTCAAAGCCTGTCACAAGTGGTGTCCCACAGGGCTCAGTCCTGGGCCCACTCTTGTTTGGCATCTACTTTTCTGAAGTGCAAGCAAACACAGGAGGGTGACAAAGTTTGCAGATGACTGCAAACTGGCCGTGAAGTGAAAAACACATCTGACACAGATATCCTTCAGAAGGGCCTCACAGAAACGGATAACTGGTGCCAGAGCCATGGCCTAAAGTTAAATGCCAAGAAATGCATAGTCATACCCTCGGGAAAAACAAGGTTACCTAGCTACCATATAGGTGGCAATCCACTGATCACAGAAGGCGTTATCAGGGACCTGGGGACCCAGGTTGACAGTAGCCTTTCATTACTCATATTGCTAAGCTAGCTAGGAAGACCCTCTACATTGCCCACCTTATCTTGAAGGGATTGACATCTACATCAAGGGAGGTCATAGACTCGCTATACTCATCACTCATCAGACCAAAGGTTGAGTACAATGCCCCCATCGGAATGTATCTGACCCGACACTTGCAGCACCTGGGGGGGCCACAAAAGTTCCTCACCAAAAGGATAAAGGGTCTCAAAATCTGTCTTATGCTGCCCGACTGAAGAACTCCAGCTATATTCAGTTGCTTACGCTTGCTCAGAGGTGACCTGTGCCTGACATACAAGGCCATGTCAAACCCAGATTTGATGAACATGCTTCATCTCAAAAATCTAGATCCCTCAGAGCCACAACAAGGCGGGAGACTTAAATCTCGAACACGGGTTATTAATAGGACGTGCTGAGGGATAGATTCATCACCCAAAGACTCCCCATGCTGTGGAACAAAATCGGTATATGTGAGGCAGAGCACTGGCTGGCCTTGTTCAAGAGGAATCTTGACCAATGAATGGGAGAATACACCCCAGGGGTTACCTCAGTGTCACTGCTCGACAGAGGCACAGCAAAATAATGGGCATAGTTTCTCCAACTAAAGGGGTATGTAGCCACAAAACTATGGGCTAGGCTTGTAAATGCCTTCGGGCAGATAGCCTAGTATGAACCTATGAACCTAAGTTGCTGGCACAGATTCAATACGGATCAAGTACCCACAGGTTGAAGATCAAATTAAGTAAACTACTTCAGATCTTATATTCTCTGCAACTCAAAGTAGAATGACGTTATAAAGAAGTTGACTGACAGATGTCTTGTAAGAGCCTCACTCTATTCATCTGGAAGCATGCAAATGGTGTCTGCCTTCTTGTGGGCTCCAGCAGCTGACTTTGGAAGCTTCTAGCTGCCAAGACAGCAATCTTTATCACTAGCTCCAAAGCAGAGATGAAAAATGGATGGTCATTCTTCTTCTTTCTAAGATATGCACAGAGACATTTCAGGAGAGGGGCAAGACAAATGCACAGAGGACCTCATGAGCCTCAATGTTTCTCCAAAGAAAGGTCAACTGCAGATGACCTGGAAGGTGGGAAGGACCAATTGCCACTGACCACCTCAAAGAGAGTATTCTCCAAATTCACAAAAGATCCTGCCCCTCACTATCTCCAGAATGCAGCTCACATATGGTTAAAACAAGGACAAACACTCATAATATGTCATATGTTAGAGGGAACTAGCATCTGCCAAAGGTGTAATTTAGATACAAGAAGCCTGTACCAGGTCAGCACAGGGATCAGGCCACACTCCTTAAGGGCTCAGGTCTCACACCTGTATCTCAAGCTTCCATCAGACACCAAACATTTGCTTGATGTCAAGGATATGATGCCATGCTATTCAACAAGAAAGCAAAGTCAATGTTGCAGACTTAGCTGGCAATCTGCCAGCCATGACAACACTTTGCAGATTATTTTCAATGCAATGAATGCAGGAATTTTCTCTGCCATGCACAGAGACAGAGATCCCAACTGCATGCATAGTAGAGAAAGAACTGGTGAGCTGATAAGCTATGTGTATTTATGTTGCTAAAGTGTGAAGTCAATACTGGCAGTGGCAGCAAGCAAGGAAGTTCTGACAGTGGTAGCTTCCAAGAAAAATCCCAAGTTGTAAATTTGAAGAGGATGAACACCCAGTGATAAAACTCTACCAAGGCTTGCTCCCAGATGTTAACTTAGCAAATTCTTCACCTACCTGTCAATCATCCTTTTTTGTTTCCCCTAAAGTGGCTGCTAGACTACCACAAGATAAAAGCATGTGATCTCTGGTAAATCAAAGTTTGTTCTGTGTGCATTTGTTTATAAGCAAACAGTAAAGGTGAGTGGGCAGTACAGAGATGTCCTACAGCAGGGATGTAAAAAATTCTAAATAACAGTAACTCTGGAAAAATTTGTTTTTTGAATTCTGACCCACATAAAGAAAATAAATATTTCCACATAGATTTATGACTGAGCTCATGCAAAATAAAAAAAAATTAGACAAACTAAATATGCAGTTACCAGTATTGCACTCTACTTCACACTAACATTTAACCAGTGAGATGCATGGGGGTGAAATACCTGCTGCGCTTGGAGACGATGTTGAAGCTGAAGTCTCAGCTGATTTGGTTGGTTGGGAATGACATGAGGCCTGATAGGAGGTCTTGACATCCGTACATAAACATGTCGTTGCCCCATCTGATTTGGCATAGGATGAAAGCTTGGATCCTGTATGGCTGGATAGTTGCCCTGTGTCATCTGAGGCTGAGTTGCATATGGCTGGCTGTAAACTGGTGGCTTTTGTTCGACCATTAGATTCTGTTCTTGACTTGAATAGGACTCTTGGTCAATGGTATGAGACTAAAGGCAAAGAAAAAAAAACAATCATTGTTTCATTCTTGTTTTTTTTTTTTTTTTTTTTAAGTATAAAAGAAAAGATCCATGAATTTTTTGCACCAAAACTCTGTTGCTACAGGGTGCTTCGCTTACTAAAACATGAAGCAGAAAGCCTTTAAAAGTACAGCTGCATGAGGTACTCACCATAAGAGAATATTTTCAAGGTTTACTGCAGCAAGCCATACATGGGCCAGGATTAACATGGTCATGTTGTCTCAGCAGATGTGTAACCTAGAGAAAAGTACAGTTGTGTACCTACCATAAATGTAGATGTTCGGGTGTATTCACTGTTGCAGTCATTACACTTGGGTTTATCCTGCTGGCAGGCTACCCACAGTCGGCCTGAATTCCAAAGTCCTGGTCCGGCGTCGGATGCTGTCGCCTCTTCCCAGACGTCAGTGCGCCAGGGGGTATACAAGATGTAGCCGATGCCATGTTCTTCAGTTTTTCTTGCCCCAGATGTCAGGTGCCCCCAAAAGGGTAGGCTAAAAAACATTGCTTATAAAAAGCATGCACTAAAATAAACATTACCTTCATCTACAAGCAAATACACCACATAGGTTGTATAGAATAGAGAAGTACAGATAAGTCCCAGCAAAGAAAGGGGGATGGTGGGTGGGTAACCTGGACTGCAACAGTGAATACACTTGAACATCTACATTTATGGTAGGTACACAACTGTACTATGTTCATCGTGTTTCACTGTTGCAGTCATTACACTTGGGTTGAATTCCAAAGCTGAGGTTGGGCGGCTGGGCCTAAATAGAATTAGGAGTGGCTATGAGGCCCTGCAGAACTGCAGTGGCAAAGCCTGCTCTGGATTTAGAGTAAAGAGGTAAGTGGTAGTGCTCAGTAAAAGTGTGCACTGAAGCCAAGTTGCAGCCTCCAAAATATCCTTGGTTGGTACTCCTCTGAGGAAGGCTGCTGAGGTGGCTGCTGCCCTGGTAGAATGTGGTCTAATGCCTTTAGGCACTGATTTGCCATGTTGTGAACAGCAGAAAAGAATGCAGTATCCTATCCATTTTGAAATAGTCTGCTTTGAGATCGCCTTTCCTTCTGATCCTGCAGCATATGCCACTAAAACTTGCACAGTCTTGAGTTTTGTTCAAGTAGAAGCGTAGCTGTCTGTGTATGTCCAAAGAATGCAGAAGTCTCTCCCCCTTTATTCTGTGGGTTTGGGTAAAAAGTAGACAAATGAATGGTTTGGTTAAGAGCCACAGTGGACACTACCTTAGGCATAAATGTTGGGTTTGTCCTTAGAGAAACCCTGTTCGGATGGAAGATAATAAAAGGTTCCACAGCCATTAATGCCTGTAACTCTGAGACTCTTCTAACTGAAGTTATTGCTAGGAGCAGAGCTGTTTTCCATGATAACAATTTTATCTCAGCTGTATTGGCTGGCTCAAAAGGAGGCCATGTGAGTTTTTCCAAGACAAAATTGAGGCCCCATGCAGGTATTGGTGCTCTCCTTGGAGGTCTTATGTTTTTGGCCCCCCCTGAGGTACTGCCTAAGCAATGGATGTGAAAAAATAGGTGGGTCCGTATTATAATGAGCTGAAATGGCAGAGGCATGGATCTTAACTGATGAGATGGATAGGCCTTTGTCCAGCATCTCAGTTAGATATTGTAAAATCTGAGGAACATTTGGAACAAGCGTGTCAATTCCTTGGGCCTGGTTCCAAGCACAGAATCTCTTCCATTTTTCTGCATAAGATTTTCTGGTGCTGGGCCTCCGGGCCTCCAAAATAACATCCATAACTGCTTTAGAGAGAGGTGTATTCTGAATGGTTACACTATCCGCCATGCAGCTAGATTTAGGGGATCTGATTCTTTTGTTGGGTCAGTAAATGAGGAATTTGAGGCAATGTCCAGGCTGGGCCTTGAGACAAGCTCCTTAGGATTGGGTATCAGTGTTGGCGTGGCCAATCCGGGGCAATCAGTATAATTTGTGGCTTCTCTTGTCTGACCTTTAGGAGTACCTTGGGGAGGAGAGGCAGTGGAGGAAATGCATATACTGTAAGGTTGTTCCAGCTGAATGACAAAGCATCCACTTTCCATGCTTGTTTGTGATAAGTCCTTGTGCAGAATCTCTGAAGTTGGCAGTTGTGAGGGGAGGCAAAAAGATCTATGTCTGGGCATCCCCATTTCCTTGTTATCATGTTAAAGATTTGTGGATCTAGTTTCCACTCGTGAGGATCCATAAGGTTTCTGCTTAGTTCGTCTGCCAGAACGTTTGTTTTCCTGGCAGGAATTGTGCTTGCAGGTGTACTTGGTAAGTCAATGCTGTGTTCCACAAAATCATGGCTTGTTTGCAGAAGGGGTAGGAATGTGTGCCTCCCTGCTTGTTTATGTACCACATGACTGTGGTGTTGTCCGTCTTTATCAGCAGCTGTCCTGGATGAAGTAGGTCCTTGAAGGCTGTCAGGGCATTTTGTACAGCTAGCATCTCTTTTTGATGTGAAGATGCCTTTGGCTTGCGGGCCATGTGCCCTGAATACATTTTCCTGCCATGTGGGCCCCCCAGGCATAATCTGATGAATCTGTTAGTGTTTGCCTGGCTGTGGGTAAAGTGAATGACTGTCCCTTGTTGTGGTGACAGGCCTGTGCCCACCATCAAAACTCCTGTTGCAAGCAGGGAATGAGTGAAATTAATGATTCCAGGCTGTGGCAATGTTGAGTCCTAACACTTTTTAGATACCATTGTAGTTTCCTCATATGCAGTCTTGCATATGGAATTAGCAGAATGCAGGATGCCATGTAGCCCAGAGCCTGCAGAATTTTTCTTGCAGATAACTGGGTCTTTGTTGCCATGCTTTCAAACTAAGAAGTCAGTTGCCTTTGTTTGTCTGGCGTGAGATAAGCCATCTGGGCAGTTGTATTTAAGCTTGCACCCAGGAATATTATCTCTTGAGAGGGTACTAGTTTTGATTTCTTTTCGTTTACTGTGTACCCTAGGCAAATTAGTAATGTTTTTACAAACGCCAGATGCTTTAGTAGAATGTTTTTGGTTTCTGCTTGAATAAGGCAGTCGTCCAAGTAGGGATATATTTGAATTCCTCTTTGTCTGCAAAATGCAATTACTGGTGCCAGGCATTTTGTGAAGACCCTGGGCGCAGTAGATAAGCCAAAGGGCAGTGCAGAGAATTGGTAGTGCACTGAGCCAGCTATGAATCTGAGGTATCTTCTGCAAGATTGTCTGATTGGGACATGCAGGTATGCCTCTTTGAGGTCCAAAGTTACAAGCCAAGCCTTCTTGCCCAGAATTTTGGAACGTCCAGAAAAGTATTTAGAATAGACAGGTCCAGAATTGGTCTCCATGCTTTGCCCTTTCTTGTTACTAAGAAAAATCTTGAGTAAAATCCTTGTCCCTGCTCTTGTTGTGGCACTGGCTGAATAGCCCTCATGTCCATGAGAGATGAAACTTGTTTATGTGCCTCTGCCCATTGATTGTGTGGCAGGTCTGGCATACTTTTTGCCTTTGAAAGGGTGTGAAAGTGGAACAAGTAGCCCTGAGAGACTATATTTAAGACCCATTTGTCCTGGGTGATCATGTGCCAATTTTGTGAAAAAAGTGCTAGCTTTCCCCCTAAGGGTGCTGCCAAAAGATAAATGCTTGGCATGGGCAGAGGGAAGTCATTGGGACTGTTTCCTATATGGCTGTGATTTGTCTTCTCCGCTTTTGGAGGTAGAAGCACCCCATTGTTTGGGCCTGTATGAGCCCTGGGGCTGTTGTCTGCCTCTAGGGCGTCTGTATCTGCCTCTTTGTGGCCTGTCTGACACGGGAAAGGACCAATTCTTAGAAGGCCAGTTCCTGCTAAATCTAGGTGGCTGGCTGTACCTGTAAGAAATCCTTTACTGTCTCCATAGATTTAGCTTTATCCTCCATTTTCTTCAACACCTCTTCTGCCTTAACACCAAACAAAGTATCATGCTGTAATGGAGCATCCAACAATTTTGCTTTAACATGATCAGGCAGAGTCTGTTCCTTTAAGCAAGCATGCCTTCTAATGACAGAACCTGTAACAGCGGCCCTGCAAAAGGCCTCCAGTGAATCAAAACCACATGGCAAAGTATCCTTTCCCACTTCAACTGCATGCAATAAATCCTGCATTTCCTTGTTCTCAGAACATTCAGAATTTGTCAACATTTTCTGTTTTAGCAGACACATTAAGTACTGCTGATATTTAAGCATATGAAACTGACAATTTAAAGCCCTTACAGCCATCTGTCCCGTGCCCTTCAATCTCTATCTGAGGGGACAGGGTTTTTTGCAGTAGAGGCCTTGACCCCTTTGGGATCCTGAGATATAGTTTCTGGGTCAGCAGCAGGGTTTTTATATAGAAATTTATGAGACTCTGGAACCCTGTAGTATCTGTCTGGCTTAACAGGTGCAGGAGGTAAAGAGTAGGGAGACAGGTCGGACTCTGAAAATACATCATCTACAATGTCTAGAACAGGTGGAATAGCAAGAGGTCTGTGCTAAGGTAGTAAAAGAAAGTCTCTGAGCCTTTTCTTAGATTCTGAGTAATCTTGGCTCTCCCAGTGGAAATGCTCCCTCATAGTATGCAGGGTTTCTCCAAAGGAATAATCCTCAGGAGGAGAAGCTGAAGGAATAGATTCTTCAGCATCAGAATCCTCATAGGGAGGAACAGAGTATCCCTGTTCTGAAGAGGAGTCAGAGGAAATTGAAACCTGATCAGATGAATCATATTCAGTGTCTTGCCTAGGCCTCTTATCAGGAGGGGGATGGGAACCCTTGATCACAGTAATTAGGTCTTCGGCCATTTTGAGCATCTGTTTCTTAGGCATGGAAGTCTGTCCTGGAGAGTGATGTACTTGTTTCCTTGTCTTTAAAGCTGTTTTAGTCTGTCTTGGATGCTGACATTGGCCTGATATAAAGCTGTGTAGGTCTGAAAACACCCTCAGAAGCCGATGCCTGCTCAGCGGCTCTGGACCCATCTGAGGGATTAGTTTCCGAAGGCCCAATACCTTGAGTATCCAGAGGCCTAGTTGTCTCCACGTGGGAGTTGGAGGCAGTCTGTGGCTCTGGGGTAGCAAGTGTCAGGGGTTGCGAAAGTGCCTCACTGAGAACTGGCGACTGGCCTAGAAGAGGCTTCATCGTTGGTTTTGGACCTCGGATGCCTGTCCTTTTCTTTTTCTTTGCGCTTTTTATGAACTCCGGTCGTCGGCTGTTCTGACGGCATTATATAGTTAAACCTTCGGCCAAAGTAATGAAATGCAAAATCGTACCGACGCTTAATAGTGCGTTGGTTAAATCTAGCACAAAACCGACAACTAGCAACATCGTAGTCAGGGCCTAGGCAAGGAATACAGTAAGAATGAAAATCTTTATGAGGTATTTGCTTCCCACAAGAAATACAATTGTTAACTTTTTCTGACATTTGTCTGGAGCAAGAAAAAAGTTTCCCCAATGAGGTACTTAGCTTTATTGAAGACTTTGGATCTGAAATTCAATTGTGAAAACCTCAGGAGTCGGCCGACCGGCACTTGTGAACTGCTTTTGCTTCGGGCACCAGGCAGCAAGAAAGACTGAAGAAAATGGCGACGGCTGCATCTTATATACCCCTGGCGTACTAACGTCAGGGAAGAGGCGACAGCAACCGACGCCGGACCAGGACTTTGGAATTCAGGCCGACTGCGGGTAGCCTGCCAGCAGGATAACCCAAGTGTAATGACTGCAACAGTGAAACACGATGAACATCCTACAGTTTTAGTAACAGTTATGGTAACAGAGTGGCTATCCTCATGCTAACAGAGTGGCTATCCTCAAAGGAAGAAAGATACCTCAAGGCACTTTTTTAACCAGTAAGTAACATTGGTCAGGTACCAGGAATTTGCAAAGCAGTTAGTAATGGATGTTACTTTAGATTCCCTGGAGAAATAAAGACTGAAAATATTTCTTGTTGTAACAGCAGTCTCAAAAAGCTATTGTTCCTGTGTGAACTTCAGCTAGACTTAGATCATGCACAAATTACTACAGCAGTCACTCATTTCAAACCAAGTTTCTATCTTCGACTTGTTCATACAAGAAAAAGAATCAACATTTTTGTTTTCATTCATCAGGACTGACCACTATAGATATACAACGCTCATATCAGCATCTGTACATTACACTTACTTCCTGTTATTTCTGACAGCAAATATCTAGTGAGATATATATTTACTATAAACACAAGATTAACTCTCTGCAAATCATTAGGCAATCTTCTTATAGTAACTCAACAAAATGAAAATGGTAAATTTGGTTAACACAAGAGTAGTTTTTTACCTCAATACACGTCTAGGTTTGAGGCTTTGTGGACATACTGTTGTTCAATAAAAACAACTCTTGGATGATAGAAGCAAACTTCTTTCCCAATTATTTTCCCACTTACAACTGAAAACAAAGTTGAAAAACTTGGAAAAGGAAACTACAATTAACTAATAAATCAATACAACACTAAAATTCAGAACAGATTCACTGTTACATAGTTCATACATTATACAGAAACAGTTTGCTTAAAGCAAATATCAAACCCTGGCCAAATTCTTCAGCAGAAGGGTACCCACTAGCATCCAAGACTACAACCTCAAACCATAGCCATTAAAGGGGAGCTCAGTTAATTAACAGCTGTTTGCAAGCTGCCTCTGTTCTTTTTTTGGAGTCCTAGCAAAAGGCAGACAGAGACTACACTAAAATGTGCTCATGTTGGCAACATACAGGTACTACTTAAAAACAACGAAGCACATACAATCATACACACGGCAGGAAACACAATATACAGCTAAAATAAGCCAATGTCTACCTACAAAATGAAATTGCAAACCACTTAGATTAACCTGAAGATTACCAGACCAAGAATACATGAAGCACCAGGAGGAAGAAGGGCAGAAATCGACTTGCAACAACGATTGTACATATACATTTAGTGCAATGGTTAGTTACCCCAAAAAAGTGTACAATGTGCATCAAAAAGACCAAGGCTGCAAGACTTATATTAGTACCTGGACTACATAGAAGCGTAGCCTACAGACTTCGTAAAGGGTGGCTGGTGTACAGCTTTCTTTGCAGCACTGCATGCAGTAAAACTTCCTTTGCCCCTACGCTGGGTTTTAAGTCTGTAGTGTTTTAAGAAGTGTGGTAAGGTAACCATATGACAAGCCTTACAGATACTCTGAGTAGATACACTCTTGATGAAGGCTACAATGGTGACTGCAGACCCAGCGACTGAGTCCTTTCCTTCCCAGGCAATATCTCCTTATGCTTATATTAACAGAACAGTGCAATTACCAGCAACTTGTAAAGGGACACTGATTATCTTACGGACCTGTTCGCTATTATTTGGTGAAAATAATTGTTCGGTCTGTAGAAAGTACAGTTGTGTACACTTACCATAAATGTGGATGTTCAAGTGTATTCACTGTTGCACTCATCACATTTGGGTTATCCCTACCAGGGTAGCCCTTGGCCAGCCCGAATACCAGAGCCTTAGTATTTCGGTGTCGGTTGCTGTCACTTCAGGACTGACGTCAGGTTATCAGTAGTATAAAGTAAGGCAGTCAAAGCTATTACATCAGTTTTTCTTGCCCTAACCTGTCAGGAGCCCCCAAGTGGAAGCCAGGTTCTGGTGGAAGAACCCCACCAGTAGAAAGTAAATACCAATATGTCTGTTGTAAGGAAAGGGAAGAAAGAAGAGGGGAATGGAGGGCCACCAGTAATTGTTCAGATTTTCTTAGAGATTTTCTTAGAGATTTTGTCCTGTTTAAGTAGAATCTCAGTTGTCTGTGTACATCCAATGAATGCAGAATCCGCTCACCCTTGTTCTGTGGATTTGGGAAGAACGCTGGCAGATGAATGGTCTGATTAAGGGCCACACTAGATACCACTTTAGGCATAAAGGATGGACTGGTCCTGAGAGCCACCCTGCCCGGGTTAAAAATAATAAAAGGCTCCACTGCCATGAGAGCCTGTAGTTCTGAAATCCTTCTAGCTGAAGTGACTGCTAAAAGAAAAGCTGTTTTCTAAGAGAGAAATTTTAGGTCTGCAGTAGCAGCTGGCTCAAAAGGAGGTAGAGTGAGTTTTTCCAAAACAAAATTGAGGTCCCATGCAGGAGTTGGTACTCTCCCGGGAGGTCTTAAATTTTTGTTCCCTCTGAGGTACTGCTTTAGCAGAGGATGAGAAAGGAGAGGATGCTCTTTGTTGTAATGAGCTGAAATGGCAGAGGCATGGATTTTTATGGAAAAAGATAGGCCCTTCTGAAGCATCTCAGTTAAATATTGCAGAATCTGAGGAATATTGGGCATTGCTGTGCTTATTCCTTGTGCTTGGTTCCAGGCACAGAATCTTTTCCATTTATCAGCATAAGATTTTCTAGTACTAGGCCTTCTAGCCTACAAAATTACATCCATCACAGGTTTGCAGACAGATGTAACTGGTGAAATTAGTTGATTAGCCATGCTGCAAGATTCAGAGTTTGGAGCTGAGTGTGCAGAATTTGATAGTTCTGCTGAGACAGTAGATAAGGTGTCTGAGGCAGGTGCCACGGAGGAAGGTGTGACATATTGTGTAGGAGCGGGTACCAATGTTGGTGAGGCCAGTCTGGAACAATCAGAATCATTTTTGTTTTTTTTTTTCTGTCTGACTTTTAGTAAGACCTTGAAGAGCAGAGGCAGAGGGGGAAAGGCATAGACTGATAGGTTTTTTCCAGCTGAAGGATAGAGCATCCACTTTCCAAGCTTTTTTGTGATGAATTCTTGTGCAGAACTTGTCCAACTGATAGTTTTGGGGTGAGGCAAAAAGATCCATGTCTGGGCTCCCCCATTTGCGTGTCAACATGCTGAAGATTCGTGGATCAAGTTTCCATTCGTGTGGGTCCATAATATTTCTGCTTAGTTCGCCTGCCAGAGTATTTTGCTTTCCTGGCAGGAATTGAGCTTGTAGATGTATTTGGTAAGTCAAGGCCATGTTCCGCAATGCCACGGCTAGTCTGCAAAGGGGGTAGGAATGGGTACCCCCCTGCTTGTTTATGTACCACATGACTGTGGTGTTGTCTGTCTTTATCAGTAGTTGTCCTGGATGAAGATAGTCCTTGAAGGCTGTCAAAGCATTATTTACAGCTAGCATCTCTTTCTGATTGATATGTAGGTGCATATGATTTGGGCTCCATTGGCCCTGAATGCATCTCCCTGCCAGATGGGCTTCCCAAGCATAATCTGATGCGTCTGTAGTCAGGGTTTGGGCAGAAGGGGGTGGAAAGAATGACAGTCCCTTGCTTTGGTGGCAGGCCTCTGCCCACCATAGGAACTCTAGCTGCAGGCAAGGAACGATAGGAATCATTGTTTCCAGGCTGTGACAATGTTGACTCCATAAGCTTTTTAGGTACCACTGAAGTTTCCTCATATGCAGTCTTGCATATGGAATTATTAGAATGCAGGAGGCCATGAACCCCAAGGCCGGCAGAATTTGTCTTGCAGATAGATTGTTTTTTGTGGCCAACTGTTTGACGTAAGTCATCAATTGAATTTGTTTTTCTGGTGTAAGGTAAGTCATCTGGGCAGTTGTATTCAAGCTTGCACCCAGGAATGTAATTATGTGAGAAGGTACCAATTGTGATTTATTTTCATTTATGGTGCACCCTAGACAAGTTGGAAGTCTTTTTACAAATGCCAGATGTTTTAGAAGAGTGTCCTTGTTTTCTGCCTGAATTAGACAATCGTCCAGGTATGGATAAATTTGAATGCTTCTTTGCCTGCAAAATGCAATTACTGGCACCAGGCACTTTGTGAAGACCTTGGGTGCAGTAGCCAAAGGGCAGTGTAGAGAACTGGTAATGCAAATAGCCTGCTTTGAAGCGGAGGTATCTTCTGCAAGATTCCCTGATTGGGATATGCAGGTAAGCCACTTTTAAGTCTAGAGTTACCAGCCAGATATCCTTGCCTAGCATAGGTAGCAACTGTTGCAGAGACAGCATCTTGAATTTTGGAATGTCCAGAAAAGTATTTAGAATGGATAAGTCCAGAATTGGACGCCATAATTTGTCTTTTCTGGGTACCAAGAAATGTCTTGAATAAAAACCTCGTCCCTTTTCCTTTTCTGGTACTGGTTGAATAGCCCCCATATTCATGAGGGATATAACTTGTTTCTGGGCCTCCGCCCACTGATTTGGAGGCAGATCTGGCCATCCGTTTGGGATTGGAAACGTGTGGAAATGAAATTTTTATCCCTGGGATACTATATTTAAAACCCACTTGTCCTGGATAATCAGTTGCCAGTCTTGTTCATGAAGTGCCAGTTTTCCCCCCAAAGGGGCGGCCAAAAGATAAGTGGTTGGTGATTGCAGTGGAAAGTCACCGAGACTGTTTACCATAGGAAGGTGCCTTGTTATTTCCAGATTTGGAGGTGGAGGCACCCTATTCCTTTGTTCTGTAAGTTCCTTGTGACTGAAACCTGGAGCCTTTGGAATGTCTGGGTTTGACCAGAGCGGCTCTGGTGGGTATTGGCAAGGACCAGTTTTTAGTAGGCCAGTGCCTACTGAACTTGGGTGGCTGCACTTGTAGGAAATATTTTACAGTTTGCATAGATTTAGCTTTATCTTCCATCTTTTTCAAAATTTCTTCTGCCTTATTACCAAATAGACTGTCCTGTTGTAAAGGAGCATCTAACAATTCTGCTTTAACATGGTCAGGCAGATTTTGCTCCTTGAGCCAAGCATGCCTTCTTATCACAGATCCAGTTACAGCAGCCCTGCAAGAGGCCTCCAAGGAATCAAAACCACATTGCAAAGTATGTTTTCCAACTTGTTCAGCTGAATGCAATAACTCCTGCAACTCTTTATTTTCTACAGTCAGAAATCAACATAATTTTCTGTTTAAGTAAGCAGATGACATGCTGTTGATATTTAACCATTTGAAAATTACAGTTTAAAGCCCTGACTGCCAAGGGTGCAGACGTGTAAACCTTCTTACCCCATCTATCCAGCGCCCTGGAATCTCTATCAGAAGGGGTAGGGATTTTAGCAGTAGAAGCCTTAACGCCCTTGGGACCCTGAGAAATGGTTTCAGGGTCAGTAGTCGGTTTTTTTGAAAAGGAATTTGTGGGAGTCAGGAACCCTGTAATATCTGTCTGGCTTACTAGGAGCCGGAGGCAGGGAATCAGGAATCATACTGGGTTCTGAGAAAACATCATCAACAATGTCTAGAACAGGAAGTATAGCCAAAGGCCTATGCTGAGGAAGAAGGAGGAAATCCCCAAGTCTCTTTTTAGATTCTGAGAAATGATGACTCTCCCAGTGAAAGTGTTCTCTTAAGGTATGCAAAGTTTTTCCAAAAGGAAAATCCTCAGGAGGAGAAGCAGAAGGGATGGAATCTTCTGCATCAGAGTCCTCATAAGTGGGAATAGACAACTCCTGATCAGGAGAGGAATCAGAAGAAATAGAAACCTGATCTGAAGATTCATAGTCAGTGCCTTGCCTAGGCCACTTAGCAGGAGGGGGATGGGTACCCCTGATCAAGGTAATTAAATCCTCAGCCATTTTGATAATTTGTTTTTTGGCATTGGGGCCTGTACACGTGGCCCAAGCGTAATTTTTTAGACACAGAAGTAGATTTTGGCCTTAGCTTGGAAGATGGCATCGGTTTAATATACAAATCTTTTTTCCTGAAAACACCCTCAGAAGCCGGTGCCTGTTGCACGGCTCTGGACCCATCTAAGGTAGAGACATCCGCGGGTTCAATACTTAAAGTATCTCGCGGCATACTGGACTCCGAATGGGTCTCAGTAGAGGCCTGCGAATCAAAAGTAGAGGGTTTCAGGGGGCTACGAATGCACCTCACTGAGTACAGGCGAACCAGCGACTGGCTTAGGAGAAGCTTCGTCGTCGGTTTTGGACCTCGACGGTCTGTCTCTTTTTCTTTGTGGTTTTTAGGTATTCCGGTAGTCGGACTGCTAACAGACGACATTACTGGATAGTTAAGTTTGCAGCCAAAATATTTAGAAGCAAAAATATACCGATGTCTAATAGTGCGTTGATTAAATTTAGCACAAAACAGACAGCAAGGCACATTGTGGTCAGGGCCTAGGCAAGGAATACAGTACAAATGAAAATCCTTATGAGGTATTTGCTTCCCACAAGTAATACAATTATTAACTTTTAATGACATTGGTAAGGAGCAAGAAAAAGTTTCCCCAACGGGGTACTTAGCTTTTAGTAGAAGACTTTGGTTCTGAAACTCGAAAACGAAAATTTCAGGAGTCGGCCAACCAGCACATGCGAACTGCTTCTGCTTCTGGCACCGTGCGGCAAGAAAGACTAGTGTAATCGTGTCAGCTGCATGTCTTATACCCCTGACAATCTGACGGCATGGAAGAAGGGACAGCAACCGACGCAGGACTCAAGACGTTGTTAATCAGGCCGACTGAGGGCAACCTGCCAGCAGATTACCCCAAATGTAATGACTGCAACAGTGAAACACGAAGAACATCTTGCTGAGCTGATGGTTGGTGTGGGAGGCAAAGAGGTCGACCTTCTGGGTGCCCCATTTCTGAGTTATTAGTGTGAAGGTTATTCTGTTGAGTTGCCATTCATGTGGGTCCAGAAGACTTCTGCTTAAGTGGTCTGCCAGAGAGTTGAAAGTACCGGGTAGGAACTGCGCTAACAGGTGGAGTTGCATGGCAGAGGCTGTGTGCCAAAGGGGTCATGGCCAGCCTGCATAGAGGGTAGGAGTCAGTCCCTCCCTGCTTGCTGATATACCACATCACAGTGGTGTCTGTTTTGATCAGGACAACCCCTGGGGAGAGAAGGGGCTTGAAAGCTATTAAGGCGTGCTGTACAACTATCATCTCTTTATGGCTGATGTGCAGATGGATTTGCTGTGGGTTCCATTGGCCCTGTATGCACCTGCCATCCAGGTGTGCACCCCAGGCATAGTCTGATGCATCTGTGATGAGGGTCTGGGTTACGGGGGTGGTGAGAAAGGTAGTCCCTTGTTGTGGGAGCATGCTGTTGCCCACCAAAGAAAATCTTTTCTGAGGCAAGGTATTATAGGTATAAGAGTCTCCAGGTCTTGAGAGTGTTGACACCAAAGGCTTTTCAAGTACCATTGAAGTTTCCTCATATGCAGTCTGGCATATGGAATGAGCAGAATGCAAGATGCCATGAACCCCAGAGCTTGCAGGATTTTCCTTGCAGATAGCTGAGGTATGATGGCTAGTTGAGAGAAGTAGGCTGTCAGGAAAGTTTGCTTTTCTGGTGTAAAGAATGCCATCTGGGAAGTTGTGTCCAGGCTTGCTCCCAGGAATGTAATCCTTTGGGTGGGTACACGTCTGGATTTTTTTTCGTTGAATGTGTACCCTAGGGAGGTTAGTAGGGACTTTACAAAGGCTAGGTATTTGAGCAGCTTTTTCTGGTTGTCTGCCTGAATTAGGCAGTCTTCTAAGTATGGGTAAATCTGGATATTCCTTTGTCTTCAAAAGTTAAGGCTGGAGCCAGACATTTTGTGATAACTCTGGGAGTTGTAGATAAGCCAAAGAGAAGCACAGAGAACTGAAAGTGTTGAGATCCTGCCTGAAACGGAGATATATCCTGTATGATTCCCTGATAGGAATGTGGAGGTAGGCCTCTTTTAGGTCTAGGGTGGCTACCCAAGCATCCTTGGAGAGCATGGGTATAAACTGCTCAAGGGTGAGCATTTTGAATTTTGGGATCACCAGGAAAGTGTTTAGAATGGACACAGCGAGGATGGGGTGCCAGGTGCCTTCTTTTCTGGGTACCAGAAAGAGTCTGGAGTAGAAACCTTGGCCTTTCTGTTCTGCACAAACGTGCTCTACTGCCCTCATAGAGAGAAGGGTAAGGACTTGCTTTTGCACCTGGAGGTAGATCTGGGAACCCTTCTGTAGTTGGAAGGGTGTGGAAAGCAAATTTCTATCCCTGGGAAACTATGCTGAGAACCCAACGGTCATTGGTAATAGTGGCCTTGGTGCTTGCGTGAAAGGATAATTTTCCTCCTAGGGGTAGGTGAAGGTGGGCAGAGGGAGGGGGTGGGGAAGAAGAGCCATTGTGAGTTCTTTCCGTAAGGGGGTGGCTTATAACTCCCTGGTTTTGAAGTGGAGGTAGTCCACTGCTTTGATCTCTGCATTACCTGGGGCTGCTGCTGGGGGCGTCTAATTCCCCAGGGTCTGGGCAGAGCTGGCCTGGTGGGGGCACGAAAGGACCAGTGCTTGGTGGGACAATGCCTGCTGAACCTGGGTGTCTGGACCTGTAAGAAATCCTTAACTGTCTGCATAGATTTTGTTTTTTCTTCCATCTTTTTTAAAACCTCTTCTGCCTTAGTGCCAAATAAGTTGTCTTTATGCAAGGGGGCATCCGACAAGTTAGATTTAACATGGTCTGGCAAGGGCTGCTCCTTAAGCCATGCATGCCTTCTAAGAACAGATCCGGTGACTGCTACCCTGCAAGAACCTTCTAGGGGGTCAAAACCACAATGCAAGGTGTGTTTAGTTACTTGACTCGCAGAATGCATTAAGTCTTGTGAAGGTGGGTTTAGATTCTGTAGAAGCAGGAAATGAAGACATTTTTTGTTTTAGGAGTTCCAGGGTATGTTGCTGAAATTTTAGCATATGGAACTGACAATTGAGTGCTCTGGTAGCAAGGGTAGCTGAGGTGTATTCGTTTTTACCCCATCTGTCTAGTGAACGGGAATCCCTATCTGAGGGGGTGGGATTCTTAGCAGAGGTCGCTTTAATTCCTTTAGACCTTTGAGAAATTACCTCAGAATTAGCAGTAGGATTATTAAAAAGAAATTTGTGTGAGTCACGGACTCTGTAGTACCTGTCTGGTTTTCTGGGTGCAGGAGGGAAGGTGTCAGGAGTCGAGCTGGATTCCAGTAAAACATCCTCCACAACATCCAGGACTGGGGTGATGGCCAAGGGTCTGTGCTGTGGAAGATCTAAGAATTCCCCAAGTCTCTTTTAAACTGAGGGTAGTCCTGACTTTCCCATTGGAAATGCTCCCTCAATGTATGAAGGGTTTCCCCGAAGGAAAAATCCTCTGAGGGAGAGACTGAAGGAATGGAATCTTCTGCATCAGAATCCTCACAAGTAGAGATGGGTTGTGCATGTCTTCATATTCAGATGCATTACAGTCATCAGACTCCTGTTCAGACAAAACTACAAGGGACAGATCTCTTTTCCTTTTGGAAGAGGTAGCTTGGCTTCCCCTGATCAGCATGATAAGGTCTTCCGCCATTTTAAGCATTTAAGACTGAGGAAAGGAAGCAGGTGCCTGAGAATGGGTCGTCAGTTTCTTGGGTGTGGTTCGTACCCTGGGCCTAAGAAACTCTGTTGTTTTTGAAAGAATGGTAGTCACAAAAAAAGACATCGGTTTGTGTTGAGAATCGGTAGTGTGTGCCTACTCAGCAGCTCTGGACCCATCCAAGGTAGAGAAGACCGCAGGATCCTTAGTCAAATAAGAGTTTTGCGGCATACAGGACTCTGAAAAGTTCTTGGTAGTGGTCTGCGAATCCACAGAAGCGGGCATCAAGGGCTGCAAAAGCACCTCACTGAGGACCAGAGGAGTGACAACTAGCTTAACAGAAGTGTCGTCGGTAGGTTTGGACCTGTGCAGCTTTATCTTTACTTTTTCGGAAGATCTGCTGTTGGATGGCTTACCGAAGCCATATCAGAGTTCAAGGACTGTAAGCGAAAATGTCTAGCTACAATAAGGGCCCGACGATGGATAGTTCTGGCGTTGAACAAAGCACAGAAGCGACAGCGGAGGACATTGTGGTCTGGGTCTAAGCAAGTGACGCAGTAGGAATGAAAGTCTCAGTGTGGTATTTGCTTTCCACAGGCGAGACAATTAACTTTTTCTGACATCGGTTAGTGCAAGAAAAAAGGATCCCCAACGGGGTACTTAGCTTTAGAAGACTTAAATTCGGTAGACGAAACTCAGGTAGTGGGCGACCGGCACTCATGCGAAAGTACAGTTTTGTACCTACCATAAATATAGATGTTCGAGTGCGCATACAGCTGCAGTCACCACACTTGGGTTATCCTGCCGTCAGGCGGGTCCTCGGTCAGCCGAATTCCAAAGTCTACGTCCGGCGTCGGTTGTCGTCGCTTCTTCCCTGATGTCAGTGCGGCAGGGGTATAAAAGAGGCAGCCGACGCCATTTTCTTCAGTTTTTCTTGCCCCAGATGTCAGGTGCCCCCAGAAAGGAAGGCAAAACATGACGTTATGCAAACATACATAAGTAGATAAAACAAAACAGTAGTTGCAAGCAAATACACCATAAAGGAATACCCCAAATAGGTTGTATGATAAAGGTGTTTGGCATAAGCCCTGTCCTAAGAGGGGATGGAGGGAGGGTAACCTGGACTGCAGCTGTATGCGCACTCAAACATCTACATTTATGGTAGGTACAAAACTGTACTATGTTCATCGTGCATACAGCTGTATGTTCATCGTGCATACAGCTGCAGTCATCACACTTGGGTAGAATCCCATAGCTAAGTAAGGGTGGCTGGTACTAAGCGGAATTAGGAGCGGCTACAATGCCCTGCAGGACTGCTGTGGCAAAGCCCGCTCTAGATTTTGAGTATAGTGGAAGGTGGTAGTGCTTGGAGAAAGTGTGCACTGAACTCCAAGTTGCTGCTTCCAAAATGTCTTTGGTAGGGACCCCCTTGAGGAAAGCTGCTGAGGTAGCTGTAGCCCTGGTGGAGTGGGATCTGATGTATACAGGCACTGATTTTCCATGAAATGAATAACAAAAGCGTATGCAGTGAGCTATCCATTTTGAAATAGTCTGTTTGGAAATAGCTTTTCCTTGAGCACCTGTAGCATAAGACACAAAGAGTTGCTCAGATTTTCTGAATGACTTTGTTCTGTCCAAGTAATAACAAAGTTGCCTGTGAATGTCCAAGGAATGTAGTAGCCTCTCTCCTTTGTTCTGTGGATTTGGATAAAAGGTAGGTAAATGAATAGTCTGATTCAAAGCCACACTGGATACTACCTTTGGCATGAAGGTAGGGTTGGTTCGTAAGGAAACCCTGTCCTGATGGAAAATGATGAATGGTTGCACAGCCAAGAGGGCCTGTAGCTCCGAAACCCTACGTGCTGAAGTAATAGCCAGAAGGAAGGCTGTTTTCCATGACAAGTATTGTAGCTCTGCTGTAGCAGCCGGCTCAAAAGGAGGCAGTGTCAGCCTCTCCAATATGAAGTTGAGGTCCCAAGCTGGAGCTGGTGGTTTCCGTGGGGGTTGTATATTTTTTGCCCCTCTGAGGAACTGCCTTAAAAGAGGATTTGAGAATAAAGGAGGATCCGTATTGTACTGTACTGAAATGGCTGAAGCGTGGATCTTGATGGAAGAGAAGGAAAGGCCACTGTTTAACATCTCAGCTAGGTACTGTAAAATCTGAGGTATATTTATTACCCATGGATTCTGACCCTTAGCTTGATTCCAGGCACAAAATCGTTTCCATTTGGCGGAGTAGGTTTTTCTAGTAGAGGGTCTCCTGGCCTCCAAGATGACATCCTGTACCTACTTGGAGAGGAGAGTCTGTTGGCAAATTAAGGTATTCTCCATGCAGCTAGATTTAGAGTTCTGAGCTGGCTGTGAAGGGTCTTGTAATTGTGCTGGGACAAAAGAAGAGGAACTTGTGGAAGGACCCACGGTGGTGAGTGTGACAGGCTCTTTAGGAGAGGATACCAGTGCTGTCATGGCCAGTCTGGAGCAATGAGAATCATTTGTGGCCTCCCTGCTCTGGTTTTTAATAGGACTTTGGCCAGTAGAGGTAGAGGCGGGAAGGCATAGACTGTCAATGCTGTCCAATTGAAAGAGTGCGTCCACTTTCCAGGCCTGTGGATGACAGGTCCTTGAGCAGAATTTCTCCAACTGGTAATTTCTGTGGGTAGCAAATAGATCTATGTCTGGGAATTTCTCCAACTGGTAATTTCTGTGGGTAGCAAATAGATCTATGTCTGGCTGTCCCCATGCCTGAGTTATCTTTGAGAAGACTTGAGGATGCAACTTCCATTCATGTGGGTCTGTCATATTTCTGCTTAAGTTGTCTGCCAGCGTGTTTTCCTTCCCTGGCAGGAATTGTGCGTGTAGTTGAATTTGTAATTCCAGTGCTGTGTTCCACAGGGTCATGGCTTGTCTGTACAGGGGGTATGAATGCGTTCCCCCCTGTTTGTTTATGTACCACATGGCTGTGGTGTTGTCTGTCCTTATTAATAGCTGGCCTGGATGCAGTAGGTCTTTGAAGGTCATAAGAGCATTTTGCACGGCTAGCATCTCCTTTTGGTTGATGTGTAGATGCATCTCTTTTTGGGACCATTTTCCCTGAATACACTGACCTGCCATGTGTGCTTCCCAGGCGTAGTCTGAGGTGTCTGTTGTGATGACTTGAGTTGCTTGTGGTAAGCAGAAAGGAAGACCCGTGTTTCTTTGGCATGCTTGAGCCCACCACAAAAATTCCTTTTGAAGGCATGGAATGAGTGGTATAATTGTTTCCAAGCTGTGGCTGTGTTGAGACCATAAGTTTTTTAGGTACCATTGTAGTTTCCTCATATGCAGCTTTGCAAATGGTATTAGTAGGATACAAGATGTCATGAACCCCAGAGCCTGCAGGATTTTCCTTGCAGTTAGCCTGGTTAAAGTTGCCATTCTGTTGAAGTATTGAGACAGTTGCCCTTGTTTGTCTGGCGTGAGGTAGGCCATCTGGGTCATTGTGTTTAAGCTGGCCCCCAGGAAAATTATCTGTTGATAAGGTATTAGTTTTGATTTCTTTTTGTTCACTGTGTACCCCAGGCAGTTTAACAGTTTTATTACAAACGCCAGATGTTGCAATAGAATGTCCTTGCTGTCTGCTTGCATCAGGCAGTTGTCCAGATATGGGTAGATTTGGATTCCTCGTTGTCTGCAGAAGGCAATTACTGATGCCAGGCATTTCGTAAACACTCTGGGCACAGTAGATAAGCCAAAGGGCAATGCAGAGAATTGGTAATGGGTTGAACCTGCAAGAAATCTGAGGTATCTTCTGCAATCTTGTCTGATAGGGACATGCAGGTATGCCTCCTTGAGGTCCAACGATACCAGCCAAGACTCCCTGCCCAGCATGGGAAGAAGCTGCTGTAATGTGAGCATCTTGAATTTTGGTACCTCTAGATATGTGTTTAGAATAGATAGGACTAAGATGGGTCTCCAATCTTTGTCTATCCATGAGAACGGTTATTTGTCTTTGTGCCTCTGCCCATTGATTTTGTGGCAGGTTTGGCATGCCTCTCATTTTTGGAAGGGTGTGAAAGTGGAAACTGTAGCCTCTGTCTATAATATCCAGAATCCATTTGTCCTTTGTAACAATGTGGCAGTTTTTTGAAAATAAGGTCAGTTTTCCACCCAAAGGTGCTGCCATTATAGCTTTGCTCGGCAGGCATAGGGGAAAGTCATTGTGTCTGTTTTCTAAATGACTGTGGTCTATCTTCTCCACCTCTTGGGGCTGGAGTTTGCCTCTGTCTAGCTCTGTAAGATCCTTGAGGTTGTCCTCTACCCCTTGGGCGTCTATATCTGCCCCTTTGGGGCTTGTCCGTGGTTGGAAAGGACCAATTTTTTGAAGGCCAGTTTCTGCTAAAGCGTGGAGGCTGCACCTGCAAGAAATCTTTAACTGTTTGCATAGATTTCGCTTTTTCCTCCATTTTCTTTAGTACCTCCTCAGCTTTAACACTGAACAATACATCTTTTTGTAGTGGTGCATCTAATAACTTTGCTTTGATATGATCTGGTAAAGTTTGCTCTTTGAGCCAAGCATGTCTATGTATGACAGACCCCGTGACAGCAGCTCTACATGAGGCTTCTAAAGCATCAAAACCACACTGCAAGGTATGTTTCCCCACTTGTTCTGCTCCATGCAACAAATCCTGCATGGAGTCTGGTTGTTCTGTTTGTGTCATTTTGCTTTTCAGCTGAGATAGCAAGAACTGTTGGAATTTTAACATATGAAATTGACAGTTTAATGCCCTCATGGTTAAAGTGGCTGATGTATACACCTTTTTCCCCCACCTTTCTAATGCTCTGGAATCTCTCTCTGAAGGTAAAGGGTTTTTAGCAGTAGAGGCCTTAATCCCCTTGGGACCCTGTGAAATTGTTTCTGGGTCAGCAGTATGGCTTTTATAAAGGAACTGGTAAGAATCAGGAACCCGGTAATATCTGTCTGGTTTTACAGGGGATGGAGGTAATGAATCTGGATTAAGACTGGCTTCTGCGTACACATCATCCAAAATATCTAAGACAGGAGGAATAGCCAGGGGCCTACGCTGGGGAAGTAGTATAAATTCCCTGAGCCTTTTCTTGGAATCTGAGTAATCTTGGTCTTCCCAGTGGAAGTGCTCTCTCAATGTATGCAGGGTTTCCCCAAAAGAGTAGTCCTCAAGGGGGGAGACCGATGGAATAGACTCCTCAGCATCAGAGTCTTCAAATGGGGAATAGGCGTAATCCTGGACCTCAGAATGGTCTGAGGTAATAGAAGCCTGGTCTGAGGAAGGGGAGTCTTCGTCCAACCTGGGCCTTTTGTCTGGGGGGGGGGGGTTGAGAACCCCTGATGAGAGTAATCAAATCCTCAGCCATTTTAAGCATCTGTTTCTTAGGCATGGGGCCTTGAGAGGGGGTCTGAGGACCCTGATTTTAATTTTCATTGCAGCTTTAGATTTAGTGAACAATTTAATAGAGGAGGTGGTAGGCCTGAAAATGCCTTCAGAAATGGCAGGCCTCGCTAAATTTTCGGTTTCCCCACCAAGAGTGGCGTTGGTATCTGCAGTGGGAATGGAGACCGAGGATCCTGCGACCTCGGGTAATGTAGTCGCCAGTAAAGTAGTTTCATCGGTAGTCAGGGGCTGCGTAGGTGCCTCGCTGAGAACCGGAGAACCGGTAGTCGGCCTAAGCGTGATCTCAGTACTCTGTGCAGGCCTCGGATGTCTGTCCTTATCCTTGCGGTTTTTGCCTAAAACTGGCGTCAGTGCATCCGACGACATGATATAATTAATTTTTTTTCCAAAATAATGAAGGGTGAACTCCGCCCAGCGCTTAATAGTGTGCTTGTTAAACCTAGCACAAAAACGGCAGGCCGAGATGTCGTGGTCTGGCCCTAAGCAAGGTATACAATAAGAGTGAAAATCCTTATGCGGTATTTGCTTCCCACAAGAAATGCAATTATTAACTTTGTCTGACATCGGTCTGAGGCAGGAAAATTTCCCCAACGGGGTACTTAGCTTTAAAAAAGACTTCAGCTGAAATACTATTCGTAAATCTCAGGAGCTGGCCGACTGGCACTTGCGAACTGCTTCTGCTTCGGGCACTGCGCGGCAAGAAAGACTGAAGAAAATGGCGTCGGCTGCCTCTTTTATACCCCTGCCACACTGACGTCAAGGAAGAAACGACGACAACCAACGCCGGACCTAGACTTTGGAATTCGGCCGACCGAGGACCCGCCTGACGGCAGGATAACCAAAGTGTGATGACTGCAGCTGTATGCACGATGAACATCTGCTTCTGCTTCGGGCTCCACGGCAAGACAGACTGATGTAATAGCGTCGGCTGCCTTACTTTATACTACTGATGACCTGACGTCCATCCTGAAGTGACAGCAACTAACACAGAAATACTAAACCTCTGGTATTCCGGCCGGCCGAGGGTTACCATGGCAGGTATAACCCAAATGTGATGACTGCAACAGTGAAACATGAAGAACATCAGGATTTGTCCACTATACAAAATACTTCACTGCCCCCTTTACATCCACACAGCACAAAATTCTTTCCCATTTGTTTTCCTGTTACAAACTGAAAGATGGATGTTGAAAAAAGCTGATTAACATCAAATTCAGAGTCAGGAGGGATTTGTTCTTAAAAACAGTTGTCCACAAGGAAAAATGTAAGTCCTGTAGACCAGAAATCCTTCCTGTGGATGTAACAGCAACCAGAACAGGGTCTTAAGACAAATAATTTGGGTCAAGTGAACTGACAAGCTCAAAGGGAAATAATTCAGCCTGTTTCTCACAACATGCAGACCATAATCTAGAGTCACTGGTTGCCTATGACACCTTAGACCTAAAAAGCATTTTGGGAACTACTTCACAACTGTGGCTGTAGCAGCAGCATGTTCAAAGATGTACAAAGGCTGAAATGGCTATGAGGTGCATCTGAGAAGCCAAACCAGCAACAAGCAATAACACTAAATTCTGGAGGGAATGAAGCACTACCAAATGGACACATTCTGACACCATACAGAAAAAGTGACCTACAAAAGAAGATGCTCTAGAGCTTTGTCACTCAGCCTTTTTCAATACATAATGCTTCACTAGTTAACACATGGTTGAGATTAGCTTGAAGTCTTCCATCGCATTAACTAGAAATCCAAGGCTGGGACTGAGGACTTCCTTTCTTTACTGAAAAAAGAATATGTTAACATTTACTATGAGAAGCTCTGCTACTTATGGTTGAAACAGCAGCATGAACCAGAGTTACCTTGCTCGAAATGGAACAATTCAATTACATTGTTCTACTTTGACAGGGAAAGTTCTTTTGAAGGCTACACAGGTTAGAGAAAAGGCATACAAAAAACTCCCTTTCTAAAGAATTAAGAAGGGATTACTTTCTCTTGACAGAAGTTGGGATAACCTTGACCCAAACAATGGTGGCTAGTTACTCTGATGTGGTGCAAAAAAATCTGCCTTCAGACAACTCTACTGTTTTGGTATATCCTGGGACACTCTCCTGTCAAGAAGCCAGTCATTAGCAACCAATTTTGTTTCTACTGAAGTTATACGCCACTCTGTTTTGTTTGCTTGGGATGTAAATTTTGTGCAAGACTAAGCTTGAACAGAGTGCCAGTTCTCCAATTATCACAACCAACCTGCGCCACCTTAAGACTCAGTATCTCCTTATTTATGGCTGATTATCCCCTTATTTATATAAGGGGTACTCAGCCATAAATAAGGAGTCTAAGGACTGTGCTTGAATCAGGCAGTTATTCTCTTTAGTTTCAGGTATGAGCAAGTTAGATATATGGGAATTTTGTAAACATTCTGGGCAGAACAGAAAGGCTAAAGGCACGACAGTAAACTAAAAACAGAATATGCCCCTCCCTCAAAACATCAAAAATTTCCTATGAGACTAAGACTAGAATGTGAAGGTAGGCGTCTTCCTGTACGTGTTCATAGGTTGATACTAGGCTATCTGCCCTAGGGCATTTATAAGCCTAGCCAGAGTATGTTTGGCTTTCGCCACCCTTTTAGATTAGTAGACTGTGCCGCTGTACAGTAGGTCACAGAAGATAGCCCTTTTAAGGTTATTTTACTGTGCCTCTGTCTAGCAGGGACACAGAAGAGATCCCAGGGGTAAACTTACGATCTCCCATCCACTCGTCAAGACTTCTCGAAGAGGGTCAGTGAGGGGCTCTGCCTAACATGGATTGGGATTTTGTTCCAGAGTGAGGGGAGCCTCTGAGATATGAATCTGTCCCTCCAGCATGTCCTATTTATTTCTGTGCTAAGTCCCTGGAGCATGTAGCGCTAAGGGATTTGGATTTCCTGAGGTGGAGCATGTCCATTAATTCTGGGTTGGACATGGCTTTATACGTCAGGCACAGATCGCCTCTCAGTAGGCAGTAAGCAACTGAGTAGAGCTGGAGTTTCTTTAGCCGAACTGCACAGAGCATCTGTTTGAGTCCCTTCATCTTCTTGGTGAGGTACTTTTGGGGTCTTTCCAGTTGCTGCAGGTGTCAGGTAAGGTACATCCCAAATGGGGCATTGTATTCAATTATGGGCCTGATGAGTGATGAGTAGAGGGGCACAATGACCTCTCGATGTAGATGTGAACCCTTCCGTGATAAGGTGGGCTATATAGAAGGTCTTTCTAACCACTTTGGCAACATGATTGTCAAAGGAGAGATTACTATCTACTTGGGTCCCCAAGTCCCTAATTGCTTCTTTCGTACTTAATGGATTACCATCTATGTGGTAATTTGTGGGCACTTTGGTTTTCCCAAAGGGGATGACTATGCACTTTATGGCATTTAGCTTTAGGCCATGGCTCTGGCACCAGTTATCCGTCTCTATGAGACCCTTTTGGAGGATGCTTGTGTCAGCCAGAGAGTCGATTATAGCACCCAGTTTGCAGTCATCTGCGAACTTTTTCAGCCATATTCCTCCCATGTTAGCCTGTACCTCAGAGAAATATATACCTAACAAGAGAGGTCCCAGGACTGAGCCTTGTGGAACGCCACTTGTAACTGGTTTAGAGTCTGACATGGCACCTGCAATTCTGACCATGTGGGTTCTATCCCTGAGCCAGTTTGCATCCCATCTTGTGACACAGGGGTTGATATTTACGCTGGTGAGCTTATTTATGATGCCCGAGTGGGGTACTGTGTCGAAGGCTTTTGCGAGGTCCAAGTAGGCTGTGTGGACTACCTTTCCCTTCATCTATGGCCTTGGTAACTGTTTCAAAGAAGTCGACCAGGTTCAAGAGGCAAGATCTGCCCTTAACAAAGCCGAATTGGGTAGGATCCAGTGTCTGGAGGTTCCCAATGTCTTTATGAGTTCCATGATGATACGCTCCATAGCTTTGCAGACCAGGCTAGTCAGGCTTATAGGGCGATAGTTTCTGGGGTCCGTTGTGGCACCACCTTTGTGGAGTGGGACCACTGTTGCTGTACGCCATCGCTTGGGTACATATCCTGTAGTAAGGCTGAGATTGAACAGTAACTTTATGTGAGGGTTCAGTTCTTCTGGGAGCTTGTGTAAGACACAGCCCGGGACACCGTCCGGTCCCATTGATGCTGTGTTTTTTGCTTTGGAGAGGGCAGCTCTCACCTGTGCATCTGTGATGTCAGGGAGGCTACACTCTGTTGGGATAGTCACTAGAAAGTATTATGTTGCAGCTGAGGAGGAGGGGAATCTGCTGAGTCACTATTTGGAACTTTAAAAGTACACATTCAGAGAACAATGAGGATTATGGTCGATCTCATCAACGGGCTGCCTTCTGAAGAAACTTGCATTATCAACAGAGCTGGAGGACAGGCATACTGCAGATCCAAAGGTCAAGCATTCAGAACAGCATCCCTGGGTGACTGTCTCTCAGGAGTGACTAAGACATGTACACGGGGTGCCCCAGTGCTAAAAAATCTGAGTGGCAACTCTCAGATTGAGGGACCACTTGTACAGAAAGAGAACGTTCACTCTCAAAATGTCTGACAATAAGCTAGATCTCCCCGGGATGTGCACCGCCACCAGAAAAAGCTGACATGAAATGGCCTCTACCAGACTCTCATGGCTTCTCACCAAAGAAGATAAGAACGGGATACTCCCCTGTTTGTTCAGATACCATACCACAGACAAGTTGTTGGTCTGAACTGAAATCACACCCTTCTGAAGAATGCCCTGCAAAGCCTGCAACGCAAAAAGGACTGCCCTCATCTCTTAGACACTGATGTGAAGACTTGCCTCGGTATCAGACCAGGTCTCTTGGACTGTTCTCCCTTCAAAATGACCCACCCCCACCCCAAAAGAGAGGCATCTGTCTTGACTGTGCCCAGAGGTGGAGGAAGAATGAACGATCTCCTGGCGGACACCAAGGGAGAACCTTCAACCACCACCTGACGTTACTCTGACAGGCCTCCGTCAGTACAACAAGGAACTCCATTGAATGTGGCAGATAAGATCAATGCACAGCCAATGTCCCACTGTAGAACACTCCTGTAGCACCTTGCTAGGGGACCCAAGCAAATAGCAGCCACCATGTGTCCCAAGAGCTTCAGAACAAGATACACTGGAGGTTTTGGGCAACAGAGCAATGAAACAGCTAGACCCTGCAGGGCTGACACTCTGGAGATGGGAAGCCTTGTGAGAAACTGCATTCAAGTGGCAACCTATGGGCTCTACTGACTACAAAGGGAGGAGGAGATTTTTGGTAGTTGACAGATTCCCGAGGAGCCACACAGCTAAGAAGGCAATTGTCTAGGTAAGGAAAGACCTGAAACCCCTGCAGCCTGAGCCAGGTTGCCACAACTGCCATATACTTGGTGAATACCTGGCAGCAGTGGTTTGACTAAAGGGCAGCACTCAAAACTGGTAATGACTGGCTCCTAGCCGATGCACAGAAACCTTCTGGAACATCTCACAATCTTTAGATGGCTGTAGTAATCTGAGGTTGGCTGAAAGTACAGTTTTGTACCTACCATAAACGTAGATGTCCGATAGACATGCAACTGCAGTCATAACACATGTGGGTTGTCCTGCCTCAGGCAGCCCTCGGTCGGCCGGATTCCAAAGTCTGGGTCCGACATCGGCTGATGTCGCATTTCTCTCCGACGTCAGAGCGGCTGGAGTACATAAGCATCAGCCGACGCCATTTTCTTCAGTGTTTCTTGCCCCAGATGCCAGGTGCCCTCCAAGGAAGGCTGTAATCAAATTGGAAGACAAAAACAGGATTCCAAACAAATAAATGAGCAATAAAACAAGTACACCATAACAGATATCCCCAGCTAAGAGTAACAGGGATAGGAGTGGACCCTAGGCATAGAGGGGTATGGAGGGAGGGAAAATCCGACTGCAGTTGCATGTCTATCGGACATCTACATTTATGGTAGGTACAAAACTGTACTATGTCCTTCAAGAATGCAACTGCAGTCATAACATGTGGGTAGAATACCATAGCTTAGCTGGGGAGGAGGAATGCTCTAGGAAAAAGATGGTGTGGCAATCAAACCCTGCAGGACTGCGAAGCAAAGCCTGCTCTGGATCTGGAGTATAGAGGAGATTGTAGTGTTTGGAGAATGTATGCATGGAGCTCCATGTAGCAGCTTCTAGAATGTCCTTAGTAGGCACCCCTCTTAAGAATGCTGTAGAGGTGGCTGTAGCTCTGGTGGAATGTGGTCTGACATTGGCTGGAACAGTCTTTCCATGAAAAGAATAACAGAATCTGATGCAATGTCCAATTCATTTTGAAATAGTCTGTTTTGAAATTGCTTTTCCTTGGACTGCAGGGGCGTAAGCTACAAAAAGTTGTTCAGACTTCCTACTGGCCTTGGTTCTGTCCAGGTAGTATCGAAGTTGTCTGTGAATGTCCAAGGTATGCAACAGTCTTTCCCCCTTATTCTCAGGATTGGGGAAGAAAGCAGGCAGATGAATGGCTTGATTTAAAGAAACCCTAGATACCACCTTTGGCATAAAAGTAGGGTTGGTCCTTAATGAAACCCTGTCTCTGTGAAAAATAATAAAGGGTGATATTGCCATTAGGGCCTGTAGCTCCAAAACCCTTCTTGCTGAGGTAATTGCCAACAGGAAAGCTGTCTTCCATGAGAGAAATTGCAAGTCAACTGAAGCTGCTGGCTCAAATGGAGGTAGAGTCAGTTTTTCTAGGACAAAATTGAGGTCCCAGGCTGGCACTGGGGCCTTTCTTGGTGGCTTAATGTTCTTGATTCCCCTGAGGAATTGCCTTAGTAAAGGGTGTGAAAAAACAGGAGGATCAGTGTTGTATCTAGCTGAAATAGCAAATGCATGTATCTTTATGGAAGGATATGAGAGGCTGTTCTTTAACATATCTGCCAAATATTCCAAGATGAGTGGGATGTTCAACAATGATGCATTATGTCCCTTGCTGGTATTCCAATTGCTGAATCTTTTCCACTTTGCTAAGTAAACCTTTCTGGTGGATGGTCTTCGAGCCTCTGTTAGTATCCGCTGAACTTCCTTGGAGAGAGATAGGCTGAAGTTATTTATGGGATCTCTCAGGCTGTTAGCTGCAGTGTCTGAAGATTTGGATGCACTGTTTCGAAATTGTGTTGAGTCAAAAGTAGAGGCCATTGGGGAAGGGCCCACCTCCTGGTGTGACATATGCTCCGTAGTAGTGGGTACCAGTGTTGTCTTGGCCAGTCCGGAGCTATTATGATTCCCTTGGGTCTCTCTGCTTTGATCTTTAGTAATACTGAGGTCATCAGTGGCAGAGGTGGGAATGCATAGATTGTTAGGGAGTTCCAGTTGAATGAGAGGACATCTATTTTCCAAGCTTTTGGATGGTATGTCCTTGTGCAGAATTTTGGTAGAAGATGGTTGAGGTGAGAGGCAAATAGGTCCACTTCTGGCTTGCCCCATGTCGAAGTGAGTTGTCTGAAGGCCTTCGGATGTAACCTCCACTGGTGTGGATCTGTGAAATTCCTGCTTAGGCTGTCCGCCAACACATTGTCTTTTCCTGGAACAAACTGGGATTGTAACTGGATGTTTAGGCTCAGTGATTTCTCCCAAAGATGCATTGTCAGTCTGCAAATGGGGTAAGAGTGGGTGCCCCCTTGCTTGTTTATGTACCACATCACAGTGGTGTTGTCTGTCCGTATCAGTAAATGGCCTTGCTGGAGTTGGTGTTGAAAGGCCTCGATGGCATGCATTACTGCCAGCATTTCCTTTTGGTTTATATGCAGATGTGTTTCCTTTGGAGACCATTGTCCTTGTATACACCTGCCTTCCATGTGCGCCCCCCCATCCAAGGTCTGAGGCATCTGTGGTCATGGTCTGTGTTATCTGTGGTTTTGAATGACATACCTGTGTTTGCCTGGCTCACCGAGGCCCACCATAGGAATTCCTTTTGTAGGCATGGAATGAGCGGTATGATTGTCTCCAAATTGTTGCTGTGTTGAGACCAAATGCTTTTTAGGTACCATTGAAGCTTTCTCATGTGTAGTCTTGCTAATGGAACCAGGAGAATGCAGGATGCCATGTAACCCAGGGCCTGTAGGAATCTCCTTACAGTCATCTGGGTGAGTTTTGCTAAACCTTTGAAGTAATGAGTTAACTTCTCTTGCTTGTCTTCTGTCAGGTAAGCCATCTGAGAGGCTGTGTCTAGTTTGGCTCCTAAGAAGATTATTTGCTGGGATGGCTGCAGTCTTGACTTTTGGAAGTTGACTGTGTATCCCAGAGCTTGAAGTAATCGTATGACATAATCCAGGTTTTGTCAACATCAATTTGTCGTCCGCTTGTATGAGGCAGTCGTCCAGGTGCGGGTAAATTTGTATCCCTGGAGCCTGCAATGAGCAATTACTGAAGCCAGGCATTTTGTGAATACTCTGGGCAGTAGATAAGCCAAATGGCAATGCTGAGAATTGATAATGCTCTGGCCCTGCAAGAAATCTGAGGTATCTTCTGCAGCTGTGTCTGATAGGGACATGCAGGTATGCCTCCTTGAGGTCCAGAGTAATCAGCCAAGACCCCTTGCCCAGCATGGGAAGGAGTTGCTGTAGAGTCAGCATTTTGAACTTTGGTACTATGAGAAAGGTGTTTAATGCGGACAAGTCCAGTACTGGTCTCCATTGAGATTCTTTTCTTGGAACAAGGAACAGTCTTGAGTAAAACCCCTGGTCTTGTTCTTGTTGTGGAACTCTTTCTATTGCTTTCATCCGAGTCAGCAGAGTGATTTGCTTGATAGCCTCTGCCCTCTGGTTTTGTGGTAGGTTTGGCATGCCTTGTTTTCTTGGTAAGGTATGAAAATGAAACCTGTACCCTCGGTCTATAATGTCCAAAATCCATTTGTCCTTTGTCAGTCTGTGCCAATTTTCTGCAAACAGAGATAATTTCCCACCCAAGGGAGCTTCTATTTGTTCCCTGGTAGGCGGTAGTAGAGGAAAGTCATTAAGATTGTGGTTGTGGGGCAGGTGAAACCCCTGTGTCACTTCTTTGGTTTCCTGGCTGCCATTGTCGTCCCCTGTAAGGGCCTCTGTATTGGCCTCTTCCTTGGCCACGTCTGTTCTTACCCCTTTGAAACTTTTCTGGATTAGGAAAGGACCAGTTTTTAGAAGGCCAATTCCTACTGAATCTGGGGGGTTGAACCTGGATGAAATCTTTCACCGTCTGAACTGATTTTGCTTTTTCTTCGATGGTCTTTAACACATCCTTAGCATTCGCACCAAAAAGCTTGTTCTTTTCCAAAGGTGCATCCAGAAGTTTTGCTTTTACATGATCTGGTAGAGGTTGATCTTTTAACCAAGCATGTCTTCGAATGACTGCCCCTGTCATAGCTGCCCTACATGTAGCTTCCAGTGCATCATATCCACACTGCAGGAAGTGATTGCTTACTTGCTGAGTGTTATGTACAGCTTCCTGCAAAGTCTTCCTGTCTAAAGGATCAGGAGTGGCTAATGTTTTTTGTAAATCTTCTAACAGGTAATCCTGATATTGCAACATATGAAAAAGGCAATTTAAAGCTCTCATAGATAAGGTAGTGGATGTGTAAACCTTTTTGCCCCATCTCTCTAATGACCTAGCTTCCCTGTTGGAGGGCAATGGATTTTTAGAGGTGGAGGCTGAAACTCCTTTAGGTCCCTGTGAAACAGTTTCCAAATCAGCAGTATGGGCCCTGAATAAATGGGAATGAGTTTCTGGGATCCTGTAATACCTGTCTGGCTTGGCTGGAGGAAGAGAATCAGGGGTAGCACTAGAGTCAGAATATAAATCATCCAGAACATCAAGTACAGGAGGAATAGCTAAGGGCCTGTGCTGGGGCTTCTTAAGGAAAGTCCTAAGGCGTTTCCTAGAATCAGAATATTCCTGACCTTGCCACTTGAAATGTTCCCTCATGGTGTGCAGAACTTCCCCAAAAGAAATATCCTCAGGAGGGGAGGCCGAGGGGATGGAATCTTCTGCATCCGAGTCCTCATAGGTCTGGAAGAGCTCTTCCTGGCTATCAGAGTGGACAGAGCCCTCAGAATCTTCATCTGAAGGAATAGGGTCAGAGGGTTCAACCCGGGGCCTTTTGTCAGAAGGAGGCTGGGATCCTCTCTCAGGATGGGCCTGTGAACCTCTAATCATGGAAATTAAATCAGCAGCCATGGACATAATTTGTGTCTCTGGAGTAGTCTGAGGTAAAGATTTAGAAGTAATATGCTTTGTTTTGCTGGCTGCCTTAGCACTAGTGTAGGCCTTAATAGACATGGCCATAGGAGGCCTGGCAGCTCCACGTGCAGGAGTGACCTTGTCTACAGCAATGGTCTCGGGCATTTCCTCGGTTTCGGTATCCGGAGGAAAATCGATAACTGGCGTCGGAGTGATGTCCGGAATCGGAGTCGTCGGTAATGCGGTGTCTTCGGTTCGGAGCGGTGGCGAGACCGTCTCAGAGGGAACCGGAGCGCTAGGTTTTGGCGTGGAGTCGGTGGTAGATGCGGGCCGAGGATGTCGGTCCCGGTCTTTTCGCTTTTTGGGAGTTTGCGATGTCGGAAGGTCCGACGGCATGGTGTAAGCAAATTTATCAGCGAAAAAATCTTCAGCGAACTCTGCCCGGCGCCTGAGAGTGCACTTGTTGAAGCGAGCACAGGCTACACAGGCCGAGACGTCGTGGTCTGGGCCCAGGCAAGGAAGACAGTAAGAGTGGAAATCCTTATGAGGTATTTGTTTACCACAAGAAAGACAATTGTTAACTTTTTCAGTAATTTCTGACATCGGCTGAGGCAAGAAAAGGTCCCCAACGGGGTACTTAGCTTTTTTGATGACTTCGGTATCGAAGAATACAGGAGCTGACCGACCGGCACTTGCAAACTGCTTCTGCTTCGGGCACCGCGCGGCAAGAAAGACTGGAGAAAATGGTGTCAGCTGATGCTTATGTACTCCAGCCGCTCTGATGTCGGAGAGAAATGCGACATCAGCCGACGTCGGACCCAGACTTTGGAATCCGGCCGACCGAGGGCTGCCTGAGGCAGGACAACCCACATGTTATGACTGCAGTTGCATTCTTGAAGGACATCATATCCAGCTGTCCTTCCTCAAGAGAGGTACAATGGACTGTACTATGACCATCTTGAATTTGGTCTGTTACAAAACAATTCCATACACTCAAATCTAAAATTGGCTTTAAGTCCTTGTTCTTCTTTGGAACCAAAAATAATCTCGAATAGACCTCGGAGAATTCTATTCAAAAAATGGAATTGTATAGCTTCAAGGTATTGACTAGATACCCATGTATCTGAGGTGATGGCCTCCCAAGCTTTCAGGTATATAGCCATACAATTTCCAACTGCCTCCAGAGATGGACAGTCGGACAACCCCCCCCAGAGTCGCTAAAAAGACCTACTGGAGAAATCTCTCTGAAACCACTGAATCTGCAGGCCACATCTGCCATGGGGGTGCGGTGTCTGTTAGGGTTACCCTGCCCCCCCCACAGTGGGGGAGACCCTCAGAAGGAGCTTCCTGGAAAGAACACTATGCTTTTCTAAAAAAAGAGTCGTTTTCTCCCCTTCTGGTTGCAAGAGAAGCTCTTTTGAGGGGGGGGGGGGGTTATCACAATGCACTCCCATGGCAGACAGTCTTCCCATCCTGCTCAAAGAACAACCACCAAAAAGCAGGTATTAACAAAGAATGTCGAGAAGCAGTCCATAAAGTTACATAGCCTCATTCTAGGATGAAGATACAAGATAATACCAGCGCCAGCAGCTCAGGAAGTGCCATCGACCTCATTAAGCAGCAGATGCATGTACAGGTTGGTAACAGACAGGACAGTGGATATCTGAGTCTCCAAAGTCTGCTGAGCCTTAACTACCCCTGACACTTCTGACACAATGTAATGCTAAAGTCTGGTCAAGTCAGTGAGACGGTTCAACCACCTCAGTGCAAAGGTGGCTGAGCCATAAGACCACTTTCCCAATCGGTCCAACACCCAAGAGTTTCCCTCATTCGGGAGAAGGGCCGTGGAACGCTCTTTTGAGATATTCCTTTTAGAGGCTGTCATCACCACAACTGCATCCACAGCCAGATACTTACTCCAGTGTTGCTCGTCTTTGAGAGGGCCAAGAATCTTGTCTGGCTTCTTAGGGATAGTTCTACTATATCAAGCTCCTTCCATGCACTGCAAGACACAATGTCAATAAGAGTGTCTGGAGGGTGAACCAGCCAGGGCATGGATGGGCCCGCCGCAAAAGCACTTAGAAATACAGACTCTTCTGGAGACAGGGCTTCGGCAGTCCAGCCCGTTTGGGCAAAGCACCTCCAAAAGATCACCAAAGGAGGCATTGTCATGAGGGGATTTGGGAGACTCCTCTCTTTTCCCAAGATCAGTATCCTCAGTGAAGGATTCTTTGAGAGAGTCCAAACACTTCCTCTTGCACTGTCTCTTGCCTGAAACTTCCCACCATACAGAGTCCAGGGGAGGGAAAGGAAGAGGCAAGGGCCCTAAGGATAGGGCAGATTGGAGGCCACATGGGGTGAGCTGTCCTGAAACAGGCTGAAGCTTGTCCACAGGAAAAGATGTCAAAGACACCGACTGTACCTGACCAATTCTAGTCCTCTCCACAACAAATAAGTAGAAATAAGTGCACTCGACAAGTAGCTCAAAAATAACAGAGTACAGATCCCCAGACTCGAGACTCAGGATACCAGTAGTATAGTTAAAAATAAAGAATTTATTCACAATGTAGTACTAAAATAAAGCCAACACACGGAGCTCTAGTACAGGGTTGAGCGCTTTCATCTGATATATCCCAGATTTCTTCAGAACCAGTTTGCTCCTAAATTACTTTCTTTTTTAAAACATTTTTGGCGCCAAAAATTCCTTAATTTGGATCCAATAAATACATTTTGACCATAATATTCAATTGTTAAATTATCTGAATTAGTTTATCTAAATTAATTCATAATACTATATCTTCCTACATGTCATTAAAATCTATATAAAAAATATATATAAAAAAAAATATATATATATATATATATATATATATATATATATATATATATACTATTTCTAAGTTAATTAAAATGTAGGTGAGTTGTCCCTTCGTAATAATATATAAATAATTATCTAAAATATCTGAAAAATCTAGAAATACAATATAGATACATACTAAAGTTGCTTAAACCTTATATAAAAAACATTTTTCAAAACAATTTTGAGACAAAAACAAGAGAATACGAAAATTGTCAAAATAGAAATGACTGAATAACGCTACACACCTAGATGATACAAGAAGTGGATATAGTGTAAACAAATAAAAATAGATACAATTCTAAATTAGTACCATTCTTAATTAATTCAATGCTAGAAAAGGTTTTAAACTAATATAATCATTGATACCAGGTGGTATGGTCGCGTCCATACAAATTTGCCACTTACTTTCAACCCAAGCCAAATAGGTTTTCCAGTTACCACCTCTATCTCCCATCTCTACCTGGTCAATAATAGCAAAAATGAAAGTATGGTCTTTACCCTTTTCTAAGATGTGCTTGCTTAATGCATTTTTAGAATCCCCTTTCTTAATCCTATACATATGCTCGTAAATACGGGTCTTAAATTTCCTCTCGGTTTTTCCTATGTAAAAGGCTGAGCATTTTGTACAGGTAGCAATGTAAACAATACGTTGGGTATTACAGTTCCCATTTCTACATATTACTGTAGTTCTAGTAATATTGTCTATCTTAATTTTTGAATTAATATTAATGTGTATGCATTGATTACATGTTCCACATCTGGTGGTACCCTTCTTTCTCTTGTCTTGTAGGCCCTTTTTTCCATACTCAAGCATTCTTTTTAAATTACTTCCAGTTTTAAATACAGTACTAATATTGGTTCCTACTATATGCCCAATAGAACCAGAGCTGGAAATCAACGCCCAATGTTTCTTTAATATTTCTATAACTACATTGGTATAAGGGTTAAACTTAATAACACACACTTTCTTGTCTCTTTCGTTGTTAATATTATGGGTAATCACAATACTTTTCCCCAGTAACGGAACATATCTGAGTCCCCATTGGGCCTTAACATATGATATTACGTTTTCTAACATAGCCTTAGGATATCCTCGATCCTGAAATAGTTTAAACACTACTTCCAACTCACTTGTCATGTTTTCCCTTGTAGATGACATTCTTGCTACACGTATACTCTGACCCTTCACTACGTTTTGAAAATGTGAGGGGGATGACAACTACTGTAATGGATATAATCATTTGAAAACGTAGGCTTTCTATAAATCCTAGAGGAAAAACCCATCCCTGTATTGCTGATCCAGGTATCCAAATAGGCAATACCATTTTTATCAAATTGAGAAGTAAATCTCAAAAAATCAGTTGTTTTATTGAGATATTCTATGAAGAGTGGTATCGTATCTATTGGATCTTTCCAAATAATAAAAACGTCGTCCAAAAAATTGTATACAACCTGATATATTGATAGAATTCACTGGGAAATATATACTTGTTCTCCCACTCGAGCATAACCAAATTGGCAAAAATTGGGGTGCAAGAAGCCCCCATTGCTACACCACGAGTTTGTCTAAAATGTTCGCCTGCATGAAAAATGTAGCTGTGGTCAAGAACAAGTCCCATCATATCAATAATCAGGTTAATTTTGTCCCAACTGCAGCCAGAATATTTTGTCAGGCTATTATAAAAGTACTCCAATCCTGTAGTCGCTGGTATGCTAGAAAATAAATCCTGTACATCTACTGTGAGAAAAGTTAAATTCTCATCCCATACTTCCATTGTTAGCTTACTCAAAAAGTCCCATGAATCTTTTACTAAGTGGTCCACTTTAGTATAAATTTGCTTCGTCCAATGATCAATAGTAACCCCTATTTTAAAAGTTTTGGATTTAGATCCTGATATTATAGGTCTAAACGGGGGGTTTTCCATGTTTTTATGGATCTTAGGTATCCCTATAATGTGTGCCATAATTGGGTATTCTGTTCTTAAAAATTCGTATAGCTCACTGGTAATTCTATTGTCTAATAAATATTCCTCAAGTGCTAAATCTATACGTCTGTACCCAATGTTAATTTGATTTAGGGAGACCTGTTCGTAATTACCTGATTCATATAAAATGTTGTGCATTTCCTTGAGGTATAGTTGGCTGTCAAAAATCACTATACCTCCGCCCTTATCGGGCTTCATTATTCTAATCTCATCGTTTAGAATAAGTTCTTGGCATATAGTAGGAACCAATATTAGTACTGTATTTAAAACTGGAAGTAATTTAAAAAGAATACTTGAGTATGGAAAAAAGGGCCTACAAGACAAGAGAAAGAAGGGTACCACCAGATGTGGAACATGTAATCAATGCATACACATTAATATTAATTCAAAAATTAAGATAGACAATATTACTAGAACTACAGTAATATGCAGAAATGGGAACTGTAATACCCAACGTATTGTTTACATTGCTACCTGTACAAAATGCTCAGCCTTTTACATAGGAAAAACTGAGAGGAAATTTAAGACCCGTATTTACGAGCTATGTATAGGATTAAGAAAGGGGATTCTAAAAATGCATTAAGCAAGCACATCTTAGAAAAGGGTAAAGACCATACTTTCATTTTTGCTATTATTGACCAGGTAGAGATGGGAGATAGAGGTGGTAACTGGAAAACCTATTTGGCTTGGTTGAAAGTAAGTGGCAAATTTGTATGGACGCGACCACACCACCTGGTATCAATGATTATATTAGTTTAAAACCTTTTCTAGCATTGAATTAATTAAGAATGGTACTAATTTAGAATTGTATCTATTTTTATTTGTTTACACTATATCCACTTCTTGTATCCATCTAGGTGTGTAGCGTTATTCAGTCATTTCTATTTTGACAATTTTCGTATTCCCTTGTTTTTGTCTCAAAATTGTTTTGAAAAATGTTTTTTATATAAGGTTTAAGCAACTTTAGTATGCATCTATATTGTATTTCTAGATTTTTCAGATATTTTAGATAATTATTATATATTATTACGAAGGGACAACTCACCTACATTTTAATTAACTTATAAATAGTATATATATATATATATATATATATATATATATATATATATATTTTTTATATATATTTTTTATATAGATTTTAATGACATGTAGGAAGATATAGTATTATGAATTAATTTAGATAAACTAATTCAGATAATTTAACAATTGAATATTATGGTCAAAATGTATTTATTGGATCCAAATTAAGGAATTTTTGGCGCCAAAAATGTTTTAAAAGGAAAGTAATTTAGGAGCAAACTGGTTCTGAAGAAATCTGGGATATATCAGATGAAAGCGCTCAACCCTGTACTAGAGCTCCGTGTGTTGGCTTTATTTTAGTACTACATTGTGAATAAATTCTTTATTTTTAACTATACTACTGGTATCCTGAGTCTCGAGTCTGGGGATCTGTACTCTGTTATTTTTGAGCTACTCTCCACAACAAAGACAGAAACTGAAGCAGGCAGCTGGAGCTGGCAGGCTTAGGATCTGAAGAATCCAAGGACACACTGGACCCAGTGTTTGCTACAGCCTACCCCAACGCCAAAATCAGGGCTGACGTATTTAACATAAAGGTCCCAAATGGGAGGGATGACCCCAAAACAGGGATCAAGTATGATCCAGACACGAAGCCTTGATATTTTGGTTCCAGGGCCTACTCTGCTTTTACATGGCCAGAGTCGAGAAAACCCAGGTAGGGGCCATCGGATCCAACCCTAAGGGAGGAAAGGCAACTAGCTCCGATGACCTCATAACTTTCGGGCCCAAGACAGGAAGCCAGTGTAAAAGAGCTGAAGCTTCAGGTCAAGGGCCCAAGATCAAGGGGATGAGTCTTAACTGCATCTGCACCTGTAAAGAATACATCAGCTGTTGCAACTCCATGAGTCAAACTCCCGAATGATCAGGATGACAGAGTCACCAAAAAAGGCTTGAAAGCACACCTGCTGGATGGGGACTCAGACAACCGGATCCAAACCAGAGAAGCTAGGATCTGGGGTAGAGACAGATAGGACTCCAGTGAAGCCTCCTATGGGGTAGATGGGAGAAGGGAAAAAAAATCCTACCTGAAGGAGCACCCTTGGGCAAGAAGTGGCTAGGGACACTATTAGCGGGAGAAGCCTTCCCCACAATTGACGCCAAAGGCAATCTGCTCCCAGGAGTCGGAAATTACAACAGGGGGTTGAGAGATTTCAGTCTCCCTTAGCTGCTTTGGGTCCAGAGAGCTCTTGTGATCTCGATCAGACTTCTTTTTGTTGCTGGAGGAAGCCAAAGAGGAATCACCCACTGGAAGAAGTCCCTTCTGGACCAGCTTGACCCCCTCTTATTAATGGTATGGGTGCCAAAACCCTCACAGATGAGGTTAGAGGAAGCCAGATGGGCAGTTCCTAAACAATACACACACCAGTTGTGTGCATCCTGTGAGGGGAGCTTGTGCCCACAAAACACATTTTTTAAATCTTGTATCCATAACTAACCTAATAACCAGCTAAAACACACACAACAATAAGGGGGAGAAAAAAAAAAAAAAAAAATATATATATATATATATATATATATATATATCAACATTACCCAACTTACTTTGATGTCCAGTGATTTCCTACTGTAGTTTGCATAACTGCCATCCAACATTTTACCCGAACTGGGATGGGTGAAAGGTGGAAAATTTTTGAATCCAGAACAGCAAAAGACTCCCCGACAACTTTCCTCACTGTAGTGTGATCTCGGAAATGGAATATACAATTAGCAAGGGGTGTGAGGTGCAGGAGGGCTTGCCCCCTGCAAAACATTTGCAAAAAATGACTGGACATCAAGGAAAGTTGGGTAATGTTGAATTTGTATATGTTTGTTTCTGTATGTATGTGTGTGTGTGTGTGTATATATATATATATATATATATATATATATATATATATATATATATATATATATATACCCTCGGCAGAAAAAGCCCGCTAACAAGTAAACCATAACCCTAATATACTCCAAACTATGAGGATCTAAAAAAAAAGGTATACCCTAGCCAAAGAATCCTTGTTGGAGCAACTGACCACTCTGCTATCCATGAATGGTGGCAAACAAGATCTGGGGTAGTTCTGAAGAGTGAGAGATTATGGGTAGAGGAGGCAGAGCTCAACAGGCTGAAGTGCATGACATGCAGCTGGTCTCGGATCAGAGTCCATCCAGGTTGAATCCAGATGGAAAAGATTTCTCATAATCTTTCTTTTCTTATCAAAATTAGTAGTTGGCAAGGGGAAGGCAGAAATAAATTTATCAAATCACAGCAAATCCTCCCGGTCTATAGAACAAACAGAAGAAGGCAAGATTTTCTCACTATCCTCACTTTTGCTGGGAAAATCTGTAAAAACTACCTGGCTAAATGTAGAACTTTTATCTGTGGTTTCTTCTGATACCGACGGAGTGGTTCTCCCTTGCCTGCAAAGGATACGGCTGCACCCTGGCCTTTGGTGGTTGCATGTGCTATGCCACAGGGACAGGAGGAAAGATAAGAGGTCTGAGAAATAAAGAGTGGCTACAGCAGGAGTCACTCAATAGTGGCTGAGACATAACAGGAAAAAACCTGACAGCCAAAGACTTCCTGACAACTTTCCTCTTCTTGCAGACAGGGGAAGGTAAAACCTGGAAACCTGTTCCATATGTTAAGCTTGGGATGAGACCTCAAAAAGAGATGGCAAATCCTGAACTAGTTGGTAACTGGTAAATAGAGGACAGGTGGTTGTGAAATGCACCAAGAGCACATTTCCCTGTCCCTGAAACACTAATCTACAAGTGTATGAACATTTCGTCAAAAAAACAGAAACTTTTACACAAAACGTATTTCACATGTCAAAACTCCCTCAGAAATGCAAAGCCAGTTGCAAAAGATTTAGTTTCCAAGGAAACATAACATTTCAATCAGAAAAAAAATTTTCATCAGAAAAATAAAAGCAGCAGAAGGTTTTCCCCAACAAGGGACTTACCAGCCCACCCTAGAAGGATTGCTAGTTGGCAAACAGTTCCACGTCGCCTGCAAAAATGCACTTTGGCACTAAGAAAGCTTTGAATATTTTGGTGCTGTAACTGTCCTTTTATGCAGAGCTCCCATCCAGCTCTGGGCAGTTACAGCATATGGAAGGTGTCCTTCTGCTTTGAAAACCTGTACAGTCAAGTGGGGAGACGGCCAAAACAGCTTAGGCTATTGCAACAGTGATCTAATGTTGAACATCTTAAATACATTCCACCATGCTACCAACCCATCCCATTCATTAGTATCTTCTCAAAACAATCCCCTAACCTGTCCGCTGTCACTTATGTCCCCTTCTCTCCTTCACCTTCATATTCTCCCTCACCCCTCCGGCTTCTCTGCAAAAAAATATGGTACATCCAAATATATGCTGTACCTCTCTCCTACTGCAAGCAAGCTCAACTTTTCAAAATCTCTGCACACTACCAACTTTTAATCCTGACCCCTACTTTCCTAGCGTGCCTGCAAACCATCAAGCCTCCACTGATCAACATAAATCATTTGTTTCCACATCCTGGGATTTCCCCAGTGATACTGATAGTGGGATGAATGGAACCATCATAAAAGGCAACCATGGCAGTTGTCAGCATCCTCAAAGGCATCCTGGCAATTAAGGCATTTGTTGTACTTTAACCCCTCAACTGGTGACAATTATGTGCACCTACATTACTGTAAGAGTTAGATATGTCCTCTCTCTTTGTATATACGCTTCCATACACTAGCCCTTAAGGGCTATGTTCACCATCTCACAATCACCAAACATATATCCTCCAGTCCTATGGCCACAGTTAATGTGCAGGCCTCCGCATACACGTTGGCAGGTTTCCCTGACTGGGATCAGCATCTCCCTCCTCCCAGGATATGCAAGCTGCCAGTCTCTGCTCAATTCCAAGTTCCTCTACCCGACATGTCCAATGTCCAAGCTACTACTTAAACTTAGGTTGTCTGGGTCACCATCAGGGATTATCTCCAGCCAGGAACCTTTATGCAGCTTCTGAACATGTTGGTTTCCATGCTGCATTCTTTCTACAACCCTAATTTTCTTTTGTCTCTTAGATGCAGTAATATATTTTACTTAACAGAGTCAAAGATTCACTTGAAAAGGTGGACAACAACACAATAAACAAAATAACTTACTTACACTAATGGTGCTGTGACTATCCAGTTCTGTCAGGCAAGACAAAATGTAAAAGGACACAATAAGCAAACTAACTTTAGTAATCAGGCTGTGACTATTTAGTTCAGTTAGGCAAGAAAAAAACTTTACTAGGAGGCTCAAAAACAGGCATCAACATTTACGACCTAGCTGTAAAGAATGCAAGCTGAAATAATTACTGGTGATGCAGATGTAAGCAGGGCCAAAGAAGAAAGCAGAGACCACGTCAACACAACCTGCTGATTGACCACATTATGCAGCCAAGTAAAAAGACTACAGCACCACAAAAAATCAGGTCACTGACAAACTGTACACAAAATTCAGTTGGATGCTGCCTATAACCAGATACTTTGAGGTACTGCTCAATAAGGTATTTTTAAATGCTTGTCAGATGGAATTAACCTATATAATGTCTGTATCACATGAATAAGCCATATTTCAGGTTAGCTTTTGAGATTTATGGAAGAAAAGATGATTAAAATTAAAACAGTCAAAAAGTTATGCAACATGCTAGATTATAAATGTTATCCTTTGCCAAGTGCACAGATCAAGGTGACTACTCTTTGGTTAAGTGCTGGAAGATTACACTGCTATGTATCCCTTTAAAATTAAGCCACAAATATCAACTGCACTGTCACATCACATCCAGTTATCCAACAAACACCTCTACTTGTAAGAATCCATTTAATACAGAACCAGTCATAACAGGTATAATCACAGTAGGGCTCCCACAAACAGTAAGTACATCAGCTCCTACATGAAATAATGCTGCAACTGACTATATGAATTAATATATCCTTCTGAGGAAGGAGCAACACTGCTTCATCCTGTATGTCTAGTTAAAAGCTAGTACTATGAATAACTGTGTAGGAAAAAAGTACAACTTGTGCTACTACAACCAACAGATGTACTTTAAAGTGAAACTGTAACTGCATAATTTAATAAAAATGCAAATTACAACACTTACAAAGCCACACCATGTTTGTGAAGGAACATAAATATCTGTCATTTCCTGTGATGTAAACACTTACATACTTTTCCACACTAGTGGTTTGCTTAGGCAGAACAGTATTTGAGCGAGGCATGATCTGGACCGATGAATTTCAGAATAAATGAGTAGGAGGTACCACAATCCATACATGTGTACTATTTTCATCAGCATCTCTTATAAAGTTCTTTATGAAATCTGAAAATCCATCCTGGGATGGGTTCCATGACAGGAAAGTTGTGAGAAAGCTGCCTTACTTCAGCCTTCAGGACACCTGAATACATTTGGAAGCTACATCTCTTATTTCAATCATAAGCTGATTCATAAAAAAAGGAATAAATGTCCTTAACGATTGGATGGGAGAAAGGAAATTCACCCCGGGGATCACGTCAGTTGCCCTGCTAGACAGGGGTCCAGGGAAGTAAACCATGTGGGAAGAAATAAGTCAGGGAATTGTTATGGCTAGGTTTGTATAGGTCCTAGGGCCGATAGCCTAGTACTAACCTATGAACCTTAACTAGGTGTTACAGCAATGCTAACAACAAAAATGAATGCTACTTATTTTATTGTGCAAAATTCATCATTCAGAATACAGTCAACATTTATCTGGATAAAGCATTTCAGAAGGTACAATATCAAAGAGAGAAACAGCAAAACTCACTACCTTTAAAGAGAGGTTTCAGAAGTCAGGACTGACTCACCGCATGACATACAATTCTCTGAAATTAAAACAGTCCTCCCTATCAAAAAACAGTGAAAGCCTTTGTATCCATTTCTAAACATTTTAACATTAGATGAAAAAAAAATAACACAGATTTTTTATTTTCTTAATTTTGCCAATAAAAAGACAAACCAAAAAAATCTCCAAACTGCACGGTTAACAAGTAACACTGAAGAACTTGATATGCAGAACAATACCTTATCAACTTCAGTTCACAGCACCTGTACTTATAAACAAGCAAACAGGAAGAAGGCACCTTCCACACCACCCACTGTTCTTTAACCACACATTCTATAATTGTCACATTATTTTAATCACAATGCTTAAAAACAATACTTTCTACAACTTATCTAAAGAATGCACCACTGTTTAAAACCTCTTACCTGACTGACTAGCTCTGGTATTCCAAGGGCCCTGTCTATTTCTTCTAGATCATAGTTCTTCAGTGCAAAGTACAATTGAGCAAGAAGAGTTCCTTCGTCTATAGTGGCTTCCGGTGCAGGAGCAGGACATAAAAGTTCATCTGTTGAACTGCCAAATGATTGCCTAAAATACATTGTAGTAAGGAGAGGAAGTAGGGTTGGAGAAAGTGCAAGAGAGAAAAAAATGCTGTTAGTTTGTTCTGAAACAGTACAGCTTGGTATTCAGACTTGAGACCTACAAGGTGCTAGCTCAAGTAATAACAGCATCAAATGCTCTCTAAATTCTTTGTCATCAGTCTTCCTGCCCGTAATGATCGGTGGTTTTTCAACCTTTCACATAATTTTGCTGTTTTAAAGGCAGCATTTACTTATTTTACATTGTGATCAAATACATGTGCTGGCCTGAAAACTGTTTTCAGCCACAAGCCAAGCCAAACTGAAGCAAATCAAAATAAAATAAAAATAAAATAAAAACAGTAATCACATTCTAAATTTAATAGAATGGTCTGATATCTAGAGAAAGTATAATTAACAGAATAAAGACCACACTAAACTAAAACAGCAACTCAGTATAAAAAATGCCACACAACAAATGCTGCTTTTCTGCACTTCTACAAACATACTAGATTACTAAAATTCATCATCATGACTTGTTACAGTTTCCATAGGTCTGGCAAGATTAACTCAGGAGATCCATCAGTCTTAAAAGAATTACTGGTCTTTTCTGCAGAAATGAAAAGGATTTAGTGAGAGTATGTATGGGTTAGGTTAGGGGAGTTAACAGTCACAACTTATCCTCCTCCCCTTTTCTCTTGACACAGAATTTACTGATCTCTAGTACTGGGGCCTTTCAGCTAAACATCCTCCTCAAAGGTCCTCCAGCTGCATAAAGGGACTACCCATCAGGCTAAAGACCCAAAACGGTAGCAAGGAAGACTGGAGCTGACTCACGCAGCCACACTTGTATCGCACTATGGGATACCACATCATACTTCCTCACATGTGCACAAAATGTGAACATCATGATAAAGAAAGGTAACACGTGGTTACAAGACCACTACCGGTCAATCACAGGCCATTTCCACAGGGAAAAGACCTCTCAATTAAGATCCTTGACTTGGACTATGCTGGGTAGTCTATATACATATGTAAATGGCATAATACTATATTGTTGTACAAAAATTTCTGGCCTGATGAAGCAAAACATTATGTCCCTCTTTAATACTATGCAAGGAACCAATAACTAGTTAGGAGGGGAAAAATACAGTAAGTTTAGAAGCAATGCCATTCTAGAAACATCTTAAAAAATAAGGTACACATTTTAGAATGATGTAATTCGAGTACTACTGTAAAAAAAGAAAGAAAGAAAGAAAAAAAAAGGCAGGAAAGCCTCCAGTCTGAATTCTGACACACTTCAAATTCAACAGAAATAAGCTTTCCAATTTCCAATTCATACTCATCTTCAACTCAACAACTTAGAACATCAATAATCCTGGAAGGAAGAAAATATTCCCCAAGAAACGAGACTGATTCTTTCTTGGCTCTTTTGAAATCCTCTGGAGAGACAGACTCAGAATAATTGATAGCTCTTTGGTCAAATCTGTCTGTAGTCTAGTAAAGTGTGCCAGGTAGTTTAGTGACCTCGGGGCAAAGGTTACGGAGGCAAATCATCTCTTTCCGAATGTGTCTAATAATCTAGACTTCCCTGTTTGGCAGGTGGACAAGACAGTTCTGTTCTGCTAGCTCCTTCATGGTGGCTGCTGCCACCACCACAGCATCAACAGGGACTTCTTTGCTCTAGTGGGGTCTCTTTTGGAGGGGCTAAAATTTTATCTAGTCTCTTCAGAATGGGTTTGAAAGTATCCAGCTCCTTCCAAGCCCAACAGGAAACTAGGTTAAAGACTTCATCTGCCGGGGGAGGGGGGAGGAGGGGCTAACCCAGGACATAGATGGGCCAGAACCAAAACCTTCCAAAAATACTGATTCTTCAGGAGAGGGATTTTCAGAAGATCAGACGCTTTTTGTCTAAGGATCTCTAAAATGTCTCCAAAGGAGATGTCACATCTGGTGGCGATCTGGTGGACCCTTCTTCAAAGTCAGTATCCTCCATGACAGACTCCATTGGAGAGTCTATGTACCTCATTTTGCACATTCTCTTCCAATGTACTTCCTCTGTGAGATGTTCAGTGGAAGTGTCAGAAGAGATGGGAAGTTCGTCTATTGGAACCAAATGGATGCTTGCTAGAACCGGCTTTCCTTGTGGAGTAAGTCTGATTGACTCAAAGCTCAGAACTGATGACAGAAAAGAGGTAGGATCCAAAAATTGAGAGGGTGATGCTTTGGAGACAGGAAAAGCCCTTTCCACCACCCCAAAAGCTGACGGAGCTGGAAAAACTTTGACCTGTCCTCTCAAAGCTGAAACTCCCACTGAAGGTAGGTCTCGGCCACCCTTGGATCCTTACCTCGAGGATGGAACTGTATCCGAACTCTCCAGGACTGAGGGGAAAGGATGGATCAAGAAAAAAAATGGAGCCCAACCCAAACATTTGATCCGACACAGACACTTCCACTCTGGGACCTGTTCTGATCCGAGGGAATTGGAGCAGAACTAGTCATGGATATAGTTGAAGTCTATGAAGACACTTGCTTTGGCTCCAACACCGTACCTCTCTGGGATTTCAGATCCTGGATGGATTGGAAAAGGAGATAAAATGGTCTTGGATGTCATAGGAAGACTCAAGGATCTGACAGGGGATGGAGCTGGTAAGACCCCGGATCTGGCTCTGAGAAATTTTCACATCATCCTTTCCAAATCTGTTTCCAACAAACGTCTGGAGGACCTGAAGAAAGTTGTGGATCATAGCCTGGAGTGTTTCTTTGAAGTCTAAAGCACTGGAGAAGGCAGGGTGGGTGATATAGGCTTTACAACAAATTCTGGAGCAAGACTTCTGTGAGAAGTAGCTGGCTTTGGATCTGAGGACCTAGGATCAGAGGATGTAGTGGAAGGAGACATTAAAATAATAACAGCCCAAGCCTTTGGATCTGGTAATGTTAGATCTGAAGTTTTCCTTGTCTAACTTGGTGGCTTCGAAGAAGACCTTGGGGATTTTGCTGGGGAATGTTTCTTATGTTCCAATGGAGCTGACCTGTTCGGTTTGGAGAGGGTTTGAGCCCCAGAAGATGTAGCCGAAGCCCTCCAAAATCAATCTGTTTCACCTATATGCCAAAAGCCCTAGGACTGAAGGTAGAGCATACAGAACATGAGGTGTCCAAGAACCCAGCTCCAAGGCAGTATGCTCACTCATTTTGGGCATCCAAATTAGAGATTTTTATGCTTACAAGAAGGGCATTTCCTAAATCCACTCAGTTTATCTGGCATGTTAATAAGAAAGAGGGATAAAAATAAAAGTGAAATCCAAAAGGAGTTTTCTTTTTGTTTTTAAATAGGTAAAGGCAAGAAAACTTTAACCACCAACAACGGTAGATCACAGAGATACTATGTCAGGAGAAAGGGTAAAAGAAGAAAAATGCCAGCAATGGTACAAAAGATTTACTATTCAGCAGAATAGTAGAAAAGAGACAGAAGCAGAAAAATTTGTTAAAAGTAGTTCCTAAGAACCTGCAAAAAATAAGAGGCAGGTAATAAAAAGGTTTAGATTAGTTTAAAAGTTAAAGATGGATAAATTAACTCATGAAACCACACTATCACAATTCAAGAGAGGAATCTGCATCTGTTCGCAATGGCAACAAACAAGATGTGAGGCAATGGGGATGGAATGGTACATTATGGGTACAGGGAGGAGCTCGAGAGCTGAATCTGAAGTCTGGAATATGTGTCCGAGTCGGATATGAGGACTGGATCTGAACCCATGGGTTGAGGAAAAATAAAAAGGACAACATAAGACTAATGTAATTTAATTTATGTAAATTGAGTGCTACAGTCAAAAAAAGGCAGGAAGAACTCCAGTCTGAATTCTGGCACTCAATCAAATTTAACAGAAATAAGCTTTCCAATTCCCAGTGCCATACTTATCTGCAACTCAACAGATTAGATCATCAACAACTGTGGAATAAAAAAAAATATTCCCCAATTAACGAGACCGATTCTTTCTTGGTTTTGAGTTCAACAATCTCAGCCCTGCAGTGTACAGCTCACAGTATTATAAAAGTGAATGAATTGTGTTACTGATGGTGAAGGCTTGTCTCCTTCACTTCACAGTGCAATATGAGGTACTGATCAACTAATTCCTGCTATCAAGCTAACATAAATGCTGCCATGAAGGCAGCAATGCAGGGATGCACACCTTACAATAAAAGTTAATTTTCTACCAGTTCTGTCATGCAGCGGGAAACAGACTTCACTAAAACCTATGTGACTCTGATTCAATTTTTGGGCTCAAGTCCTGAAGAACTGCGTGGGAGACAAAAGACTAAGTAGAATTTTGACTGGTTCACTTACTCCTGGACAAAGAACAGTTTTACATTCAAGGCTACAAGCCCTCAGTGGAGACCAGGGATCCTAGTCCAGTAGCATGTGAAAGAGACTGGCACACTACCTGTACAATTATCCCTTAGATAAGACATTAAACCAAGGTCTAAATGCCAGAGTTGGTGGCAGCTGAGGTAGATGTAAAACATCCTGTTGCACTAACTGACGAGTAAGGGGTTTATCGATATAACATATCTGAATATTATATACAGTACTGTACTAATGCCATAAAATCAATTACATCACATCTTAATTCTAAAACCTATACACAACACAATGATATCCTTTTCCCTCCCAATCCTTTTATCCACAGCCATCTTGTCATTTTATATACAACCTGCAACTATCCCACAACTAAATTCTTCACATCTGCTGGTCCATATAATCAAAACAGCACTCATAATATTTTGCCTATTTTAGTTCCCTGTTTTCAATATTCAAACCATAAATAACTAAGCACATCTGGCCTTGCAGCACTATTAACATTAAAGTTCTCTAAAATGCTAAGCAGTTCCTTCATACTCATATCCTCAGAAATGCTTAGAACTACACCCCTAGGAAACTAACTCCCAACTCTTTTCTTCTGGTCCAATACTATCAATTTCTTGAATATAGTTCACAACTATTTTCATGATATTCTTTTGATCATAAAAAAAAAAAAAAAAACTTCTCATCCGTCATGAAGTTTATTTTTCCTTCATCAAACTTCACCCTTTTCCCTCTAAAAAGGATTAACCTCCCATTTACATGTAAACAAAAAATCTTTGTTCATGTTAATTCTTTTACCTTTTCTTCAATTTCAGTTATACAACTCTCTTTCACAGTTGCACTCTGTCTATGGCAAAGCATTACCATAAATATTTAAACATCTTTTATACTGTAACTTTTTGTACAAATCTCTTTCGACGCTAAATACTCCTTTCTTTATCTTTCTCTGTGCAGTACCCACAAGTGCTCCCATGAATTGTAAACATGATGTAGACATGTCTGGCATTAACACAACAATGTCATTTCTTTTTGAAACTATACCATAATATGTACGTAACCTGTTTGTCACTTTAATCCTTTTCCTTCCTTAATAAATCTTAAATCTTTCCCTATTTCAATCTTTAAAGCTTTATGATCTGAAAAATGAATATTTAACAAACCCAGAGACAGTAGAACACAGTCAACTTCTGTCCATAACCTACCTCTGCAATAATTTGTCTAGCTAGCATCAGTTTCCTACATTCCATCACCTATCTGCATGCTTTTATAGCAGTATTACTTTTACTGACTTTTTTGTAAAGTAGAAAGTACAGTTTTACTTTTATTCCATAACTCAGTTCAATCTGCCTCCTCCACTTCTTTTTAGACGGCTTTGGGAATCTTGCATCTGTCTGTAATACTGCAACCACATTCCAAGGAAGGAATTAGTACAGTGTGCAAGAAAGTACAGTTGTGTACACTTACTATAAATGTAGATGTTCGAGTGTATTCACTGTTGCAGTCATCACATTTCAGTGTACACTTACTATAAATGTAGATGTTCGAGTGTATTCACTGTTGCAGTCATCACATTTCAGTTATCCCTGCCAGGGTAGCCCTCGGCCAGCCCGAATACCAGAGGCTTAGTATTTCTGTGTCGGTTGCTGTCGCTTCAGGACTGATGTCAGGTCGTCAGTAGTATAAAGTAAGGCGGCCGACGCCATTACATCAGTTTTTCTTGCCCTAACCTGTCAGGAGGCCCCAAGTGGAAGCGAGCTTCTGGTGGAAGATCCCCACCAGTAGAAAGTAAATACCAATATGTCCCGTATAAGGAAAGAGTAGAAAGGGGAGTGGAGGGAGGGAAACCAGGACTGCAACAGTGAATAAACTCGAAAATCTACATTTATGGTAAGTGTACACAACTGTACTATGTTCTTGGTGTTTCACTGTTGCAGTCATCACATTTGTTTCAGCCAATTGTGGATGGAAAACGTTCTAAAACCCGTTTTATTTGTAAATACTTGGACAAAAATTTGCAAGTAGGTTTAACGGCCTTCCCATACATTAGCAAGGACTCATGGCAATTTTTGGAAATGGTTGGTAGAATACGGTTAGATAGTGATGTTATAATGGTCACTCAGACTACCTACTTACTAACAACCTCCTTTCCAGTACTCAGCATGGTTTCCGACCAAACCGTAGCACCACCACTGCCTTACTCTCCTTTACTAACACTATCCTTCAGCATAAAAACAATGGCTATCTCTCCTCTGCTACTTTCCTAGACCTATCTAAAGCATTTGATATGGTCCCACACAAACAACTTATCTCTGTCCTCAATAACCTATCCTTCTCACAATCAGTCACCAACTGGTTTCAGAGTTACCTGTCTGACCACCAACAATCCGTTGTATGGCAGAATGACATATCTCCCCAACTACCTGTCTCCATAGGGGTTCCCCAAGGATCCATCCTTGGACCCCTACTCTTCTCAGTTTACACCAATAATCTAGCCTCTGCCACCAAACATGGCACACTCATAAAATACGCAGATGACTCGACCATCATCTGCTCGGCCCAGTCCCTACCCAAACTGCAAAAAGTCACACAGGAAGCCTTTTCCTCTGTTGAAACATGATTATCCGATGCCCAATTAATACTCAACCCAAACAAAACTAAACTACTCATCTTCCAACCCACCAAACACACTCAAAACAACTCTCACTTTAACATCACAGCAAAAGACAACACCACTATATACCCAACTGAACACACCAAATTGCTAGGAGTGGAAATAGACAAACTAAAATTTGACATTCACATATCCATGACCATAAAAAAAGTCAACAAAAAACTACGAGCGTTATACAGAAATAAGCAATTTCTCACCAAAGCAGCAAAGATTTCAATAGCAAATTCCCACCTTATCTCCACCCAACTTTATGCCTCTCCAATATATACCAACCTAAGGCAATGTGATCTAAACAAGCTAGAGACCTGCTACAACAAAATTGCCAAATTCGCCACAGGGGCATCCTACCGTAGTCACCACTGTCTCTCACTTGCTGAACTGGGCTGGCTTGAACTCCCTCACCTCCTTCAGTGGTATCAACTCTCACTCGCCCACAAACTAGTAAACCATCCACTAAATGTCCCATCCCTCCAGAATCTACTCCAACCCTATCGCACCACCAGACTACTAAGATCCAGCAACAAAAATCACTTGCAGATCACTAAAGCCAATAACTCTGCTGGTGAAGCACTATTCTCTTGAGCCATAGCCAAATTATGGAACTCACTCCCACCCACAATTACCTCCGTACCATCATGCACCCACTTCAAAACTTTACTAAAAGCACACCTAAAAACATGCTGGCTATGCCCTTGCAACTCCTACTCTAATATCATCCACCCCATCCAACCACTACCTTTCTCTCCACTCCACTAACTACCTTGATTATAACAAGCTCAGATGCTCATAAGCCTAGTACTTATTATACAGCAAAAACTTCTCATTGTAACATTTGTTAATGTCTGTTATGTACTTCACAGATAAAGATTCTAGTTGTCTACTGATGTACTATGTTCTTCATCTGTAAATATGTTGTAAGTAATTGCTATGTTAAATTGTTAATCACTATGTAATCCAATGTAACTAGTGTCTATTTTACTGTGGAGCTTTTCTCCCCGGGCCTCTGCTGAAAATGGACCTACATCCAGTCGGACACTCCCGGTCAACAAATTTAAAATAAAATAAATAAAAAAAATAAATAAAACTATAGACGTAATCAGTCTCTTCACCGTAATATCCCATGACGAAGGGCTACTTTGGTTATAGGCACAATTACAGAAAACTGGGGTTCAGGATGACATTAATACATATGTACCATTAATGGAAGTGGTCTTACAAAACAACTACTTATATTTTGAAGGATACTATTATAAGCAAAGTACAGGGGTGGCGATGGAGGCAGCCTGCGCCCTTGTCTTTGCAAATTATGTTATGTCCTTCTGGGAACAACTGTACTTCACGCAAGGTAAATATAATTCCAATATTCTGTTTTATACAAGGGTTTTGGAGGACCGTTTCATTATTTGGAAGGGCACTGAGCATGAACTGTGCCAATTTTATGATTATATAAATAGTACCATGAGTTTTTTTTTAAATTTACATACAAACATAGTAAAACTAGTACATCATACCTCGATGTAAATCTAACCATTACTGATGAGAATAGTTTGGAATCTGGAATATACAGAAAACCAACTTTCTCAAATTCATATCTAGAATTCAGTAGTGCACATCCTTATTTTCAAAAAAAGTCGATAGTAAAGGGACAGTTAGTATGGGCTGCCAGGATGGTGAGCTCGGATACCACCTTCTTGGACGAAAATAAAATTTATTTTGAAAATGTTTAAGGCCAGAGGGTATCCCCAGGAATTACTGGATGCCATTAGTGAGGAGATTATACATAAGAGTAATAATGGCACATACAAGCCAATCTTGAACAATGTTAACAGTGCCAGTGATGGGGGTAATATTTTGGAGTTACATAAGACGGAAAATTTTAATACAGGCATCATAACTTTTAATCAAGATGCATGGAAAGTTGTTGATACAATTTTTAACAACTGGGATATACTACAATTTGATCAAAATGTGGGACAAAAAGTAGGTAAGAGACCGAAGATATATATATATATATGTATATATATATATATATATATATATATATATATATATATAAATATATATATATATATAAATATATATATATAAAAAGATAGGTCCTTTAAAAAAAACATTCTGGAAATGGGTAAACATAACACCATGAATGTTAGCATCAGAAATAAAGAGAAATTTAAATGCAAGAGGTGTAATTCTTGTCCACACATTCTTGAGACAGGTGATAAGTTTGTTGTGAATAGAAAAACGATAACGATTAATGGACATTATAACTGTAACACTCAGAACATCGTATATATTGCAAAATGCCAGGATTGTCCTATATTTTATACAGGCAAAAAGTACAGTTGTGTACCTACCATAAATGTAGATGTTAGAGTGTATTCACTGTTGCAGTCATTACACTTGGGTTATCCTGCTGGCAGGCAACCCGCAGTAGGCCCGAGTTCCAAAGTCTTGGTCCGGCGTCGGTTGCTGTCGCCTCTTCCCTGACGTCAGTGCGCCAGGGGGTATAAAAGTTGCAACCGATGCCATTTTCTTCAGTTCTTCTTGCCCCAGATGTCAGGTGCCCCCAGATAGGAAGGCTGGAAAGATAAAATTATGCCAAAAAACATGCATATATTACTATAAACATTTTCTTCATCTACAAGCAAATACACCATATAGATAGTATAGAGATGAGAAGTACAGAAAAGTCCCAGCAATGAAAAAAGGGGGATGGTGGGTGGGTAACCTGGACTGCAACAGTGAATACACTCGAACATCTACATTTATGGCAGGTATACAACTGTACTATGTTCATCGTGTTTCACTGTTGCAGTCATTATACTTGGGTAGAATCCCAAAGCTGAGGTTGGGTGGCTGGGTCTAAATTGGATTTGGCGAGGCTAACAAGCCCTGCAGAACTGCAGTGGCAAAGCCTGCTCTGGATTTAGAATAGAGAGGTAAGTGGTAGTGCTTGGTGAAAGTGTGCACTGAGCTCCAGGTTGCAGCTTCTAAAATGTCTTTGGTTGGTACCCCTCTAAGGAAAGCTGCTGAAGCGGCTGCTGCTCTGGTAGAATGAGGCCTAATGCCCTTAGGCACTGATTTGCCATGTTGTGCATAACAGAAGCGGATGCAGTGTCCTATCCATTTGGAGATTGTCTGCTTTGTAATAGGCTTTCCTTGTGATCCTGCAGCATATGCTACAAACAGTTGCTCAGTTTTTCTGAAAGCTTTTGTTTTGTCCAAGTAGAATCGTAGCTGTCTGTGTATATCCAAAGCGTGCAGAAGTCTCTCCTTTTTATTCTAGGGATTTGGGTAAAAGGTATGTAAATGAACGGTTTGGTTTAAGGCCATATAGGAGACCACTTTTGGCATGAATGTTCGGTTTGCCCTAAGAGAAACCCTGTCCTGATGAAAAATGAGAAAAAGTTCCATCAATGCCTGTAACTCAGACTCTTCTTGCTAAAGTTATTGCTAGGAGCAGAGCAGTTTTCCATGACAAGAATTTTACATCAGCTGTGCTGGCTGATTCAAAAGGAGGCAGTGTGAGTTTTTCTAAAACAAAATTGAGGTCCCAAGTAGGTACAGGTGCTCTCCTTGGGGGTCTTACATTTTTTGCCCCTCTGAGGTACTGTCGTAGTAGAGGATGTGAAAAAATAAGCGATTCCGTATTGTAATGAGCTGAAATGGCAGAGGCATGGATTTTAATAGATGAGAAAGATAAGCCTTTGTCCAACATCTCAGTTAGGTATTGCAAAATCTGAGGTACATTAGGGACAAGTGGTTCGAGCCCTTGTGCCTGGTTCCAAGCACAGAATCTCTTCCATTCTTCTGCATAAGATTTTCTAGTGCTGTGCCTCCTGGCTTCTAAAATAACATCCATAACAGCTTTAGAGAGAGGTGCAGTCTGAGTGGCTACATTATCTGCCATGCTGCTAGGTTTAAGGTCCTGAGTTGACTGTGCAGAATCTGATTGTTTTGTTGTGTCAGAAGATGAGGGATTTGAGGTAGAGGCCAAGCTGGGCCTTGAGACAAACTCTTTAGGATTGGGTACCAGTGCTGGTGTGGCCAGTCTGGTGCAATCAGGATAATTTTTGGCCTTTCTTGTCTGATTTTTAGTAGCACCTTGGTGAGAAGAGGCATCGGGGGGAAGGCATAGACTGTCAGGCCTTTCCAGCTGAATGGCAGAGCATCCACCTTCCATGCTTGAGAGTGATAAGTTCTTGTGCAAAATTTTTGTATTTGGTAATTGTGAGGGGAGGCAAAAAGATCTATGTCTGGGCGTCCCCATTTCCTCGTTATCATACTGAACACTTGTGGATTTAGCTTCCATTCGTGAGGATCCATGAGATTTCTGCTTAGTTCGTCTGCCAGTGTATTTTTTGTTCCTGGCAGGAATTGCGCTTACAGATGTACTTGATAGGTCAGTGCTGTGTTCCATACAGTCATGGCTTGTCTGCATAGGGGGTAGGAATGTGTGCCCCCTTGCTTGTTTATGTACCACATAACTGTGGTGTTGTCAGTCTTTATTAATAGTTGTCCTGGATGTATTAGGCCCTTGAAGGCTTTCAGGGCATTCTGTACAGCTAGCATCTCTTTTTGATTGATGTGAAGATGCATTTGTTCCTTGGGCCACGTGCCCTGAATACATTTTCCTGCCATGTGTGCTCCCCAGGCATAATTCGATGCATCCGTTGTTATTGTCTGCCTGGCTGTGGGTAAGGTGAAAGGCTGTCCCTTGTTGTGGTGACAGGCCTGGGACCACCATCGAAACTCCTGTTGTAGGCAGGGAATTAAAGTTATGATTGTCTCCAGGCTGTGACAATGCTGAGTCCAAACACTTTTTAGATACCATTGTAGTTTCCTCATATGCAGTTTTGCATATGGAATTAGTAGAATGCAGGATGCCATGAAGCCCAGGGCCTGCAGAATTTTTCTTGCAGGGAGCTGGGTCTTTGTTGCCATCATTTGAAAGTAATGAGTCAGTTGCCTTTGTTTGTCTGGCGTGAGATAAGCCATCTGGGTAGTTGTATTTAAGCTTGCACCCAGGAATATTATCTCTTGAGAGGGCACTAGTTTTGATTTATTTTCGTTTACTGTGTACCCTAGGCAAATTAGCAATCTTTTTAAAAACGCCAGGTGCTTTAGAAGAATGTCCTTGCTCTCTGCTTGAATAAGGCAGTCGTCCAAGTAGGGAAATATTTGAATTCCTTTTTGTCTGCAAAATGCAATTACTGGTGCCAGGCATTTTGTGAAGACCCTGGGTGCAGTAGATAAGCCAAAGGGCAGTGCAGAGAATTGGCAATGCATTGAGCCTGCTATGAATCTGAGGTATCTTCTGCAAGATTGTCTGATTCGGACATGCAGGTATGCCTCCTTGAGGTCCAAAGTAACTAGCCAAGCCTTCTTGCCCAGCATGGGCAGAAGTTGCTGTAGTTGTTAACATTTTGAATTTTGGAACATCCAGGAAAGTATTTAGGATTGACAGGTCCAGTATTGGTCTCCAGGCTTTGTCCTTTCTGGGTACTAAGAAAAGTCTTGAGTAAAATCCTTGTCCCTGTTCTTGCTGTGGAACTTTTTGAATAACTCCCATGTCCATAAGAGCAGCAATCTGTTTTTGTGCCTCTGCCCATTGGTTCTGTGGAAGGTCTGGCATACCTTTTGGTTTTGGAAGCGTGTGGAAGTGGAACCTGTAACCCTGGGAAACAATATTCAGCACCCATTGGTCCTGGGTGATCATGTGCCAATTTTTTGAGAAAAGTGCTAGCTTTCCCCCTAGGGGTGCTGTCAACAGTTAAGTGCTTGGCATTTGCAGAGGGAAGTCAATGGGACTGTTTCCTATAAGGTTGTGATTTGTCTTCCCCTCCTTTGGGGGCTGAGGCACCCCATTGTTTAGGTCTGTAGGAGCCTTGGGGCTGAGATCTGCCTCTTGGGCATCTGTATCTGCCTCTTTGTGGCCTGTCTGACACTGGAAAGGACCAATTTGTTGAAGGCCAGTTTCTGCTAAATCCAGGTGGTTGAACCTGTAAGAAATCTTTCACGGTCTGCATTGACTTTGCTTTATCCTCCATTTTCTTTAACACCTCTTCTGCCTTATCACCAAACAAAGTATCATGCTGTAATGGAGCATCCAATAATTTTACTTTAACATGGTCAGGTAAACTTTATTCTTTCAACCAAGCATGTCTTCGAATAACAGAGCCTGTAACTGCGGCTCTACAAGAAGCCTCTAATGAATCAAAACCACATTGCAGAGTATGCTTTCCCACTTGTTCAACTGCATGCAATAAATCCTGCATTTCCTTACTGTCAGGACTTTCTGTATTTGAAACCATTTTCTGTTTTAACAATGACATGAGGTACTGTTGATATTTAAGCATGTGAAACTGACAGTTTAAAGCTCTTAAGTAGCAGAAGTGTAAACTTTTTTCCCCCATCTGTCCAGAGCTCTGGAATCCCTATCTGAGGGGACAGGATTTTTGGCAGAGGAAGCCTTAACCCCTTTAGGACCCTGAGAAATTGTTTCTGGGTCTGCAGCGGGGTTTTTGTAAAGAAATTTATGAGAATCAGGGACCCTGTAGTACCTGTCTGGCTTGACTGGTGCATGGGGTAAAGAATCAGGAGACGGACTGGATTCAGAAAAAAACATCATCAACAATATCAAGCACAGGGGGGACATAGCCAGGGGCCTGTGCTAAGGCAATAAAAGGAAATGTCTGAGCCTTTTCTTGGATTCTGAATAATCTTGGCTCTCCCAGTGGAAATGCTCCCTCATGGTGTGCAGGGTTTCCCCAAAAGAATAATCCTCAGGAGGTGAGGCTGAAGGTATGGACTCTTCTGCATCAGAGTCCTCATAGGGAGGGAGAGAGTATTCCTGATCAGAAGAGGAATCAGAGGAAATGGAAACCTGATCAGAGGAATCATAATCAGTGTCTTGCCTAGGCCTTTTGTCATGAGGGGGATGGGAACCCCTGATTAAAGTAATTAGGTCTTCGGCCATTTTAAGCATCTGTTTTTTTGGCATGGATGACTGTTCAGGAGAACGCTGTACTTGTTTCCTTGTCTTTAATGGTGTTTTTGACTTTGCCTTTGCTGCTGTAGTGGGCTTAATTGTAAGCTGTGAAGGTCTGAAAACACCCTCAGAAGCCTGCTCAGCGGCTCTGGACCCATCTGAGGGAATAGTTTCCATAGGCCCAATACCCTGAGTTTCCACAGGCCTCGGTGTCTCCACGTGGCTGTCGGTTACGGCCTGTGGCTCTGAGGTAGCAGGTGTCGGGGGCTGCGAAAGCGCCTCACTGAGAACTGGCGACTGGCCTAGAAGAGGCTTCGTCATCGGTTTTGGACCTCGGATGCCTGTCCTTTTCTTTGTCTGTGTTTTTTATAAATCCCGGTCGTCGGTTGTTCCGATGGCATTATGTAATTAAACTTTCTGCCAAAATAATGTAAAGCAAAATCAAACCGACATTTAATAGTGCGTTTATTGAATCTAGCACAAAACTGACAACTAGTAACGTCGTGGTCAGGGCCTAGGCAAGGAATACAGTAAGAGTGAAAGTCCTTATGAGGTATTTGCTTCCCACAAGAAATACAATTATTACTTAGCTTTATTGAAGACTTCGGTTCTGAAACTCAATTTTGAAAATCTCAGGAGTCGGCCGACCGGCACTTGCGAATAGCTTTTGCTTCGGGCACCGCGCGGCAAGAAAGACTGAAGAAAATGGCGTCTGTTGCAATTTTTATACCCCTGGCGCACTGACGTCAGGGAAGAGGCGACAGCAACCGACGCCGGACCAAAACTTTGGAACTCGGGCCGACTGCGGGTCGCCTGCCAGCAGGATAACCCAAGTGTAATGACTGCAACAGTGAAACATGATGAACATCTAGTAGGCATTTCCAAAACCATATAGGGGAGCACCTACTAGATATCAGGCATGGTAGGCAGACTAATGCATTAGCCAGACATTTGAATTAATGTAGGGACCATAATTTTAAATTTTTGGTAATTCAACACCTACAAAAAGATCCTCAGGGCAAAAGTCTGGATGTACATTTAGATGTCAGTGAACTAAGATGGCAGTTGAGACTTGATGCCACCAAGTATCCAGGAATTAACCAAGCCATTAGTATAACTAGTATTTTCAAGTTAAAAAACATTTTAGGTTGAACTTATACATGCATTTTAAGAAGCAACATTTTCTATGAAGTTACATTTTTTATTTATGAATGTTAATGTGGCATTAACTGGTGTATAGGTCAAATCTGATTTTAAAGTGTATTCTTTTGATGTAAAATCTTTTTTGATGATTCTTTGTGAAGTGAATTTTTTTAATTAATACTAATTATTCAATCAGTGACAATTGAGTATTATAAAAGGCTGGTTTGGAGTTTTGAATTTTGTTCTGAGGAAGTCCCTTGTAAATTTAGGGGAAGAAAGCGCTCAACGTGGATATTTGTTAATAAAGCTGTTTCTTTTCCTTCACTGTGGTTGCTCGGGTTCTACAGTTTTTGGTTTTTAGCCTCCAGGATGCCCCTGGTAGTGACTCCTCTGAGGAAAGCTGCAGAGGTGGAGGCTGCTCTGGTGGAGTGAGTCCTGACCCCCTTCGGGGGAGGCTTCCCGTGTTGTTTGTAGCAGAAATGGATGCAGTGTGCTATCCATTTGGAAATAGTTTGTTTGGAGATGGCTTTGCCCTCTGCCCCTTTAGCAAAACTAACCATCAATTGATCAAACTTTCTGAAGGATTTAGTTCTGTCTAGATAGAATCTGGGCTGTCTGTACACATCTAGAGAGTGCAGGATCCTCTCCCCCTTGTTCTGTGGGTTAGGGGAAAAAAGTGCAAATGAATGGATTGGCTGAGTGCCAGGCTGGACACCACCTTTGGCATGAAGGATGGGTTAGTCCTGAGGGATACCCTGTCAGCATGGAAGATGATGACTGGTTCCACAGCCATCAGTGCTTGCAGCTTGGGAGACCCTTATGGCTAAAGTGATGGCCAGAAGCTAAGCTGTCTTCCAGGAGAGAAATTTTAGCTCTGCTGAAGAGGCTGGTTCGAAGGGGGGAGGTTGAGCTTTTGCAACACAAAGTTAAGGTCCCAAGCTGGGGTTGATGCTCTTCTGGGTGGCCTCAAATTGCTAGTCCCTCTTAGGAACTGTTTGATCAAAGGGTGTGGGAAAAGGGGCTGCTCAGTTGGAAAATGAGCAGAGACAGCACAGGCATGAATTTTAAAAGAGGAAAAAGAGACCACTGTGTAGCAGGTCAGCTAAGTAATCCAGGATGAGAGGGAGGGAAAACTGTGCCTTACTGGCTTCCTTAGACTGAATCCAGGTGCAGAATCTTTTCCATTTGTTAGCATAAGACTTTCTGGTGCTAGGGCGTCTGGCCTCACGTATAACATCTAGAACATGTTTACTAAGGTTGGCAGATTGATCCTGAGTTAGGGAATAAGCCAAGCAGCAAAACTTGAGTATCTGCAATTGGGTATGCATGAATTTCCCTTCCCTCTGGGTCAGGAGGTTTGGAATCTGAGGAAGATGGCATGGTGGCAGTGGGGACAAGCTGCGCAGCAAGGGATACCAGTGCTGGTGAGGCCAGTCTGGAGCTATAAGAATTGTCCTTGGTTTTTCCTCCTTTATTTTGAGCAGAACCCTGGGGATGAGAATAGTGGAGGAAAGGCGTAGACCAATAAGAGTGACCCAGGAGAAGGAAAGGGCATCCACTTTCCAAGCCATGCAGTGATGCTCCCTGGTGTCGAACTTGCTGAGCTGATGGTTGGTGTGGGAGGCAAAAAAGTTGACCTTCGGGGTGCCCCATTTCTGAGTTATTAGGGTGAAGGTTCTTCTGTTGAGTTGCCATTCGTGTGGGTCCAGAAGATTTCTGGTTAAGTGGTCTGCCAGACAGTTGAGAGTACCTGGTAGGAATTCTGCTAACAGGTGGAGTTGCATGGCAGAGGCTGTGGGCCAAAGGGTCACAGCAAGCTTGCATAGAGGGTAGGAGTAAATCCCTCCCTGCTTGTTGATATACCACATCACAGTGTTGTTGTCTGTTTTGATCAGGAGAGCCCCTGGGGAGAGAAGGGGCTTGAAAACTATCAAGGGGTGCTGGACAGCTATCATCTCTTTTTGGTTGATGTGCAGATGGATTTGCTGTGGGCTGCATTGGCCCTGTATGCACCTGCCATCCAGGTGTGCACCCCAGGCATAGTCTGATGCGTCTGTAGTGAGGGTCTGGGCAGCGAGGGTGGTGAGAAAGGTAGTCCCTTGTTGTGGGAACATGCTGTTGTCCACAGAAAATCTTTTCTGAGGCAAGGTATTATAGGTATAAGAGTTTCCAGGTCTTGAGAGTGTTGACACCAAATGCTTTTTAAGTACCACTGAAGTTTCCTCATATGCAGTCTGGCATATGGAATGAGTAGAATGCAAGATGCCATGAACCCCAGTGCTTGCAGGATTTTTCTTGCAGATAGCTGGGGTGTGGTGGTTAGTTTAGAGAAGTAGGCTGTCAGGAAGGTTTGCTTTTCTGGTGTAAGGAATGTCATCTGGGAAGCTGTGTCCAGGCTTGCTCCCAAAAATGTAATCCTTTGGGTGGGTACTTGTTTGGATTTCTTTTCCTTGACTGTATATCCTAGGGAGGTTAGTAGGGACTTTACAAAGGCCAGGTGCTTGAGCAGCTTTTCCTGGCTGTCTGCCTGAATTAGGCAGACGTCTAAGTATGGGTAAATCTGGATATTCCTTTGTCTGCAAAAGGCAATGGCCAGAGCCAGACATTTTGTGAAAACTCTGGGAGCAGTAGATAAGCCAAAAGGAAGTGCAGAGAACTGAAAGCGCTGAGATCCTGCCCTGAAACGGAGATATTTCCTGCATGATTTCCTGACAGGAATGTGGAGGTAGGCCTCTTTTAGGTCTAGGGTGGCTAGCTAAGCATTCTTGGAGAGCATGAGTAGCAACTGCTGGAGAGTGAGCATTTTGAATTTTGGGATCACAAGGAAGGTGTTTAGAATGGATACATAGAGGATGGGGTGCCAGGTGCCCTCTTTTCTGGGTACTAGAAAGAGTCTGGAGTATAAACCTTGACCTTTCTGTTCTGCAGGAACGTGCTCTACTGCCCTCATGGAGAGAAGGGAAAGGATTTGCTTTTGCGCCTCTGCCCACTGGTTTGGAGATAGATCTGGGAACCCTTTTGGAGTTGGAAGGGTGTGGAAAGAAAATCTGTATCCCTGGGACACTGTTGAGAACCCAACGGCTGCTGGTAATGTTGGCCCAGGTACTTGCATGAAAGGAGAGTTTTCCTCCTAGAGCTAGGTGAAGGTGGGCAGAAGGAGGGGGTGGGGAAGGAGAGTCATTGTGAATTCTTACCATAAGGGGGTGGCTTAGAACTCCCTGGTTTTGAAGTGGAGGTTAGCCACTGCTTAGATCTCTGCATTCCCTGTGGCTGCTGTCTGGGGGGGTCTGGTCTCCCTGGTCTGGGCTGAGCTGGCCTGGTGGGGGCAGGAAAGGACCAGTGCTTGGTGGGACAATGCCGGCTGGACCTGTAAGAAATCCTTAACTGCCTGCATAGATTTTGCTTTTTCTTCCATCTTTTTTAAGACCTCTTCTGCCTTAATGCCAAATAAGTTTTCTTTGTGCGAGGGAGGCATCCAACAATTTAGATTTAAATGGTCTGGCAAGGGCTGCTCCTTAAGCCATGCATGCCTTCTAAGGAATGATCTGGTGACTGCTGCCCTGCAGGAAGCTTCTAGGGCATCAAAACCACAGTGCAAGGTGTGTTTAGTTATTTGACTTGCAGAACGCATTAGCTCTAGTAACTCTTTAGATTCTGCACAAGCAGGAAGTGAAGACATTTTTTTGTTTTAGAAGTCCCAGTGCATGTTGCTGAAATTTTAGCATATGGAACTGACAATTGAGTGCTCTGACAGCAAGAGTAGCTGAGGTGTATACCTTTTTATCCCATCTGTTTAGTGAGTGGGAATCCCTATCTGAGGGGGTGGGATTCTTAGCAGAGGTTGCTTTAATTCCTTTAGGCCCTTGAGAAATTATCTCAGGATCAGCAGTAGGATTTTTAAAAAGAAATTTGAGAGAGTCAGGGACTCTGTAGTTTCTGTCTGTTTTTCTGGGTGCAGGAGGGAGGGTGTCAGGAGTCAAGCTGGATTCCAGGGAAACATCCAGGACTGGGGGGATGGCCAAGGGTCTATGCTGTGGAAGATCTAAGAATTCTCTGAGTCTTTTTTAAGACTGAGGGTAGTCCTGACTTTCCCATTGGAAATGCTCCCTCAAGGTATGAAGGGTTTTCCCAAAGGAAAACTCCTCTGGGGGAGAGGCTGAAGGAATGGAATCTTCTGCATCAGAATCCTCATAAGCAGAGAGGAGTTATTTGTCTTCATATTCAGATGCATCAGAGTCATCGGCCTCCTGTTCAGACAAAACTACAGGGGACAGATCTCTTTTCCTTTTGGAAGGGGTAGCTTGGCTTCCCCTGATCAGCATAATAAGGTATTCTGCCATTTTAAGCATTTGAGACTGAGGCAAGAAAGCAGGTGCATGAGAATGGGTCGTCAGTTTTTTGGGTGCGGTTCGTACCTTGGTCCCAAGAAACTCGGCAGTTTTTGAAAGAACGGGAGCCGCGAATGAAGACGTCAGTTTGTATCGATAATTGGTAGTGCGAAGAACTTCCTCGGAAGCCGGTGCCTGCTCAGCAGCTCTGGACCCATCCAAGGTAGAGAAGACCGCAGGATCCTTACTTGAAGAGTTTTGCGGCATACCAGACTCCGAAAGGGTCTCGGTAGTGGCCTGCAAACCCACAGAAGCGGGCATCAGGGGCTACGAAAGCACCTCACTGAGGACCGGAAAACTGACTACTAGCTTAATGGGAGCGTCATCTGAAGGTTTGAACCACTGCGCTCTGTTTCTGTCTTTATCTTTATGTTTTTTTTTGGAAGATCAGGTGTCGGAAGGCTTACCGAAGTTCGAGGACTGTAAGCGAAAATATCTAGCTACAATAAGGGCCCAACGACAGACAGTTCTGGCATTGAACAAAGCACAGAAGCAACAGCGGGGGACGTCATGGTCTGGGCCTAACTAAGTGACAGTAGGAATATAAGTCTCGGTGTGGTATTTGCTTTCCACAGGTGAGACAACTGTTAACTTTTTCTGACATCGGTTAGTGCAAGAAAAAAGCATCCCCAATGGGGTACTTAGCTTTAGAAGACAAATTCGGTAGACGAAACTCAGGTAGTGGTGGACCGGCACTCGTGCAAACTGCTTCTGCTTTGGGCTCCATGGCTAGAATGACCAGTGTAATGGTGTTGGCTGCCTTACTTTATACTACTGACAACCTGACGTCAGTCCTGAAGCAACAGCAACCAACGCAGAAATACTAAGCCTCTGGTATTCGGGCCGGCCGAGCTCTACCCTGGCATGGATAACCCAAATGCGAGGACTGCAACAGTGAAACACGAAGAACATCTTACCATAACAGTACATGTCTGACTGACCACTGTTGCAGTATTAACAAATGGGCTATCCTGTCAAGAATACATACAAAAACCTGAGGGCTTTCCAATCGCAGCACACGTCTAACGCATTATCTCCTCCCAATGGAGCAAGGATAAGATACATTTTGTAATATTTAGTAAAAGTGTGAACAGGAGATGAAGTTGCTGCTTTAAGGATGGAGCTAGAATCCACTAAGAATGCATCAGAAGAGGCTACAGCTCTACAGGAATGGGTCTAAAGTGGGGTGTTGCAGTAGTAGCATAAGAAAATAGCCTATGGACTCCAGTCTGAAATAGTCAGCTTGGAAACTGGAGTATACAAGCACTTGTCTTGAAAAGATACAAAGAACTGGGCAGATTTCCTGGTAATTTTAATTTTGTCTGAATAAAATCTAAGTTGTCTGTATATGTCCAAAGAAAATTGTTGTTGTTGTTGTTGTGTCTTTCGGCTTTTCTCGGTTAGGGTCGCCACAGCGGAACTCCGGTCCGCTAATGATTGGCAGTAGATTTTTACGTGGCGAGTTGCCAGTTCTGATGCACAACCTTCAACGAAGGTACGCTCATTCACTCATGTCTCCACACAGAAGACGCTCTAGCTAAGAATCGAACCGGATAGCGTCATACTGTGAGGCGACAACGCTACCATAGCACCACCACCGCAGTCCAAAGAACAATTAAAAAAAAATAAAATAAAAATAATAAAAGAAGGCAATAGACTCTCTCCTTTGTTTGCTTGACAGAGAGATCTCACTAACCACATAAAGCATCAAGGTAGGGATAATTTTAAGAGAAACCATATCCTTAAGAAAAATAAAAATGGTGACAAAGCCATCAATACTTGTAAGCAAAGACACCCTTTTAGCAGAAGTCAGAACCATCAAAGAAAAAGTTTTCTAAGTAGAGATTTTGAATAATGAGGACGCAGCAGGCTGAAATGGAGGTACTGTAAGCTTTTCCAGAACATTCTTCAGATCTAAGAAGGGTGAATGGCTCTTTTGGTGGTCTTTTGTAGCATATATTTCAACATTATTTGACCTCAAAATGATAAAGTGATAGATCTAGAGGCAGGAAGGCACAGATGTGCCTTAATAAAAGAATGCCAGCCCAGAATTCAGTAATTCAGACAAAGAAATAAAAGGAATATCCACAAAACAAAGGTCCTGATTACTTTTGTGGCATCCTAATGAAATTATTTTCCATTTAGAAACACGGGGTCTCCTTCAAATTGTTTTTCTATTCTGCTATAGAACGTTAAGCATGTCCTCAGTAGAGTGATGCGCAAATGGAATTAAAATTCTATCACTCAAAGAAACAGATTCACGGCCTGTAGATTTAGGTGAATTGGCCTTTGTTCTGAGACAGCAAGCCCATCCTGTGAAGTAGCTTCTGATGGCGGTCCCTGGCCAAGTGAAAAAGCAGGGGGAACCAGTACAGTCTGGGCTGAAAGGGAGTCACTAGAAACATGTTTTTGCTTGTCCCTTCTTGATTTTAAAAATCATTTTGGGAATTATAGGTAGTGGAAGACACGCATAATGACACAATATCCTCTCTCCATGCATGAAGGCATGGCAGTGTGGAACAGAATAGTCTGAGCTGTCTGTTGAGGGTGGAGGCAAAAGGATCTATTTGGGGAGTATCTCACAGATGCACAACAACCAGAAAGACCTCTCTGTTCAACATCCTCTCTTGAGGGTTTGTTCTGGATCTGTACAAAAAAATCAGCCACAATGTTTGTTATGATGGAATTTACACAGCTTGAAGGAAAATGTTTTGTTGAACAGCTGTGTCCCATGCAATGAAGGTGAATATGCAAAGGTGGTAGGCTTGGTACTTGCCTCCTTGTTTATGTATCACATTTCTGAGGTGTTGCCTGGGTAAAGCCACAGAGGACCTAGAGTCAGAAGGTAATGCAAGGACTGGATAAGGACTTTCCTTTACATTTATGTGTTCCTTAGTCTCTGGATGAGCAAACTCCTTGTAACCCAATGCTCTTGGTGCAAGCTTTCCATGCCAGATCTGAAGCATGCATGAACAGCTCCTAACAAGGGGAAAAAAAACAGAAAGGGCACTCCTGGGTTGAGTGAAATCTGGTTGATCCACCAAAGAAATTCCTTCTCAATGAAAGGCAAAAGAGGACTTGAGAGGCCAATGAATGGCAGTGCCGAGTTCAAATTCACTTCAGATACCACTGGCATAAGGTACCATCAATCCCAGGGCTCTCACTGCATCTCTTGCTGTCACATTCAAGGGAAGAACGGTCTGAACGTAGTACGAGAGGAACTAAACTTTGTCTGCAAGAATGAAGGCTGCCACTGGCAGAGTATTAAGTCAGCATCCCAAGACAATCTAATCTTAAGGTGGGCTTAAACAATACTATTAGCACTTAAGACACTGGAAAACCTACATTACAGAAAAGAAAATGAACTGTATTACCATTTTCCATTTATACACATTACACATCACGTATATTTGCTCTCTTTAGAATTACCATCCATCTAACATTACATAAATTACTCAATTCCTACTTTCACTTAAACCTCACTCCTCCTACGGAACATTATCCTGCATGTATGGTTCCCATAATTTCCATTTATTTCTATGTAATTTGTCTTTCCTTTTCATAAAGATCTCTCATCAGGTTCTTGTACCTCTTTTACAATATTCAACACTTCAAATACAGTTGGTTCAGACTTTAATTTCCATTTTCTAGTAATTGCTTGGTTGGCAGCCAATAGAATTAAACTTAATAAGGCTTTACTGTGTCTATGCAATTCAGATCCTGTGTCCCAGCTCAAAAGAATCATTAACTTAGTTACAACAATTTGCTCACCCAATATTTCTTGCAGAGTACTCTCTAAGGGGAATTTTTAAAATCTGCCAATTCATTACATTCTCAAAACATGTTTCCAGTTGCCTCTTTCTTCCCCATCACACCTCCAATATTCTTTGAAGTCTGCGTAATGTATAACAATACCTATGCAAACACTTCCACTCAAAGATCCTAAGCCATTTGGACTTGGTTGTATAGTCTTAAATATATCCTCCCATTGTTCCCTTTTAAACTGCTTTTCCAGTTTCTCTTTCCAACCTTTTCTAACCTCCTCTGATTAATTCTTATACTTAGCATGCAATACATATGCCCTACTAATTATCCATTTTCTAACAGCTTCTGTTCTAGATTTAACTAAAAACTCTATCAGAGCAGGTCTTTCACTTATGATTCCCCATATCCCTGTCATTTTCCCTATATTCTGATATCAATCCCTGGCATGGAAAGCAGTCTAGCCTGAAGCCCAAACTTCTTCTTGGCCTCATTCCACTCTATTATATTTCCCTCTCTACATATTTGCTCACAATACTTTGATTATTTTGCCAATTTTCTCCAGTCAATTCCAGCCCCCTGTTGCCTATTTTCTGTATCCCTACTTGCAGTCATCCCTATCAGCAAAATCTCCATTCTCCAATCTCCGTTCTTAGAAAACTTTGTTACTTTATGAATATAATGTTCTGCATAGTTATTCTCATTAAGGATCTGCATCCAAAATCCCACTCTCTCTCTCTTGTCTCTAATTTCTTGACTCCCCCGTGCTTCATCATCCATTTTTAATTTGAATTATAAAATTCTGCTTGTGTGTTTATATACATGCACACAGATTTTATATACATATATATATATATATATATATATATATATATATATATATATATATATATCATATACATACACACACATGTATGAGCAATAACCGTGTAGCTCCAAAATATTCCTTCAAATCAGGTAATCCTAAACCACTTTGTTCTCCTAGATGGAAGGATCACCTTATCCCCCTAAACCCTTGCCCTCTTCCCTTCCACATAAATATCTTCAACTCTATTAATGATTGCCCACACCAACTACTGCCATTGATAACAATATGTCTGACCTGTGCATAAAACTAAGAGGACTAAAAAAATTCACTGCTTGTATCTTATTATCCATAAACATGAGCTTTCAGTTTCTCAGTTTTCGTACTATCTTTTTAGTCTCTTCCAAGATATCCTTAGCTATCATAACACAAAAGTCCTTTAATCCATAAACCTATATACTTCATCTTATTGTGCCCCCATGAATATGGGTATTGTTGAACCAATTCATGTGCTGGTACATAATCGACAGCTACAACCATTATTTTATCTTCATTCCTGAAAACACTTGAAACTATCTCAAAATGTTCCGCAGCACTGAGATGGCCTTTTCTGGACTTATTAGGCACAAAATATCATCTGCAAATAAATCCAACTTCTCTTGATTACTAAACCAACTATATCCTTGAATTTCTGACTCTCTTATTCTCTTTGTCAATGTCTCTATATAAAGCAAATGAAGGGGAAAGAGGACATCTCTTTCTGGTTCCTCTGTTCAAACACCCTCCCGCTTGCTCAAGCGAGACTTTTTGAGAAGAGGAATGAACATTAGACTGTTCAGAAGATTCTTATAAAAGTCCAACTCCCTTAAGGGAATCTCTTGGAAAGCAGTCTGAATAAGGAGATTATCCAGATGGGGACATTTTGAATTCCACAAAGTCTGCAAAAGGCAATGACAGCAACAAGGCCTTTTTTTTTTTTTTTTTGCGAAAACCCTTGGGGCAACTGAAAGAACAGAGTGTAAAACCAGAAAACTGAAAGTGAAATGAAAAGACAACTTTAAGAATTTACTGCATGTTGGAGGAACAGGAAACGTGAAACTAAGTGTCCTTCAAATTCAGTGTCACCAAAAAGGCTTGGGGAAGGATCACTACAAACAAGGATTGTAGTGTCAACATCATGAAACTTAGAATTTTAGGTGTTGTGGGAAGAAAGTTCCAGTAGGTCTTCAACTGCCCTCCTTTCTGTGAGGCAGAAACATTTTTGAGTAAAATCATCTTCCTAACAGAAAGGGACACAAATTCTATAGCCCTCTGAGTAAAGATGTCTTTAAAAAGAGGGAGAATGAGGTGAAACTGGTTTTGAGAAGGCTGGGAAAAACCTGAGACACATGGAGGAGCAACTAGACATTTTGTAACCATTCTGTTTGAGGTTCTGGATTGCCAGGTTGGGAAGGACAGAGATGGCTTCTGGGAAAAGGAACTTATGATCGGTCATATTGAAAAAGGGGGAAAGGTAAAGTTTGACAGTCAAAGAGGTTGGTTTGTCAGGGAGGGTGGGTTTGGAACCTTTGGAATCCTAGTAAGATCTGTCCTGAATTTTTTTAAACCCTTCTGAGATGGTTCCTGGTCCTTGCATACAATGGAACAAGCCTTAGAAGGGTAATTTCTCTTGATCTTTGAGACAGGAGAAATTTTTTTTTTGCTAAAATCTTGTAAGATGTTAAATTTGTCCTGTAAAATCTCAAAAGTTCAGCAGCTGACCTAAAGCGATATTGCTTATCCAGAGTGTGGTCCAGAAGTTTAGGTTTGACTTCCTCAGGTAAAGGCAGAGGCCTAAGCCACGAGAATCTATGAAGAACAGACCCAGTTAGCAGATGATCTATAAGAAGTATCAACAACATCACAGCTGCAATTAATAGAATGCCTAGCAACTTGAGAAGCAGAGCTAAGATGAGACAAGGCAAAAGATTCAGTGTCTTGAGTCATACAAATCTGAAAGGATATTACCCAAATTTCCTAAAATAGGCAAAAGATAGTTGATAATAAAGTGCCAGAAAAAATCATGGGTATTTAGAAGCCATGTAGCTGAAATACTGGTATATACTTATTAGGTTATTTGCATATATCCCATGGGCCTCCACAATGGGAGATTTAAGGCATTTGGCTGCATCTTTCTTTTAGTTTTTACTGAATGGGTTGTCGATGCGACCTTTTAATGCTTTGGCTGGGTGTTATTTGGGATATTTTGCAGGCATCCAAATGTTTATGACCACCAAGCTTGATTTTAAGCTTTGTGTTTCTAAAGTCAGCCAAACAATTCACTTATGCTATACTGGTGAGGTCAAACAAAAACTGAAATGTGAATGCCTACAGGTAGTATGGTTTGTTTTTACTGGCCTGAATGTACCCATGAAGATTTAAAAAGTAAAAAGTCATGAGCATTCAGAAACCATGTAGTTTTAGGGGGTAATTTACATATATCCTATGGGCCATCACTACAGGAGGTTTAAGGTTAAACAGGATGGAGAGTCTGGGTTGGGCTGGGTCATTTTTGCAGTGAATAACACATCCTTAACATTGGTATATGCATTATAATACCTTATTTCTGAACTTGCAACACACCTACCTGGTGTAAAAAGAATATTATCTAACAACTTAATTTAAACTAGAAGGATAAACCTGAAAAATGTCCTTCCAAAAATTCCACACTATATAATGTCCCATAGAAACTCCATGTGTTCTTTTTGTTCCTTACTTTATAACTTAACATCTGCCAAACAAATGTTGGTTAATTGTTCCAAACATCAGTTTGTTACTAATAATCACTAACTGTAAAACAGCATTAAGAGTGAAAACAGCCAGCAACTAAGTTATTTCCTTTTCTAGCAATTTATTTTCTTAATGTATCTTTTTCTTAACCCAGGCCAAATACTTGTTCTGTCATCTTCTTTCTCTTCCTCACCATAATCACTTTCATCCTTACTCAATACAGCACACATAGTCAACATACCAACATTAAATTCATTTTTGAGGTCTTCCAAGATGGTTGTACACTAAGCAGCTTCTCAATGAAAGCTCCCCAGAGCAGAAAGTGACAAACTGTTAAAAATGTCAGCACAAGTTATCAATTTGGGTAAAATTAATTTACTGTCTACTACTTATTTGACTGGTTGCCAGCAAAGACATCAACTTCAGAAAGTAAGAGAAAAATAACCAGAAAAGAAGAAAAAGGCTCTGGCTGGGAAGAACCTTGCAGCTGTTCAACAAAAATCAACTGAAGTTCCATCTTTAGTACAAGAAATGGATTCCAGTAATTTAGAGGAAAATATAAATGCGCTAAGAGGTGTATAAAATAATTAAGACAACGGAGGAACACACAGTCAAATGACAAAAGGCCTGGAAAAAAGAAGAAACTTTAAGTAGCTGTTCAGATTAGTGGAAAAAATAAATCTGAAGTTGAAATGAAGGAAAGACTAGCTGAATATGAGTTTTCTAACAAAATGTTTCAAAAATAAAGTTAGAATACAGTGCACTCAGTGGAAACCAAAGATTTTCTGTTATACCAGTGAAAGAGGAAGGAAAAGACAGAATTGATGTTCTACAACAGGATTTGTTAAATGAGAAGGCAGCTAAGACCTATATCATCTGTACAGATGCTATCATACTAACAGAAAACTGCTCCTGACAAAACTGTGGCAAAAGGGTAATATATTACTTATTGGGATCAACAGAGTATTTGGAGAATATGATTACCCACTGCATACTCAATAGATGAGAAGTATGTTTCCCAGCAATCAAAGGATGTCAAGATGCAGCTGTGAGATTCAAGAAGCTATATCCAGCTGGTCTCAGAACACTTTGTGAGGAGCAAAGGCAGTTTTTGAATGTAGAATCCACTAAGCAGGAAATAAAAATGGTTAGGAGCAAGATGAAGGGTGCTCACTTCTGAATCTTCTGAAAATAAACCCCATACACATCTTACTAGAGAATCCTTTTCCATTTTTGTAAAGGAAAATGATAAACAGAGGAAAACAAGCTCAGGATCTAGAAGAATCAGGAGTACCTTGGACTTGAACTACAGATCAGTGTTGGTAAGTTGACGTGATCAGGAAAAAATAACTGTGAAATTAGTGAAAAAATGGTGGAACTGTAAAGTATTTATTCCATTAGACATAGTTCAGACACAAGAACTGTGGTTCTTCAAAAAGTGGCTAAAAAGATGGAGGGTTTTGGAGGATGAAATGAAAGAAGAAACCTCACTTTATGTCATTTATTTTTAGCACACTGACGAGACTGAGGAAGTAATTGTAAGTTTACAATTTGTATAACAATTTCATGATGGAAGTTCTGCACAGTTTGCAGTCACAGGTATTTTAAAGGTGAGGTGGGAAAACTTTAAAACTGACTGCTGTATATACATTAGTGATATTAAAGTAAAAAAAAACACTTTCAATTGCAATGTATCCAAGCCTTTGCAATGTAACAAGGTAAGAAAGGCTGGAAAGAAGCAAGTTATAGCTAATATAATGTTGTGATCTTGGGTTTCTGGGAATGTAAAACAGAACTTGCTTATATTATATGTAGAATAAAATAAACCCCCTGTTTTCTAGAGGTGGGTATCTAGGCAAAGGAAAACTTGCAACTTTTTGACTTTAAACGTAATCAGGGTAGATCATCAATGTAACTGCTTAACTGCTGCTATAGGTTTCATAGGTAGGTACCAGGCTATCGGCCCAAGGGCCTACGTAAGCCTAGCCAACAAGGTTCCCTGGCTTAAGCCACCCAAGAAAGTTATTTTCCTGTGCCACTGTCGAGCAGAGACACAGAAGTGATCCCCGGGGTGTATTTATTTCCCATCCACTCATCAAGATTTTTCTTGAAGAGTGCTGATGAAGAACTTTGCTTTACATAGATGGGTAGCCTGTTCCAGAGTATGGGAAGTCTCTGGGACAGGAATCTATCCCTCCAGCTTGTCCTGTTTATTGTGGTAACAAGGTTTATGTCCCTAGAGCATGTAGCTTGGAGGGATTGGGATTTCTTTAGGTGTAGCATGTCCAACAGCTCTGGGTTTGACATAGCTTTATATGTTAGGCAGAGATCACCTCGGAGTAGGTGATATGCTATGGAGTAAAGCTAGAGTTTTTTGAGGCGGTCAGTGTAGGGCATTTGTTTGAGGCCAGTAATCCTCTTTGTGAGGTACTTCTGTGGCCTTTCCAGCTGCTGCAGATGTCTTGTGAGGTACATTCCAAAAGGGGCGTTGTACTTTATAATGGGTCTAATGAGTGTCGAGTACAGGGGAACAATGACCTTTTTTTTCCTGGATGAGAACCCTTTTATGATGAGCTGTGCCACGTAGAAGGACTTCCTGACTACTGTGGCAATGTGACTATCAAAGGAGAGATTACTGTCCACCTGGGTCCCAAGGTCTCTTATCACACATTCGGTGTTAAGTAGATTGCTGCCTATGTGGTAGTTCATGGGTACAGAGTTTTTAGGGGATGACACTGCACTTTTTGGCATTGAGCTTGAGGCCATGGCTCTGACACCAGGCATCTGTCTCAGCGAGGCCCTTCTGTAGGTTGTCCATATCATTTGGGGACTTGACTATGGCTCCTAGTTTGCAGTCATCTGTGAACTTCGTTAGTCAGAGGCCTTCTGTGTTAGCCTGTACTTCAGAGAAGTAGATACCAAACAGGAGAGGTCCCAGGACGGAACCCTGTGGTACTCCACTTGTCACTGCATTGAGGTCAGATTTGGAGTCTGCAACATTTACAGTGTGGGTTCTGTCAGTGAGCCAGTTGGCAACCCATCTTGTGACGTACAGATTTATACCTAGTTTAGTGAGTTTAGCTATAATTCCAGAATGGGGGATGGTGTCGAAAGCCTTGGCGAAGTCAAGATTGGCTGTGTGAACCACCTTACCCTGATCTACGGCTTTAGTGACTGCCTCAAAGAAGTCAATCAGGTTCAGGAGGCATGATCTACCTTTCACAAAACCAAACTGGGTGGGATCCAGACTTTGGAGTTTACCAATGTCTTTGTTTATGAGTTCCATGATGATACATTCCATGGCCTTGCAGACTAGGCTCATCAGGCTAATAGGTCGATAGTTCCCAGGATCAGTGGTGGCTCCCCCTTTGTGGAGTGGGATAACTGTTGCTGTGCACCATTCAGTGGGCACAAAGCCTGATGCGAGGCTATTATTGAACATGGTGCTTAAGTGGGGAGCCAGTTCATTCTGAAGTTCGTGTAAAACGCAGCCTGGGATGTTGTCTGGTCCCATGGATGCTGTATTTTTGGCATTAGAGAGTGCAGGTTTTACCTGCTAGTTGTGATTACAGGGATTCTGCATTCTTCCTGTACAGATATGGGCCCTTTAGGGGGTGAGGGGGGGTAAAGTTAGCACTGAACCTATCTGCCAGGATGTTGGCAATATCAGTTGGTTCTGTAATTTTCATGCCTTTGTGCTGTAACTCAGAGCAGATCTGGGTGTTGCCATCGAGATTCTTGACATAGCTACAGAATGCTTTGTGGTTGTCCTTAGAATTAGTGGCGATTTTCATAGCTAGCTTTGGAGGATCTTAGGAGGGATCTCAGCTTCTTACTGAGGCTGACCAGGGAGCTCCTCCACTCATGGGATTTTACTCTCTTTTGCAACAGTTTCTTCCTTCTGTTGTACAGTTTGTTTATGGCAGGTGACCACCAGATTGGCTTCCTTTTTTTGGAGGATAGCGTCTTGGTTCTGTTTGGGATAGCACGATCCATGCACTCGTGTAAGTGCTTACAGAGTGCATTTGTGTAGGATTCAGCTGTTGTAACTGTATTGTCCATCTGCATGGGTGTCATGAAGTTCACCACTTCTGTCTTAAGAAGCATGAAGTTGACTTTGGAGAAATTTTTTACCGTGGTTTCCTTAATGGGGGGTGGGGTAGGATGTGTACATCACGGGTGATTAGCTTATGGTTGGATCGGACCAACGAGGAGTTGACTTCAGGTGTGGAACACCGGTCACTCATGTTGGTAATGACTAGGTCTAGGACATTGTTGCCCCTGGTGGGGGTGTGGATAAGTTGATCCAGGGCATTGGAGTTTATGAATTCCAGAAAGCGTTGAGCTAAGGATTTGGTACACGAGTAGTTTTCCCAGTTAATGGTGGGGTAGCTGAAGTTGCCCATTATTAGGGTGTTTGGTTGGACCCTAATATTTTCCAGTACATCAAGAAAAGAGGAGTAGGAATCCTGGGGCATGGTGGGGGATCTGTAGCAAGCTACAATTTGGACTGCAGTTTTGCCCAGAGTTAGATGCACTTGGATAACCTCTGATGCGTTATGCTGAGCAACTAGCCTGGAGGTGTGGATATCCTTAATGAATATGGACACACCTCCGCCTTTGGTGTTTCGGTCCAGGTTACTTGGCCGAAAAGTGTGGTATGAGTTATAGCCTGGTAGTGCAGGGTGCTCTCTGAAGCCTTGAACCAGGTCTCAGTCACTGCACGGATATCGATGTCCTCCATTTTAAGGAGTGCCTCGAGTGAGTGCATTTTGAGATTTAAACTTCTAGCATTGAGTAGCATTACCCTCAGTTTTTGCTTGCCTGTTCCTGTTACGGTGGTGAATTTATTTGAACCTTGCCTAAAAAAGGCACTATAGGGGCAGCAAGAACCTTAGCCAGTATCCGGAATCCCAGGAGCGACAGGTGTAGGCCATCTGTGGCAAAGCATCGTGGTCTGTCGACCATGTCATCCCAAGCAGACAGATACTGGATCCCCTTAGAATGACACCAGAAGCTTAGCCAATTATTGAAGTCAATAATTTTGTCCTTGTACTGCGGTATCATTCGGGGCGATGGCAGAATGCTACTCAGGGCTAGGGTCATACATGCCTGGGCTACAAGATCGGAGAGCTCTTCCATGTCTCTTTTCATGTAGTCCAGGGAGGTACGTCTCAGGTCATTCACACCAACATGGACAATGACAGAGTCATATTTGTACTTGTTGTGGAGTGACCTGAGTGCGTGGTTTATGTAGTGGATCCTGGCAGCTGACAGTAACCTTCTCCTTGTTTAACCTGGTGAGTGGGACATCACTATTTACTAATTTACATCACTATTTTACTAACTGAACAGTCATAATGTGTACTTAAAACAGCAAGTTTATTTTTTTCTGCTCATATATTAAATACTGTATCAGTACAGTGCCACACTGGAGTTAAGCAAACTGCAGTGAGCCATAGAAGGAAGTGAAATTGAAAAGGAATGGATTATACAATAGAAAAGACAGCCTCCTTATGCTGGCCTATTGATGCAGAGGCAAAGCATCAGTCTTTGCTACAGGCAAACAGGGTTCAAAAAAGTGGCTGATAGTCTAAGAAGATCCTACTTTGGGAGTGATACAAACTGTGACTGATGGCTCCAAAGGCATATGTTCTTGCAGCAGGGGGGCCAAAACTAATCAAAGTGGCACAGGAGGGAGAAAATATGATTGCACACACAGTAGTTCCACTGCACATCTTATTCAAGCTCCTAAGCAAAACATGAAGGAAAGGCAAGGAAAGAAATGCAGGAAAAAAAAAACGAGTCACCCAGCACGACTGCCCATTCCAGCTCAGCTCTTGCTCCCACCAGTAATGGCTACATTCAGGCAACCTAACAGGACAGGGGAATGAACACGTCCACTGGGATGGCAGGATGGGCTAGATCTTCGCTCTAGGAGTACTCTCAGATATTAAAAAATAACATTTTTTCTTTCTAAATACTGGCAGGCAGTCTTCAAAGTGAATGAATAAATGAAAGCTTTTGACTATTGGACAGTTAAGAGTCCAGAACAAACCAAGGTAACTTCTCTTTCAAGTCAACAGCAAGCCAGTGAAATATTTACCATATGCAATGACTATAACAGTTCATAAACAGCTAACTTACTTACAAGCATGAAAGAATGAAAGCTAGCCCCTTAAAGGAATATTTTGTGGTCATCACGGAGACTAAACTTCCTCTAGTAATAATCCCGGCTTACACCTTCCTGTTTCACAACTACAACTTACCTGTTCTGATTTGCAAACGGTCCTTGCTCTATCGGCATTATGCTGTCTGGCCAAGGTGCAGTCTGATTGGGTGGGGCCTGCTGCTGCTGACTAAATGGAGGGTTAACATCCAAGTCAGAAGGCCCTAATGAGACAAAACACAACATAACAAAAATGCATATTAGTGCAACAGAATCTTCAACAAAATGTGTGTAATTTAGTGTTTTGCATTTACTTGTATTCCACTCATCCTGGCTTACTAGTTGCATCTGACACCTATAGTGACCCTGTGAACAACAAACACCATCTACAGAGTTTGCTAGTCAACTAGGGAAACATAAGCAGATTGCCAGGCCTTTCTTCCATATCACATGCACAACTAAGAGCAACCTAGGTTCACCATTCCACCTACTGCATGTCTATGTATTAGCTCCAGACAAATATCATCAATGCTTCCCATTTCTTCAGAAGAAAAGTTAAGCATTCAACTTAATCACATATATCTGGTGGCATTAACATGTATAATTTGTACGAAAACATGTTCATTCTTCAAAACCTGCAATGTTCCTTGAAGTATGCATGGACACCACAAGGAAAATATACATTTATCTTGTATATTTTCTATAGATTTGTTTGATATTGACATTCTTTTCTTACCATTTGTATATTTTTTCAATTATGTTGATTACTGTTGTAATTTTTATTCTGGTGGGCTTTCCTCCCTGGACCTCCAATGAAAATGGGTTCTTGCCTAGACAGACTTTCCCAATAAACAAATGTCAATCAAGCATTCAATAAATAAATAAAAAGCAGATCATACATGGTTTGTTTCCCGTCTCTGTGCTGCTCTGCCTTTTCTGAAGTCTTTAGCTCTCACCTGCAGTGACTTGTGTGATGAACAAATACATACACTTAATGGAGGATTCGATTAAAAAACAACTTTTAGTAAAGTGCTTAACAATAAGAGCTACAAATAAGCCAATAAATTATGTCAGTGTCTGCAAAGGAAAAACTGGCAACCAAAACAGACAGTTTGGCTACACAGGCATGCAGCTGAATACCCAGATCACCACATCCCATGCCACAGTTGCTCTCTAGTGTAATAACAGCTCAAATCATCAGGTGTTTGTGTCACTGCTGCATGAGAAGCACATAAAATATTTTTGCTCATCTTTGGAGCAGACAGTCCAAATTGCATGTCAATCACTATCCCTTTGCTGAGATGCAATGTCCTCTCTAAGTGAGAATAATAAACAGGGAAGCAGCCTGCATAACGCAATAATTTTATTTGGATCAGTTGCTCATATTTTACAAGGCTTTGAGTACTCAAGTTTAGAGTCACATTATGTATTTGCTGACAGATTAAAAAAAAAGATCAGACAGATATACACAGACATACAGACACAAATACTAGGGAGGGGTGTATGCTGAACTGATATACATATGAAATACCCTGTACTGCTGGATTAAGGATCACATTTTAGGAGTAGTGGAAAGCCCACGAATCATGAAAATGTATTTCCTAACCCTAAAATACAATAAAAATATTTGTCTAACAGACCCCCCCCCACACAACCACACACAAACATTTATCCTACATTCTGCAATTTTCATGTAGATAATTGCTTTTCCTCATTGTAGTGAATGGGAGAGACTATCCTATTTCTATATTACATTAATTATTATTTTAATGTATGAAGCAAATTATATACATATCCTAGCAACAGATCCTAGTTCAAGGGTGTGACTAAACAAACAAATAATGCACTGCACAAAGATTTTTAATTTTCGGTCACATGTCAACATAAACCCTACTAAAAGTCTCTCAAGCTCAAACTGCTTGTTAAAAACTTAAGTAAAACATTAATAAAATAATGTGCAAACACACCCACAACCCCCCACAAGGGTGGGTTTTAAATAGTGCTGTTTTTGTTGTGGTCGCTGGGTTGGCCAACTTATTGTTTACCCTGGGAAAGTATTTCATTGAATTGATTGTTCGGCGGATTAAGATCCATTTAATTGGGTTCGACGAAGAGGTGTTCCGGGAATAGTTAGTTTGATAAAGTGGTATAGACCCATTCCAGTTGTAGCTGCTCCAGCAGAGGCATCAGCTGAGTCACAAGCACATTTGAAAAAATTTTTGGTTACTTGAGACACAGAAGCAACCAGTGTATTCAGAGAAGATTTTCTTTCAGAAAAAGGAAAAATGGCTATAATGTTCCTCATATTCTCAAGTGAAGCAAGCAGAAATTTTAACATGTACACTTCATAATTAAAAATCTTACAAATAAATGTGATAGTAGTATGCATTTTTATCAAATCTAGTCAAGGCTTCCCTCATCATCAAGGGGAGAGGGATTAATACTTGCCTAATGTTTAGCTGAACACAAACTTGCCAAGTAAATCACTGCAAGGTCGGATATAGGATTAGAAAGTAAGAACTCTCAAGACCGGGAAGATTTCTACAATCTCTCTGCCTTTTTAGGGGCTGCAGGTAGGGTGTCAGGCATGTTAAAGTCAGTAATAAAAACATCCTCCAAAACCAGAAGAATAGGAGAAATGGAAATTGAGGAAATTCCAGTAGTAATAAATTGTATTTTTTCTCAAAGAAAATGGAATGTCATTGTGTTCTCACTGAAACAAATGGTTCATCCTAGATATGTTTTCAGAAATAGAAAATTCTTCCTAGGGACAATCAGAAGAGATACTTTCCTCAGAATCAATCTATTCCCTGAGAATAATTTGTTCAATCAATCAATTTCCTGTCCATCACTCAGGAAATCTGCAGAAAAATAATTCCTTTTTCTTTTACCAGAAAATCCAGAAAGAGAAAGGTTAAGAGCCTGTACTAAGCCCTGATCTTAGCCCAATAAATCATTCCTGGTTAAAGTAAAACAGACTCAAGATGATAAAGCATTTAAATTTCTTCTTTTTAACTGGAACCTCCGCATAAATGGACAGACTCCTGATAGTGACTGCACCCCAGGGAATAGGCACCCCAGTCTGGCTAGGCAGAGAAGCATTCCCTGCTTCAGCCTCTGAGACCGACAAATGTGGTTCTACCATGCCTGCCAAGGCGACTCCAACAGCCACAGATGATGTATGTGTCTAATCCCCAATTCATGTGTGGCATAAGGGGACTATACAAGAGGAAATAGAGGAAGATAATTAGCAGTCTCAGGAACCAGAAATATCCACAGCAGTTTCTACCACCTGTGGCCAAGCCAAATTATTAGCCCACTGAATGGGGCAAAGGCTGCCTTTACTTTTTTATGGCTGGAGGAAGGAAAGAAGAAAGAACTGAGGAAACAGCAAGTTGCTCCATGGTAAAGCTGAGAATGAACCTTAAGTCCGGGTACAAATGAAAGTAGTAGACTGTAAAAGGTAAATATAAAGAGTAGTGTTTTTAGCACAACACCATGGGGAAGCACAACATACAGTTACTCCAGCCACTTCACACAGTTCTGTAAAAGTTTTCTCAAAAAAAAAAAAAAAAAAAAAAAAAAAAGACAGACAGGTTCACTTTGTATAGTGTTATACTAAAAGAAAAAAAAAACTATAATCACAGTCTCCCAAATTGTAAAGTAGTGTGACAGTCCATGAAAAAATTCCTAGTACAACCCAATTTCATTTTAAAAAAGTATCGTTTTAGCCATAAAATAAGTCTTGGAACTTTTTTCCCCAAAGGGAACTTATCTGCCTGGCAATGGGGAAATGACAGTCTGCCACAGATCTTTGTAAGCTCACAAGAGAAGTGCTCTTCTGACACCTCCACTCTCTGTCACCAGAAGGCCTTCCTGTGATGAACTGTGGATACACAATTTACCACGGTCTTCTGTCTCTGGCACCTGACGTGGGATGCCTGATCTAAACTGCATGCAGTCTTTCTTAGCTCAGTGGGATGTGTCTTGATCTGCAGGCATGGTGGCCTTCTATGGAGATTTATCAGAGACACTGGATTCCTGAAACTTAAGGCATAGGGGTTGCAAAAGCACTTCATTGAGACCCATATCCTCAAGCAGAGTGAGGATGTCACATGCCATCTCTATTTCCAGGATCGCTGACTTCCTTCTTTCTTCATAGAACTTTATTACTTCCTGGAGGGGATCTGAGTCCAGGAAGAAACTATAAGATGATATGATGTTACAAACCAAAACTCTCACTTCTGATCTAAATGGTTTTGCAAGAAGCACTCCTTTCTCCTAAAGGAGTTTTGTGCAAACCCTTTAACGCACACTACAATTGTCAGTGTCATGCTGTGGACCCAAACAAAAAATGCAAAAACAAAGACTCTTTGTATCCAGAACTTAATTCAGTCTGTTTTCCCCCTTGTACCTGTAACTGCGTACAGTTTACTTTGCTTTGCACAAACTGGTCTTGTACCAAAACTGGTGAGGGACAGTCATTGCTGAAATAGTCCAACTACGACTAGACCACTTACTGGACTAACAAATTAATAAACTGCTTCTAGTGATTTTTCTAGCATTAAGTCTGCATGCTCTTTCGAATAATACTAGTTTATACATCTTACAATATCTTTAAACTTGGACCTCAAATTCAGATTTTGGTCATTTCAAAAAGAGAGAGAGAATGAGGAGAGAGAGAGAGAGCGAGCAGCTTGGGAGGACATTTTTTCATCATCAAAATAATTTTTTAAAGTTAAGAGTTATGGATTAGGAAGGAAATTTAGGCTGCACAACTGTTAGGCCAAGAATAATCTAAATCATCTTTATGTACGCACCCCTTATGCTCAAGCTGAAAGATTAGTTCCTGGCATCTTAAATCATACCTTTATATAAAACAATTCCTGCAAAATCAATGTTCTTCCAAATCAAATAAGGAAGGAAGGAAATATGCGATTAGGTGACTGACTTGATTACAGATGTTCTGTCTTGTTAATGTTGTTAGTGTGCTTATATGACTACGTAAATCCACAAAGCATGGCAGTGCTACAGTTACAACCACTGGTGATGCAGTATAATACAGAAAGCACGACAGTGTTAGGATTTTACTATAATTATAGTTATGTACTTACCACAACTTGGGCATCTGTGTTATCTGTAGTCACCATTCATCACATTAGGGTCTTGGATCTGATATCTGATCCAAGCTGGCATATTCAGAACACAGCTTAGCTCAAGCTCCTCCCCTCCCATAATGCTCTGCTGCCCTACATTCCCTCAGATCGAGTTTGCATAAGGAAGGAAGACAGATAAATCATAGAAACCAAATAGAGACCCAGTAGAGCCTCCAAATCCAACCAATCTTCCAGGCAGGGGGGCTGGAGGGTGGGATCGTGATGAATGGTGACTATAGATAACAGAGACGCAAAGTTATGGTAAGTACATAACTATAAATCTGATGTTATCTAGTCACCATTCCTCACGTTAGGGTCAGAGTCCCCAGCTACCTAAATCCTGGGAGGTCTCAAGGAAGGACATGCCGAAGAACTGTGCAGCCAAATGAAGCCTTCCTCTGGAAATCAAATCCAACTTATAGTGGGAAATAAATGTGTTGGGAGAAGACCACGTTGTTACTCCACAAATGTCATCTAAAGATTGACGATCTGCAAAGGCAATGGAAGTAGAAACTGCCCTGGTAGAATGAGCCCTCACTGGTGTAGCTAAGGAAATACCCACTGAAAAATATATAAAGGAAATACATTGCAAAATCCAATGGGAAATCGTAACTTTCGAAATACCCCTGCCTTTTCTATTGAAAGAGAAGGCAACAAGCAGTTGGTCTGAGCGCCTAAATTCTCGCTTTCAATGTAAATAAAACCGAAGTTGATGATGAACGTCCAATGTGTGCAGAATATATTCTCCTTCACTGGAACAGTTAGGGAAAACTACTGGTAAGTGAACACATTGGTTGAGATTCGCTGGTAAGGCCACTTTAGGCATGAAAGATGGATCAGGTTTTAGAGACGCACTGTCCTTGTGGAAAATTAAATAGGGTGGCTTGACAGTAAGAGCTTGCAACTCCAAAACTCTCTTTGCCGAAGTAATTGCCACTATAAAGGCAGTCTTCCAGGAGAGAAATTTAATATTGCACAAAGGCGCTGGTTCAAAGGGAGGTTTTGTAAAGCCTGTAGTACCAAAGTCAAATCCCATGGAGGAGAAGGATTCTTAACAGGAGGCCTTAACAGAAACCCCCCTTTTAAAAAGGCCTTACAGAGGCACGCAGAAAAGGCCAAATTACCCCAAGGTGAAAATTCGAAATCGCTGCCAACTGTACCTTGATAGTGGAAAAACTAGCTCCTTCCTTAAAGAGGGAGGTCAAGAAGAGAAATATTTCGGGAATAGGGGTGGAGAAAGGGGTCTAAATTCTTATTCCTCACCCAAACTGAAAACTTTTCTGGTAGAAGACCTCAGGGAAGCAAGAATAATCTCCTTCATGGGTGAAGCTAGCCTGGACTTAGCCAAAATCAATGGAAGTGGACATACCTAGCTGTCAGACGTAGAGTCTGAAGATTCGGGATTGGTAGAAGAGAAGGATGAGATAAGCAGATACATACCTAGCTGTCAGATGTAGGGTCTGAAGATTCGGGATTGGTAGAAGAGAAGGATGAGATAAGCAGATCCGGAATTGGATCGAGCACCCAGGGTGGATGACTCAAATGAAACCGTAAAAGGGGGAACCACACCTGCTGAGGCTAAAAGGGGGCAATGAGGATCAGTTGACTCCTGAGGCATCTGGCTTTCTGAAGTACTCTGGGAATTAGGGGTAACGAAGGAAAGGCATACAGGAGTCCCGGAGGCCAATCGTGGGTGAGCGTGTGCCCCTGGGGGTTTTCCCCCTCTGGGGGGATCAATGCAAAGAAGTTGTTGCATTTGTGGTTGAGAGGAGATGCAAACAGATCGCAGCTCAGATAACCCCACCGACAGAAGATCTGTTGGGCCACCACTGGATTCAGGGACCACTCGTGAGGAGTCAATATAGCTCTGCTCAATTTGGCCGCCAACACATTGGATGCTCTGAGAATGTGCGTTGCAATGAGAAAGCTCCCCATGGCCATCGCCCACTCCCAAACCCTCATGGCCTCGCGACACAGCAGATAAGAACGTGTGCCCCCTTGCTTGTTTATATACCACACAACAGCCATGTTTTCTGATAGAACCGCAATCGTCCTTTGAGGAAGGCAGTCTTGAAAGGTTTGCAACGATTAGAGGACTGCTTTTATCTCCAGAACACTGATGTGCAGTTTGGTCTCTGAGGGTGACCATGTCCCCTGGACAGTCTATCCCTGGAAATGCCCCCCCCCCACCCCAGAAGGGAAGAATCCTAGGTGATTGTTGCCACAGGAGTAGTAGGAATGAAAGGCCTGCCTGCTAGAAGATCCGGAGAGCGGATCCACCACAAAAGATGCTTGTGACACACTAGGGTGAGCCGAATGGGAAAGGACAGGGGATGCCGCACGGTGACCACTGAACTGCAAGGGTCCACTGAAGGACCCTCATATGGTACCAAGCCATCGGAACCAAATAAATGGCTGTCGCCATCGATCCTAGAGCCCTGAGAATGAGTGAGGCTGGTGAACAGGTTAGCTCTAGCAAGGTCTGAACTTGGTCGCGAATAAGCGACACCCTTCGAGGAGGTAAGGCTGCAATCTAAGAGGTGGTATCTAACAGAGTGCCTATGAATTCCAGTTTTTGTGTTGGAGTCGAGTAAGATTTCACAATATTCACTGTGATCCCCAGGTGATGGAACAGGGAGAGAACATAGCGAATACTGTCCAGTAGTTGATGCTTTGTGGGGGGGGCCATCAAAAGCCAATCGTCCAAATAGGGAAAAACTTGGATTTCCTGCAGCTGGAGATGAGCTGCTAACACCGCCATGCATTTGGTGAACACTCGGGGAGCTGAGGTGAGACCAAAGGGCAGGGCCCGAAACTGGAAATGACAGACTCGAAAGCGGAGAAACCTCCTGGACCGTTGATCCATCTTTACATGGTAATACGCATCCTGGAGGTCCACTGAGCACATCCAGTCATTGCTGTGCAATAAAGGCACAATCGACTACACAGTGACCATCTGAAACTTCGACTTCTGCATGAACTGGTTCATGCAACTGAGATCCAAAATAGGACATAGGTCCCCTATTTTCTTTGGAACCAAAAAGAAGCGGGAATAAGTTCCGGATCCTCTCTGTCCTGCGGGGGCCTGTTGAATGGCTCGTTTTTGATGAAGGCTTATGACCTCCTGTCGGGTTGCCTCTTCCTGATTGGGTGGCACATCTGGAAGAGGACTGTATTTTGGGGGAATTTCCAAAAAGGGAATGCAATAACCCCTGGTTATAATTGTTAGCACCCACTGATCATTTGTAATACTTGCTCAGGCTAGCGGGTGCAGTGATAACCGACCCTCGACTGCCTCCAGTGATGGACAGTCGGGCAATGCCTAAGGGACATTGTAAAGGTTTCTCAGAGAAAGGCTCCCTGGAACCTTGGTTTTGCAGGCCTCTTCTGCCCCTGGGGTGACATCTACCATTGAAACCTCTTCCCCGTCTCCAGGAAGAGGAATCTTCCTGAACATCCTGAAAGGGAGACTGTGCCTTCCTGAACCACATTTTCTTACTCCCTTTCTGGGTCTTGGAAAAGGACCTCTGAGGGGTAGAAAACCTGATCCCAATGGCCAACACGGTCTTCCCTTCCTGTTCACTGCGGGTCAACGTGTCTTTCACAGTGGGACCAAAGAGAGTGGAACCATCAAAGGGGTCGTTAAAGGACATCTTGAAGGCCTCTGCAAACCCGCTCAAGCAGAGCCAGGCATGACGCCTAATAGCGATACCTGAGCTCGCAGCCTGTGAGGACTCTTCCTCAGCATTGGAAATGAGTCTCATGGAGGAATTTGCAACTGAATGAAGGGTTGACAGCTTTGGATAAATAGCCTTGAATTCCTCCTCAAACATGGACCCAGAGAGGGATGAAGACGGTTCTTTTACCAAACCCCTCTGGAGACGGGTAAAATGTGCAAGGTAATTTAGTGCTCGCAGGCTGAAAGCAGCCAAAGCGAACACCTACTTTCCAAATCTGTCCATAGCCCTCGACTCACGACTGGGCGGATGAACCGAAGAACTCTGCTCTGCCAATTCCTTTTTGGTGGCAGCAGCCACCACAATAGCATCAAATGGGACCGCTTTGGAGCAAAAAGTTTTACCTGTTGGAGGGCTCAAAAACTTGTCCACTTTCTTGGGCACTGGCTCCACAGTATATGGCTCCTTCCAAGCCCTGTTGGCCACAAGATCAATGAGAGGATCAGCAGGGGGGGCACCCAGGAGGTAGATGGCCCTGTACAGAAAATCTTCAGGAATACAGTTTCCTCTGAGGACAGGGTTTGGGTAGATGAACCGCCTTCGGCCTTGATGATCTTGAGTATGTCTCCAAAGGAGACATCCTCTGGCAGAGATCTTGGGGACCTGTCCCCCATGTGGGGGGGATATCCCCTTGGAGGCTAATTCGGACGGGCTGACCTAGAGCAGGATGAGACAAGCTGCTCAGAAACTGGGGCTGGGTAGGAGAACCATGTGCAGGAGAGGCAGCTCTGATAGCAGAGAAAGATCTTTTGGCAGCCCGGAAGGACTAGAAAAGGTTCCAGCAACCTCTTCCGTTGATAAAACCTTGGCGGAAGAAAGGGTGGACCCTCCACTATGCCAGACGGCACTGGACCAGAACTGTCAAAGGCTGATGTGCCCAGGGGAAGAGACCGGTCCGAAAAGCCCGGGCCCAAATCCAATCCTATGGCCCCTAGCCTGACAGAGCCGGCTGGCCTGTCCCAAGGGAACAAAAACACTGCCAGCTGCCGATCGCATCAGGGAAGGGCTGGAACTGGGTCCTAAAGCTCCCCTGGCCTCCACCCCACTTAACAGTCCCTGAGTATCCAAGCAACTGGTCGGATGAGGAGCAATCGAAGGGGGGTAGGAGACTGGATCCCTGATCTGTGGGTTGGGGAAGCCAGAAGCCCCGAATCCATCTGAGCTTTCAGGAAGGCTCGCATCATCCTGTTCAAATCCACAGGGAGGACACTCCTGGAAGATCGAAAGGAGATGGAGGACCTACTAGGAGAGTCGTGCCTGGAGCTTGAGTGTCTTCTCTTGTGTTCCCTAGAACGAGACCTAGCTGGAGAAGACAGCTGCTTAGGAGGCAAAGGATCCAAGGGAAGACCCTCCACTACTATTGGCTCCGGCACGACTCTCAGATCAGATCGGAACTGAGCTCAAAGGATCCAAGGAAGTATTTCTCTAATCCCTCGGATCCAAAGGTACGGTGCCTCCCCTTGGATCCAAAGGCCCAGAGCTGAGGTCCCCGGATCCGGGGGAAGACATCGAAGTTAGCAGATCCGAAGGCTTAGGGTTTGAGCCCTTGGATCTAGGAGTAGACTTCCTGGACGACCTGGGACCCGAAGATCTCGGATCCGAACCTGCCCTGGCTGGAGCCAGATCTGACATCATGGGATGCTTGGTCAGGACCTCAACAGAAAGGTTTCTTTCTAGCCCCAGGAGGGCCAGCCTTGGCCAGGGAAGCAGTGACCAAGGGCCCTCCTTTGATCAAACCCTTAATTAAAAGCTTATTGCAGCAGTTGACCAAAGCCCTCGGGTTGAATGCAGCACAAATGCCACATTCCACTTCGAGGTGACCACCGCCGAGACAGTAAAGGCACTCCTCGTTTGAGTCAGAAATAGGCATTTTCCGCCCACAAGAGGAGCACCTTTTAAAACCTAAAGGTTTTTCTGACATGGTCGAACCATAAGCAAAGACCCTTAGTCTACAAACAAGCCAAGGTTCAAAAGCCTATAAATCCATTCAAAACACTCACACACACACTTACTAAAGAACTACTCGCACACCACAAAAAAAAAAATTAGGCTGAAGACAAACCTCGAGGAAAAAAGGAACTTAAACAAGGTTAAGACTCAACCGGGAGGGGATAGATAAGAGGGGAAAAACTACTCACTAACACTACAAATCAAGGAATAACAAGATTTACAAAAAGATTCAATAATCTGTACTAAACACACTTACACTAACAGGAGCTGAGCAATCTGCGTCTGACTGAGTGGCAAATGAGATCTAGGGGAGTGTAGGGCAGCAGAGCATTATGGGAGGGGAGGAGCTTGAGCTAAGCTGTGTTCTGAGTATGCCGGCTCAGATCCGATATTGGATCCAAGACCCCAACGTGAGGAATGGTGACTAGATAACATCAGATCCATAGATCGTCATGTGCATTCACTGTAGCACTCATCCATTTTGGAATTCCTACATACAGCACCCCAAGAGCAGACCTGACTTACAGGGCTTTACTGTCCCCTCCTGACTTCGGCCAACTACCTCACATTCGGATGTCAGGACACTACTTGTATAAGACAGGCACTACCCAATGTCACCTTCTGCTCTTTCTTGTTCTGACAGGACAGGAGATGTCAGAGTAGAACTGGATCTTGGGGACTTACCCAGGGACAAGTATTAACCTACAAGACCCAAATGTGCCTTTCCAAATAATAGGAGGGTTAAAGGAAGGGAGAAGCCATGTGTTGAAAACAGAGGGAAGGTAAACTAAGGTGTCCAGGGCACCCACCCCAACCCCGGAATACCCAAACCAGAACAACAGAGGGGATAGCAAGAGGTAACACAGACTGCAACAGTGACTATAATCTATCATCTTCAATTAAGATAAGTTGGAAACATAACTGTACTCAGTTCTTAATATTCTCTGCTGGAGTCACCAATATAAACTGTTAAAATACCACTGCCGTTGGTGGATCTTGACGCAGGGAAAGCATGCAATATGATCAGCTGGGATTTTATGAGAAGGGTTATAGAAGCTTTTACATTTTTTTTTAAGCAGTACCTTATTAAATTATCACTTACAACAAAGATAATCATACATTTATATAAATAAAAACAAACCATACTGATAAGTGCAGTGGTGGTGCTGCGGTAGCGTTGTCGCCTCATAGCACGACGTTGTCGCGTTCGATTCTCAGCTAGAGCGTCTTCTGTGTGGAGGCATACGTGAATGGGGCGTGCCTTCATTGAAGGTTGTGCATCAGGGCTTGTAACCCGGTACATAAAAATTCACTACCAATCATTAGTGGACCGGAGTTCCGCTGTGGCGACCCCTAACCGGGAAAAGCCAAAAGAGACAGACAGACAGACTGATATAGTCCCAGCTGCAAGTATTTTACATCATAGACCATACTGACTTAACTTTAGCTGCAATTACAATACATCACTTATAATCTACCCAATCACTGCCAGTCAGACATTACACAGCTTAGTCAAATTCTGCCTTCTTTTAAACCTCATTCTTCCCATGTATGCAGTGTTCCCACACAGTTCCCATTTTTTTCCTATGTAATTTGCACCTACCCCTTTTCTAAAGGTCCCAATTCCAGTTGTTTTATCTCTTGTTACTATATTCACTACTTCTGTTACAGTGGGTTTAGACTTTGATTTCCATTTTCTAGTAATTGCTTTTCTGGCAGCCACTGTAATTACACTCTGAAAGATCTTACTATGTCTAGCAATTCTGATTCTGTATCATAAGCTCAGAAAAATCATTTCCCTAGTTACACCAATTTGCTCACCCAGTATCTCTGAGAGTAGTCTGCAGGGAATCTTTAAAGTCTGGCAACTCATTATACTCCAAGAAAATATGTTCCCAATTACCTCTCTTTCCCACCAGACCTTCAACATTTGCTGTTTACCTGAGGAAAAATTATCTGGAGTCTACTTGAGGTATAAAACTATCTAGGTAAACATTTCCAAGTAAAAATCCTAAATCTTCTACATTTTGTTGCATACCTGGGAGACAAACATATATCCCTTCATTGTTTCTTTGTGAATTGCTCATCCAATCTCTCTTCCCAATCCTTTCTACCCTCCTCTGACTGATTCTTATACTTACCATGCAATATTTTGTATGCTCCACTAATTATACTTTTTTTAACAGCAGCTTCCGTTCTAGATTCTACTAAAAACTCTACTAGTGCTGGTCTTTCGTTTAGGACCCCCCCCATTTCTTCTCTTGGGTTATACTCTATCACTCCTTGACAGGGAAGGCAATCTCTAACCTGCAGTCCAAATAAATTCCTGGCATCTTCCTATTCTACTACCTTCCCCTCTCTAGTTATTTGCTCCCAGTACCTTGTTTCCTTTGCCAGTCTTCTCCAACAAATTCTAGCCCGCACTTGCCTATTTGTCTGTATCCCTAGTTGCAGTCATCCCTACCGGCAGAATCTCCTTTCTCCATTCCCTTGTTGGCTTATTTCTTAGAATACTTTCTGCTACTTTATGAACATAATATTCTGTATGGTTACGGTTATTCTCCTTAAAGGTCTGCATCCAATATCCCAGTCTTTACTTGTTTCTTCAGCTTCCACGCTGTTTCATCATCTTCCCTTTCACTTTGAATTATAGGTTTCTGCTTGTGCTATGCATATGAGCCTCAACTGTGTAGCTATGAAATACCCCTTCAAATTGAGCAATCCCAATTTGTCTTGTTCTACTGGAAGAATCAGCTTATCCCATTTGACTCTTGTCATCTTCCCCTCCCAGATAAAATCCTTCATCTCTTTACTAATTGCAAAGCACTTCTCTGCTTGATAAAAATTTGCCTAACCTGTGTACAAAACTAAAGGGACTAAAACATTTTAGCTGCTTACATCTTACTATCCCATATAGCAGAGCTTCAAATTTCTCAGTTTTTTTATTATCTTTCGATTAGTCTCTTCCCACATATCCTGAGCTACCACACCAAATCATTTTAATACACACTCCTAAATACTTCATTTCATCATGTCCCTATAAATATGGATATCACTGAACCAATGTGTGTAAATAATTTACCACTACTGCCTTTTGTTTAACTTCATTAATTTTGTATCCTTAAAAGATTTGAAACGGTCTCAAAATATTCCACAACACTGTAATGTCCTTTTCTGGTATTATCACGTATAAAATATCATCATCTGCAAATAGACACAGCTTTTCTTGACTACCATACCGATTATATCCTTGAATTTCTCTGTCCCTTATTTTCTTTGCCAATGGTTCTAAATATAATGCAAATAACAAAGGGGGGAAAAAAAGGACACCCGTGCCTGGTTCCTCTGCTCAAGCAGAAATTATCAGACAGGAACCGATCCACATAAATTTTCGCCTTTAAATCCCTCATATATCCTCCTAGTCAACCTTATATTTTTTATCAGGGAATACAAATGCTTCCATTACCTTACTCAAAGTCACAAATTACTTAGTCAAATGCTTTCGCTGCATCAAGACACACAGACAACAGTGGCATTTTCTTACATTCTGCTTCTCCTCTGGATCATCAATGTTCTATTAATGTTGTCAAACATTTGTCTCCCCTCCACATAACCACACACTGATCCAGATCTATCAATTTTGGAATCACTTTTGTCAATATTTTAGCCATTACAAACACTTTATAATCATGGTTTAGTGAAATGGGCCTGTAAGAAGCTGGATTTGAAGGATCTTTACCCTCTTTAGGTATTACAGCCACCATTGCTTTCTTCCAGGATGCTGGTACTTCTCCTCCTCTTAAAACACTGTTAAACAAAACCTTCCATATCTTTCAGTTTTTTCTGACTAGCTTCCAAACTTCCTCAGGAATGCTATTTATTCCTGGGGACTTTCCTGTGAATTGGTTATGCATCACCATTTTTATCTCATCTCTTCCTATCCTAACTGTTAGTAACTGAGCCTCATATATCTCTAACCTTGGCATATTTAATTCTTCCATAAACACTTCCATTTGTGCCTTTTCTCGATTTCCATATTTCTCTGTTTTATACAGATTTTCATATAAATTTCCAAAATATTTCTAATACTTCTAAAGGATCTCTTGTTATAGGCTGCTACGCTTGGTGATAGCCCTTTCTACTTTCTGTTGCCCAAGTCGTTGTGCTAAAAGTTTTTGTGCTTTAGATCTATTACCAAAAACAACAGCAATTTTTCTAAACTCATGCATATTATCAAGCTAATCCCTTACCTTCTGTTTAGCATTATGCAGATGCTCTTTTCTTCTATGACATTACCCCTATTTTGCAATACTTTAAAATTTGTCAGTCCCGCTAAACCATTGTTGTTGCTTCTTAACCATTTCTCCATTTCTTTTATTTCCACCCTATTTTTAAACTCCACTTTGTTTCCCACTCCTTAGCTATATTTTCAGAAGAAATGTCTATCTTCATAAATAGCTTCTGAATAATTTCCACTACCCATTCCTTAAATTCTTCTTCTTTCATCAGATAGGTGGGAAAGCACTAGTGTCATTTTTACTTCACTACCCTGTGTTTTTTTATTTTAGTTATTATCGGTGCATGATCTGAAATAGTTATTAGGTGCGTAACAAGACCTTTAATTAATTGTACATGTTCCTGTGAAATGTGAATTTTGTCTAGCCTAGCCCAGTTTTTGTATCTTGGGGAATAATATGCAAATTCACTCTGAACTCCTTAGTACTGAATTCACATTTTCCATGCCAAATATTTTCATAAGTTTCTTCAAAAATCTACCCTGGTTTGTTCTGGGCACCCCCAGACACATCTTCACTGTTGCAAATCTCCAGTCTCCACTTACAAGTAATATTCCTTACTGAAAGCTGATTATTTCTCCTAGAATTTTCTTAAGCTCCATTATAGCAGTTTTATGTGGAATATAAATACATGCCAGTGTAATCCTCCTCCCCTGCCAGTAGCCCCTTAGTATTATACAGCTTCCATTATTACCATTTTTAACTCTTATATCACTATTGGAACTCCTCTTGCAATTAATGTAAGTACTCCACTTTTCCTTTGCTCCAGATATTCCGCTGAATAACCATCCTGAAAACTTTTCTTTATCATATTCACATATTCAGTTATTTCCAGCTGCGTCTCCTGTAGCACAGCTATTTGCACTTTACATTTTTTTTAAAATAGTTCTCAAGCATATGCATTCCTTGATAGGATAACAGGATTAATAAAGGAGGATATATACAAGGTCAGTCAAGAATTAAGGTGGGAGGATTCCTCACTGACAAGCTGTGTTTGAATAGAGGAATCAGGTAGGGTTGTCCTCTTCCCCCTATGTTACTTGTTTTATATGTAGAGCCATTGGAAAAGAAAACAAAGGGCTCACAAATTTAAGGATATAAATGGTATGGTAATCAGGAAAAGTTAGCTATTTGCATATGACATTATTTTGTACTTAATTCCAGAAAAGGTAATTTTGGTGCAGTGAACATTCTGAGACCGTCTAAACTCTTTGTTGGGATATAAAGTTAACGAAGAAAAAAAAAAGGCTATGGTGATAAATTATGTACCCATACATGAAATGGTTCAGCAGTACCCATACTTATAAGGATATATGATGGAAAACTTTGGTGCATGGTAGGTGTATGGACTAATACAAAAACTCCACTATGGCAGCAAAGGCTAGGAGAAAAAACACTAAACAAAAGATAATGCAAAAAAAAAAAAAAACGAGAAACTGGAAGCTCATGATTTTGGATATGGATAGTAAGATACAAGAGATGAAAATGTTTTTGCTCCTTTAGTTTTACACAGGTTAATCATATTTTTGTCAAGCTGAAAAGATGTGGATGATAACTGATAAGAGTGGAAGGAAAGAGGGCAAGAGTTAAGTGGGATAAGTTGATCCTTCACCATAGATCAATGTGGTTTAGAAGTACCTCAATCTGAACAGATACCAAATTAAGACTTCTATACATGCCATAAATGTTATAAATCAAACGTAGAAAGGGATAAGGAAACTGATGGGGGGTACACAAGAAATAAGGAGAGAGTAAAATTTTGGACGCAGATCCTTAAGGAGAACATCAACAATACAGAATATTGCATCCATAAAAGCAGGAGAAAATATTCTAAGAACTAAACCAAAATGAGGACAGAGAAAGATGACTTTGCCAACATGGATAACTGGAAATAGGATACTGAAAATAAGCAAGAGTGGGCTGGAATTTAGTGGAGAAAATATGGCAAAAGAATCAAAGGTATTGGGAGCAGATGACTAGAGAAAGGCCACCGAGTGGAATAAGACCAAGCAGAAGTTTGGACTGCAGGCCACAGTCTGCCTTCCATACCAGGGATTGACAGAGTATAGGCAAAGAGAAAGGGATGGGAGAGTGCCAAGTGAAATGCTAGCTCTGGTAGACTTTTTAGTGAATTCTAAGACCGAATCTGCTATCACAAAGGGGATAATCAGTAAGGAAAATAAAAGACTGCATGACAGCTATAAGACTCGACCAAAAGAGGTTAGAAAAGACGGGGAAGACAGACTGGAAAGGCAATTTACAAAGGAACAATGGAGGGACATCTGTACCAAGTATGCAAAATCCAAAAGGTTAGGATTTTTGTCTGAAGTGTTTGCATAGTTACATTTATACCCCTAGCACACTTCAAATAAATTTTCCACCATGTTAGAAGCGTGGTGGAAAACAGACAGGTAACTAGGAACATGTTTTCTGGGAGTGTGACGAGTTGGCAGACTTTAAAAATTCCCATCAGAGTACTTTGTCAGAAATGTTGGGGGAGCAAATGGCTGTAACTAAGGAAATGATTCTTTTGAACTGGAAAGCAGGATCTGAACTGAGTAGACATAGTAAAGCCTAATTAAGTTTAATGTTATTGCCTGCCAAAAAATGCAATTACTAGAAACTGGACATCAAAATCTTAAGCAGCTGTACTGAACACTGTAAAAGAAATAAAAAAAAATGGAAGAGAAGGAGCAAATTACACACACTTTTTTGTAAACACCTTTATTAAACTATCAGTTAAGACACAGGCAAACATATGTTAACAGAAAAGAAAACAAACCATTAACATTTTTCCATTTAAATCCAATATACATCACACACACATTTTTTTCTACTATCATCAGTTCAACATTACAAATTGCTGAGTTCCTGCCTCCCTTAAACCTCACTCCTCCTCCTGAAAATGTTACATGCATGTATTGTTCCCATAATTTCCATTTACTTATATGCAATCTACTCCTTCCCCCTTTCTAAAGGGATTGTTCTTCCAGCTACTTTATCTCTTTTATAATATTCAATATTTCACATACAGTTGGTGTAGGATTTGGATTTCCATTTCCATTTTCTAGTAACTGCTTTTTTGGCAGTCAACAAAATAAAACATAAGGCCTTATTGTGTCTAGGCAATTCAGATCCTGCACACAGCTCAAAAGAATCATTTGCTTACTTACAACCAGCTGCTCACCTAATATTTCTGAGGCAGTACTCAAAGGAATTTTTTAAATCTGCCAACTCATTACACTCCAAAAACATGTTTCCAGTTACCTCTTTCTTTTCCATCATACCTCCAACATTTGCTATCTACCAGATGAAAAATTCTTTGAAGTCTGCTCTGGGTATAAAAATACCTATGCAAACACTCCTGGACTTGGCTGCACACTTGGAAGCCATACATATATCTTCCCATTGTTTTCTTGTAAACTGTTTTTCCCGTTGTTCACTCTTTTCTAATCTCCTCCGATTCTTACAGTTATCATGCAATGTTTTATATACCCTATTAATTATCTGTTTAACAGCTGCTCCTGTTCCAGATTTAACTAAAAAGCTACCAGAGCACGTCTTTCACTTAAAAATCCCCTATTCCCCTTTTCTTTGCCTGATCAAACCCTGGTAGGGAAGGCAGTCTCTAGCCTGCAATCTAAATATCTTCTTGGCCTCATCTGACTATTACCTTTTCTGCTGGAGTTCTCTGCTCCCAATAGCTTTGTTCCTTTGCCAGGTTTCTCCAGTATATTCCAGCCTTCTCTTGCATACTTTCTGTACCCATACTTGCAATCAGCCCTATTGACAAGACTTCCTTTCTCCAGTCCCACATTGGTTTGGTTCTTACAATATTTGTGGTTACTTTATGAATATAATATTCTGTATAGTTATTATTCTCCTTAAGGATCTGCATCCGAAATCCCACTTTCTCCCTATTTCTTGAACATCCCCCCGCTTCATCTTCATTCCTTTCAACTTTGAATTATAACTTTCTGCTTGTGCTAAGTGCATAGCTTTAAAATATCCCTTCAAATCAGGTAAACCTAAATCATCTTGTTCTACTGGAAGGATCAACTTATCTCACCTAACTCTTGCCTTCTTTCCCTCCCAGAAAAAAAACCTTCAATTCTTTATTATTGTCCACAACTTTTCCTCAGGCTGATAAATGTACGTTTGACTTGTATACAAGACTAAAGGGACTAAAAACATTTTCATTGCTTGCACCTTACTATCCATATCCATAAATAAGAGCTTCCAGTTTTTCAATTTTTATATTATCTTTTGCTTAGTCTCTTCCTACATATTAGCTTTCATAAAAGAAGCCTTTTTAATCCATACTCCTAAATATTTCATCATATGCCCGTATAAATATGGGTATTGCTGAACCAAATTCATGTGTACGCACATAATTTATGGTTATAGCCTTTGTTTTACCTCCATTAATATATCAAAAAAGATTTGAAGCTATCTTAAAATGTTCCACAACACTGAGATGTCAAGTACAACATATCATCTGCAGATAAAACCAACTTTTCTTTCTCTGATCCTTTCTATACAATAATGTTAATTCGAAGAGCATCAGGGAATTCGAATGCTTTCAGTGACCTACTCAAAATCCCAGGTAACTCTATCAAGTACTTTCTCTGCATCAAGATCCACCAATAACAAAGGTATTTTCTTACATTCTGCTTCTCTCTGGATCATCACTGTTCTGGTAATGTTGTCAGATGTTTGCTTCCCCTCCACCAAATCACAGTGACCACACCCATCAGTTTTGGCAACACCATTGCCATTCTTTTAGCTAGTATTGGCAAACACTTTATAAACATGGCTTAAAATTCAAATGTGTTTATATGAAGCTGGGTCTGGGAGTCTGCCATCTTTATGTAACACAGCCACCACAGCTTTCTTCCAAGATGTTGATGCTTCCCCTCTTTTTAAAACGCTGTCAAACAAAATAATTTAGATCTTTATCACTTTATTCCCTCCTAATTTCCAAACTTCCACAGGAGCACCATCTGTTCCTGGAGACTTTTCTGAAGACTGATTAATCATCGCTGTTTTTATCTCATCACCTCCCATCTTCACTGTTAATTCTTGAACCTTGTCTACCTTTAACCTTGGCATAATTAAGGCTTCCATAAATATTTCCATTTGCACTTTTCTTGACTTCCACATTTGTATGCTTTATACAAATTTTCATAAAATTTTCAGAATATCTCTAAAACCTCTACAGGATCTCCAGTTATTTTTCTTGTTATAGGCTCCCTAAGTTTGACAACAACCCTTTCAACGTTCTGCTGTCCAAGTTGCGCTAAAAGTTTTTATGCTCTGGAGTTATCAACAAATAGTTGCTTAACTGCAATCTTTCTACACTCGTGCATATTATCCAGAGACTCCTTTATTTTCTCTTTAGCACTCTGCACTTACTCCTCTTGTTCTGTGAGATTCCCCTTATTCTGTAGCACTTTAACCATTGTCACACCCTTGAACTAATTTCTATTACTTCTTACTCATATCTCTCTCTCTCTCTCTCTTATTTTGACCAGGTTTTAAAACTCCATTATTATTTTTATCCCAGTCACTAGCTATAACTTCTTAAGATAGTTCTAGCTTCCCTTAAAACTCCTGAATAACTTCCATTACCCATTCCTTAAATTCATAACCATTACAAATCACATTCCATTCCCCACCTATAAACAATACTCCTTGTTGAAAGCAGGTTACTTCTCCCAAAATTTTAAGTCAATGTAAAAGAGAAAATATCCTAGTCCTACATATAATATAATCAGAGCAGGTTTACACCCCACCCCAGCAGCCCAAGATCACAACATATGAACATTAAACTTGCTTTCCGTCCAGCATTTTTCTCGTTACACTGCAAAACCTATATTACTTAAAACTAAAAGTCACTTAAAAGACTCCCCCAATATTTAAAATACCCCTGACTACACAAAACTGTTTTATTGCATACAACATGCAGTTTAGATCATGAAATGTTTTAAACAAATACTAATAATAACATTTTTTTAAATAGAGTTAATTCCCCCTTTCAGTTTCTTCGAAGTATTAATGATATAAAGTAGGGTATGTGCTTACAGTCCACCCACAAGTTTAATAACATTCAACATTATCAACAAAAGTCCAGAGTTTTTCAGACACTATTTTGTGCAAAACCATATTTCACAAATGCAATAAGATGCTTTATAGTCTTCTATTTATTCGTTAATTTCAGAGCTGTTGGTTTTCTTCCTGTTCATCTCCATCTCCCAACACTAGACTCTGTTTCAAGTCCAAGGTACTGCTGATTCTCCTAGATAACGCCTGTGCTTTTTTCTCTCCCTCAACCAATTTCTTTTGGAACAATGGAAAAATGTTTCACTGACAAGTCTCTCTATGAACCTTACTCTCAGAAGAATGAGAAGGAGAGTCTTCACCTCACCCCTTTCTGACTCACTTTCTGTTAAATTTATTTCCTCCTTAGCCAGTTCTGTGTCAAAAAATGACTTTGATCCTCCAAGAAAAAAGCGCTTTGAAGATAGCTGGATATAGCAGCTTGAATCTCACACCTCCCTCTCAATACTCCCTGACTGATGGGATAAATTTGCTTCTGTTCTGCTAGGTTTACAGTGAATAATCACTTTCTACAAACACTATGCTGCCTCCAGTTTTTAATACTTTGCTCTTCTGTAACCACTTTGTCAGGATCAACTTTTTTTCTGCTTGTATAATTGCATTTTTACTAATACGTGTCTTGGTTGCTTTCTCATGGCAAGGTTTGGAGCATACACTTGATGTGAGCCCTGTCAGTTAAATTTTGCTGTGGAACACCAATCCAGTTGCTTATTTGTGTTTTCATAAAATTAACACAGTCGGTTTCTTCCAGTTTCTCTGGTACCGCAGAAAATCTCATGTTCTCTCTGCACACTCAGTCTTCCAAATCTGCTAACTTTTTAAACAGTTCTTGAGAAACCTCATATTCAGCCAGCTTTTTCTTCATGTCAGCTTCTGATTTTTATAGTTGTATCAGTTCATCTGAATGGCTAATTAAAGCTTCTTCTATTTTTCCAGCCTTTTGTTGTTTGAATTGATACAATCACCTCTGAGTACACTTGATTTGTTTTTTTCTTCTAAATTACTGGAAGCCACCTCTTGAAGCAAAGCTGAAGGTTTAACTTTTTCCTGAACAGCTGCAGAAGCTTTCCCAGACAGTGCTGTCTCTTTACCTTTTCTGGCTGATTGCCTTTCAGGTTTTCCAAATTTCTTCTTTGCTGGCACTCGGGCAGTGTATTTACTAGCCAGTAAATTAATTTTACCAAAAAAATCCAATGGCACTCCTTTTCTCATTTTCTGTTTTCACACTGGGAGAGCTGAAGTTATGCTATTGATCAATGTGCAGCCTCTCGGAAGCCCAAAATAAATGAAATTTGTGAGAACAACACATGCAGAATAATGTTCAGGAAGGGGGTTAAAAGGAAGACAAGAGCTGATTCATGTTAAAAGGAGTGCAATGTTTGAGTGAATGACAGTTGTAAAGAATGAAAACATATTATCCAAAATATAATGCATGTAAATAAAAAAAATGTTAATATGACCAGACGACATCCAAAGCTGTCTTCTAAACAGGTAAAAACATGAAGTAGCATCACCACTAAGTACCCTTTTCAATTATAGCCTAACCACAAGCTTTGTTCCTGTGGAATGGAGAACAGCTTTTTTCCCTCCACAAAGGCGGTCTAGCAACAGACCCGGGGAATTACAGACCCATAAACCTGACCAGCCCCATCTGTAAGACCATGGAACTTATTACGGACCTCATAAATAAAGACATAGGTGACTTCAAAACCCTGGATCCTACCCAATTTGGCTTCGTGAAGGGCAGACCCTACCAGTTAAATCTGGTGGACTTCTTTGAAAATGTGACCAAGGCTACTGACAAGCGGAAATCTGTGCATACAGCATATCTTGACCTGGGAAAGGCTTTCAACACAATCCCACATTCAGGCATTACCAATAAACTTAGCAAACTGAAGGTCTACACAGCCTATCTGGACCTCACCAAGGCCTTAGACACCATCCCCCACTCTGGAATCACAGATAAACTTATTAAGCTGGGCATAAATCCCTATGTCACTCGATGGGTTGCCAACTGGCTTACTGACAGAACCCAGACTGTAAAAGTAGCCGACTCCAAATCCATCTCCAGACAAGTGGAGTACCTCAGGGTTCAGTCCTGGGACCGCTCTTGTTTGGCATCTACTTCTCTGAAGTATAGGCCAGCACTAAGGGACTCTGGCTAACAACGCTCACAGATGAATGCAAACTGGGAGCCATTACTGAATCCCCAAATGATGTGGATATTCTACAAAAAGGCCTTACAGAAACAGATGCTTGGTGCCAGAGCCATGGCTCAAGCTTAATGAAAAGAAATGTATAGTTATCCCCTTTGGGAAATACCATGTACCCATGAATTACCACATAGGTGGCAGTACACTAAACACCGAAAGTGTGATGAGAGACTTAGGGACACAGGTAGACAGTGGTCTCATCTTCAATAACCACATCGCCACAACAGTCAGGAAATCCTTCTATGTGGCAAACCTCATCACCAAGGGCTGTTCATCCAGCAAAAAGGAGGTCATTGTCCCACTGTACTCATCCCTCATTAGACCCATTATAGAGTACAACGGCCCGTTTGGTATGTACCTCACAAGACATCTGCAACAGCTGGAAAAGCAGCAGAAATACCTCACTAAAAGAATCAATGGACTAAAGCAGATGCCCTGTGCTGACCGTCTAAAAAAAACTCCAGCTATACTCTGTGGCATATCATCTACCCAGAGGTGATCTCTGCTTAACATACAAGGTCATGTCAAACCCTGAGCTGTTGGACATGTTCCACTTAAAGAAATACCAATCCCTCAGAGCCACACGCTCCAGGGATCTAAATCTTGTCATCACAATGAACAAAACATGCTGGAGGGAAGGTCCCCGACCCAGAGACTCCCCATACTCTGGAATAGACTGCCCATACATGTCAAGCAGAGTGCCTCCTTGGCTCTCTTCAAAAGGAACCTTGAAGACTGGATGGGAGATGGGAAATTCACCCCAGGGATCACGTCATTCGCCCTGCTAGACAGGGGTCCAGGGAAGTAAATATTGTGGTAAGAAATATCCGGTGAATTGTTTGGCTAGGTTTGTATAGGCTCTAGAGCCGATAGCCTAGTACCAACCTATGTAAACCCCTTTGTTGTAAGATGGGTTGTAAACTGGCTCACAAACCAGCCAAACAGCGTTAAAGTGGGTGACTCCACATCAACCAGCAGACCCATTACCAGTGGGATGCCACAGGGTCAATGATAGGCCCTCTACTGTTTTGTATATACTTCTCAAAAGTTCAGGTTAAAACTAAGGGGTTGCGGCTGACCAAGTTTGCAGATGAATGCAAACTAGGTGCAATCACCGAATCTCCAAATGTCATCAGTATACTCTGGGGGTGGGGGTGGGGGTCTCACGAACACCAATAAGTGGTGTATTAGTCACCGTCTCAAACTGAATGCAAAGAAATGCATCATCATTCCCTTCGGCAAAAACAATGTTCCCTCACACTATCAAATCAACAATAACCTAAGTACCCATGAAGTGGTAAGGGACGTGGGAATCACAAGTAGACTGTGATCTTAACTTAGACCAGCATTTGTCTTCAGTGGTGGTGCTGCGGTAGCGTTGTCACCTCACAGTAAGACGTTGTCCTGTTCGATTCTCAGTTACAGCGTCTTCTGTGTGGAGACATGCGTGAATGGGCATACCTTCGTTAAAGGTTGTGCATCAGAGCTGGCAACTTCGCACGTAAAAATCTACTGCCAATCATTAGCTGACCGGAGTTCCGCTGTGGCAACCCCTAACTGGGAAAAGCTGAAAGACACAACAACAACAAGTAAGGAAAGCTTTCTATGTTGCACACTTGATTAGTAAAGGCATTGCCCTGTGAGCAAAAGAAGTTATAACTCCCATAATTGGCACATATCTCGCCTATAATCAAGTATAATGTCCTGTTTGGCATGTACCGTACTAAGCACCTGCAGCAATTAGAGAGATCTCAGAGGTTTCTAACAAAGATCATCAAGGGGCTCCAGCAAGTGCCTTAAAAAGACCGACTAAATGTCCCTGTCACTATACTCTGTATAATACAGACTTCTTAAGGGAGACTTATGCCTGGTCTACAGAGCAATCTTAGACAAAAACCTAACGAACCTGCACTGCATATCCATAAATCAAATGGGACTAGGGCTACCCGTTCCAGGGACCTAAATATGGCCTGAGATTTAAAAAGGACATGCTGGAGGGACAGATTTATCTGCAGCAACCGCTGCGTCTTTGGAACAGGCTACCAATTCATGTGAAATAGAGCATCTCTAGGACACTGTTTCAAGAGGAACCTGGATGAGTGGATGGGGCACCATAAATTTTTTTAGAGACCACAACCCTCTGGGACATGGGCAGTCATCACTAAATGCAATCTTAGGTACTGACTAGCATTTCTATGGTATTACATTGGGAAAGAAACAGCTATGCTTAAAATGACCTCTGGGTCGATAGCCTAGTAATCTCCTATGATCTTATGATTTGCTTTCTTTTCTATCGATATATGTGCGCCAATAAGTCTTAAGTGACAATTTCATAAAGGTATTGTTGACAAGGTCCTGACTGGGCTGCTAAGAGATCAAACCTTAGAGAATGGCCATGGCAAACCCTGCCCTGATCTTTGATGAAGAACCTAAGGTGTAATGTTTAGATGAGGTATGGACAGAGGACCAAGTAGCTGCTGCAACTCTAGTGGAATACACCTTGACATGACCTAAGTTTTCCATGAAAGGAGTAAAAGAAACAATACGGTGGGCAAACAATTTTGACAGTGTATTAAGAGGTTTCTCTCCCTACTCCTCGCAATAGAGACAGAGAGCTGATTTAATTTTCTGATTTCCTTAGTACTGTCTAGACAGTTCAAAGGGTTTGACATGGAGATGAATAGCCCAATTCAAGGGAACTTCTGTCACCATGTTTGGCATGAAAGCAGGGAAGGCACGCAGAGTGACTGGCTTTGTGGAAGATCAAATATATATATATATATATATATATATATATATATATACACATATATATATATATATATATATATATATATATTTTTTTTTTTTTTTACACATTAACAACATGCAAAGCAGAAATTCTAGGAAATGTCAGAGTTGTCAAAATAGCATCTTCCAGAAGTACACTGAGGGGCTGAAGCAGCAGGTTCAAGGAGTACCAGGGATAGTTTCTCTGATAAGTATTCGAAACCAGAGAAATTTAACTCAGTGTACAAGGGAAGCAGGCTGAGATATATGAACCACAGTTTCATAGTCTTAAGACAATACTGATTTACAAAGGTTTGACAGTTAGCGGAGAACAAGCAACAATCTATCTGAGTTAGGATCCCAGACTCTAGCAAGGCATCACAGGATTAATCTCTTCTACTTTTCCAGAGTTGGTTTTCTAGTCTCCTTTACTGTATGCAGCACATCTGAAAACAAGTGCCTGGATGGATGAGTGCTGTGTCATCCATGCTGTTAAACTTATTCTGACATTGGGGTGTAGTAACAACCCTTTCTTCTGTGTCAAGAGATACATTTGTTGAGGTAAAAGTACTGAATTGTCCCTTACTGGTTTCTCCCTGCTAAGTCTAGCAATTCCTGGATCAAAAAGGGGCAATTAGATGCATCTTACCCTCTCCTTCTTTACCTTCAGTAACACCATAAAGACTGAGCATCAGAGAGAAAGCAGTAAGATAAGGATATGCCATGGAATTGAGTTGGCATATTTTCCAGGTTCATGGAGATGTTGTCCTGCAGAAAGATTTGTGCAAGATGCACTTAGCAATAACAGTAGATGTTCAAATTCCACACTGATGCAGTAGACTTTAGCCAAGACACAACCAAACAGCTTTTAAAAACTCTGGTTCTTTCCCACACCTTCACTGCGACTGTTGACTAGACAGTCCTGTGATGGGAAATAAGTCAGAGTGAAGCTTTCTTCAGGACTTCCTTTTCCATATGTAAAGCAGCATACTCATCCTGAACCTCTAAAACATATACACAATGACAAATAACTTTGTATCCCAACAACTAACAAATTACAGAAATAGAAGGATTGTGGGTGGATGCAGCTATTGCAGCAGTGAGAAATTCAGACATCTACTGTTATGGGTAGGTGCAACACACACAATTGTACTATGTTCATTGTTCCCATTACTACAGTGGCCTTTAGGGTATATGGACTGGTTATCAAAGCCTATCCAACCTGGGAGAAGGAAGGATATGTCTCAAGACGACCCCGAAAAATGGTCCTAACAAAGTCCGTCTCAGATCTAGAAAAGGAATCCAGGTTGTAATGTTTTGTAAAAGTATGTTGTTAGGACCATGTAATTTCCATTAGAATACTTCTACAGGGTACCCCTTTCCAATATGCAATTGAAAAAGACAAGGGAAAAAAACAATGAGCCTTAACACTGCCTGAAACTGGTTTATCATGGTGGGAACAACAAATGGCAATAACCGAGGACAACCACCTAGAAAATCTATTTTGACACGGGTTGTCACTTCTTCATCTCAACACAAGGAAAAATAGCTAATCTGTTTTACTAAAGGACTCAGTCCTGTCAAGACAGTATCTGAGCTGCCTATGCACCTCCAGACTGTGCAGAGTCTTTTCTCCCTTGAGGGTCTGCATAGAATACAAGGAGACTAATGGCTTTATTCAAATTAAACTCTGAAACCACTCTAGGCATGAATGAGGGATTTGTTCTTAATGAGACCCTAACCCTATGAAAAAATCAGTTAAGGTTCACACACCATGAGAGCCTGCAACTCGATTACTCTTCTTGCAGATGTCATTGCAATGAGAACATTCTACTATGATGAGCATGTTCCTATGAAGACACTGTTAACTTTTCCAGCACAAAGTTAAGATCCCAAGAAGGGCCAACTGTTTAGGAGGAGGATTCATGTGAAACTCCCTTCAGAAACAGTTTCACTAAAGAAAAAAAAATAAAGGAGAAAGTGGATGACCCATGGGCAGACATTCTGAAATGGCCTCAAGACATACCTTGATAGAGGAATAAGGGAGACCAAAGGATAGTAACTTACACAGATATTTAAGCACCGGTGGTACATAATCCTAATGAAACCCTGGATACTAGCTAGGCACCAACCAGAAAATCTTTTCAACTTGCCAATACAACCATTTCCTAGTAGCAGGTTTTCTTGCCTTCTTTAGTACCTGCTGTATATCCTCATGAAAAAGATTCCTACAAGGAATCAGAATTATGTCACTCAGGCAGTTAGCTCAAGATGTTTGAGAGTGGGGTGTATCAAGCTCCCCTTGTCATGTGTGGGGTAAGGAAGAATGTGTGACGAAGCTTGTGGTAATTTGTACTTAGCCAATTCCATAAGAAGGGAGAACTAATGTTGCCTGGGACAAAAAGAAGTCACCACCACCGCAATTCTTTGGGGTGTCCTTCCAAACAATCATAAGTTCCTTGGATATCAGTGTAAAAAGCAGAAAGGCACAAAGGAACATTCCTGACCACGGAAGAGAAAATGCCTGTATTTTAAAGGCAATGAGTCCTGGACCATAATTTGTTCAGTTGCCCATTTTGAAAGGATGCAAACATACCACAAATGGATCAGTTCCTGCAGACCTCCGTGTTCAATTTACATAAGCTATGGTCTGTCCTGGTCCTGCTCTGCTTGACTACCACAATATTTTGCTCTGAAAGAATGTACGATGCTTGGAGGATTAAGTGTTGCTACCTCCCAAGCCATCATAGCCAGCCTACACAGTGGGTACCATCTAGTGCCCCCTGCTTGTTTATGTGCCACATCGCTGTGGTGGTGTCTGTAATCACCTGAAGAAGTCCCGAGAACCACAGATGGAGATTTTAAGGCATGGGATCACAATCAACATTTCTTTGACATTTATGTGCTTTGGTCTATCTGAGGAGTTTCACAGGCCTTGCACCTTGATCCTCCACAGAAACTGCCCCCAAACAAACTCTGAGGCATCTGTGGCTTAAGACTAGAGGAGAAAAGGGGAGAACGGGATTTGCTTCTATCTGTTGTTTCTTCCATTGCAGTTCTTTTTCGACAAAGTCCAAAACTGGGAAAAAATTCCAGAGGATGCAAATGTTTGGTCCATGTGTTTTCCAGAATTTACTGAAGCTTGCTCATGTGCAAACTGGCAAGAAGAATCATGAGAATCATAGCAGCTTGGAACCTTAGCATCCTGAGGCACTCTATGGCCTAAGTCCAAGACTGACAGGAAAGTTTTCAGATACAAATCCACCTTCTGAGTAAAAAAAAAAGCCTTTTGCTGAGGTGTCTCATAAGACTACCCCAAAAGGACAATCCTCTGCAACAGGGCCAAGGAGGACTTCTGAACATTTATCTAGAATCCCAGATTGGTTAGAAAGAAATCAATTCTAAAGACTCCTGACATTTGGGAAAAGACTGTGCAAAAATCTTAAATCCGGAAATGTGCGACTACCATTTAGTCTGCAATGAGATATGGCTGGAGTTAGACACTTTATAAACACACTTGGAGCTGTGGGTAGCCCAAAGAGTGATGCAGAAAACTGACAATGGGACCCATGCACATGAAAGAAATTTCCTGACCCACTGGTCCTGGGTTATTTTCCCCATCCTTTCACAAACCGACCTAGATAGTTTCTGATTTGTAAGAAAAAAGGTTGGGCGTTTTGCTGGAGGGGTAAGGAGAACTGGAGCAGGATTCTTTAGGGCAGAGAATGCCTGTTTAAAATCTGTTTCCCCTGTCCTTATACACTGTTTGCCTTTCTTTTCTCTATCCTGGCTCATTCCCTTTCTGAGGTTTAAAGTTTGCCCTTCTTCCTGTTTGGGGAAGAGGGGTCAAGATTTTGAAGGGTAATTCCTGCCGAACCTTGGAATACGGAAATGAAAAAAGTGTTGAGTCAGCTGCATGACTGACACAGAATAAATAGATGAAAAAGTGACTTGTGTGTGTGTGTATATATATATATATATATATATATATGAAGTCTGAGATGGACATTTCTTGGAATATTCCCTTTTCTCTGAGGTATAGTGATCTTAGAGTTGGTACTGAAGTTCAAGGGGTGTAGGGGGTGGAATGGGGCCTGCCAATTGCGAAAAAAAAAGAACAATCTTCAAGATTCTCTCTTTTCCTGAGGTTTTTGGTCTTTTTCCCCAGCTTGTCAACACTTGGCATTTTAAGTAACAACATTTCAATACTGATTCTGCTACTGTACGTTGGACCTCCAAATCCAACCCTACATCAGTTTCAGTCTAGGTGGACATGCCTAAATCTGATGCATGGTTGCATCCAGAGGGGTTATGCCACATACCTTTGCGGAAAATGACTCCCAAGTACAGGGACTGCAAAAGCACCTCACAAGGTCCTGCTGTTGTTACACTGAGGGGAAATTGTGGACTCACTTGGACTCTCGTAGTTTTTCCTTTTCTTCTGTTTCTAGTGTTTACTGGTATACTTGCATTTCTCCAAGGCTTTGGCTGACCATATGGTTGCACTGGACCAGATGCATGCCTTCTTTTGAGTAACATACTCTCAGAGAGAAAAACTTGGTTCTACTGTGGATTACTCGAGGTAAACTTTGGACAATGTAGGTAGATCATGCAGTAGATCTAAACAGAAAAGGCGCCAGCTAAGAAAATCCTTTTGTGGTATTTGCTTGCCACACTCAGTAAAATAATTTCCTTTCTGAAACATTTCAGAATCACTAAAAGACATCTACACCAAAGAGAATAAAAAAAAAAAAAAATTTAAAAGTAAGAAATTTACCGTATGGGGTACTTAAAACAGGATGGCATGCTAATGTTCTGTACAGCATATGAACACACACAGATTGGGGTAAGAAAAGTCAGATGTTATGTATCAATTAGCATTTCTCTTTTTACCCAAATTTCCTGACATCTGAGTGGGAGGAAGTCAGAAGAAGCATGGATAAGGAAGGAAGGAAGTCAAGCTAGCTATCATGCTTCTGCAAGTAGGAATCACAAGACGTGAAGATGGCAACAGTGACTACTATAAAGAAACATCAAATATGTCACAGGGTACAACTAGGAATACAGACTGCATCAGTAATACGCGTTATATAACATAAAAAAAAAACAGGAAAAGAGAGCATCATTTACCTTGATAGAAACCATCAGGCATTAAGAAACTTTCAAACATGAAGACAAAAATACCACATTTAGTGCCTCAGTCAAAACGATTCAAGGCTACATGCTGCCCTGAGCTTGAGACAGATGGAAGAACATGTGAAATTCTAGGATAAAGCTTGCAAGATGCAATAATGAAGCATACACATCTTTGCTTCTCCAATGTGGCTACACCAGAATCCAAAGAAAAGCATTAGGACACCAATCCTCTCCTAGGTGAGGTATGAACTGATGCATCATGTCTTTAAAATCCAGGCATGTAATTGGAAAACATAACCTTTCAGTTTATCTGGCCTATCTCAGCTGTATGGACCTCCAGCCAGAGATCTGCCTAGCTGCAAAGTAGCAGTATAAACTGGGCCAATACCTAGCATCATGCCATCTGCAAACTATTGGCTGCCCAGCTCTCATGAGTGCTACATAAAAGGTACTGCAGTCAGAAAAACAGTACAATGTCCCAGGCAGGTACACATGTACAGCTATGCACACCCACTCATCATAACCTTAAAACAGACATCCTCCCTTGTAAGGACCTGTTTTATGAACAGCAGCAGTCAAACTTCATATAACTCTGAAAGAATGCTGCCAAAGTACATTACGTGATACTCACATGCAGTTGTAATGCTTCCCACACACACTTATAATTGGTCATGAAAACTTGTAAAGTCTGCTGCTCTCCACAGCATTACACATCTGTCTCAAACAGAAGTCTTCTCACAATTATCCTTCAATTAAGCAAAGATACACTGCTACCTTAAAATATTCCCCAAACATGTCATACTCTAGACAATATTTTTCCTTTACGCAATATATGCCCTCCATTCATCTTCATATACTCTGTTGGCTACCATTCTTGCTTTGTGTGTGCAGCTATCTGTAATAAGGCACCAATTACAAATAAACTGCTTCACCTAAATGGCATATTTGGAATCCCACTATCTTGCCATCATGTAACTGTGGAGACATTGACATTAGCTGTAGCCAGCACTAAAATGATGCCATCCTATGCTTCTTTGTCAGCAATCTATGCAGTTCCTTCAGTTCCATGCATTCTGCTAGAATTGCCAATGTAAATAAATGCACTCCCTCACAGCTAAGAGCAGCCATTTACTTTCTTGGAGCTATATCTGTGCAACACTGCTCCATTTTTCTAGTACCCAGCCCTTGACAATTTTTATTATAACACATTTACATTTCAAACTATGCTCCTTCTTTGGCATTAACATAAGAACACTTTTCCTGCAAGCTGCTCCCATAGTCCAAAGAATATTTCTAGTTTTTTCTTTTGTTTTTAAAGTAGGCATAACACTAATAACCTTCAGCTTCCCGTCAACTTCCTCCCTAAAGTAGTCATTGAAATGGCAGTCATCATACTGTGACCTTGGCAGAAATTATACCCTTTCAAATCACAATCAGGAATCCCACAATACGTCCTGCAAGCTCCTTCAATGAACTCCTGTATGTGAGTTATCATGGCATGGTCTCCACCCCACACTAAGCCCTCAGTACGTCTTGGGCACATCAAAACATTCTCAATTAGCTACTGTGCACAACTGTTGTGCATCCTCTTAGTTTCCAGGGGCTCAAATCAGTGCCACATACGGATGGCATTCCCCTGTGGCTAGTCTCAGTATCGTGAACCAGCTATACTTGACCCTCCTTGCAACTAGACTAAACCCACCTATTTCAAAAATACTCCTCATAAACTGGTGAGATACATTAAAATAAAAGCCTTCCTGCACATGAAATACACAACAGAATGCTAAAAATTAAATTCAGTCAGAAAAATAATCTCTTAACTCAGGAATGGTGACAACTACAGCACAAGTTTTTTTTTTCTTTTTAAGTAAGAGGAGTATATACCAGTCCACAAATTTAGTGGCTCAACTTTGAGCTACACCCTCAGCAACTTGAGTCTGAAAAGGATCATGGCAGAAGACAAGCCTGGAGGAGCACTTAAATACAGAAAAGCAGCTCTAATTTTTGAGGGGATGGTAAGATCTGCTCCCAGTGCTCAGATGTCAATGGTGTAAACCTAAACTCATCAATGCCACCATACGCATACTCTTCATATATACATTAGATAAAGAAAAAAGGTGGTAATACTGCAGATCTCATCCACCTCTTAAAAACAGAGAAAATCCCCTTCATATGAATGCCACCCAGAATGATGGCCAGTTACTTCTAAGCCTTCACGACCCTTCAGAGAAGCAAAACAAAAATGCCAAAGAGCCCCCTGGTCATTCTGTCATACCTAGATATAACGAACTAAGATAATATTGAACGTTCTGGGTTGGAGGTGGTCCAGAGAATACTGACAAATAGCCACAGTGGGATCATATCATAGGCTAGAGTACAGATATCCCACAGAAACAACCAGCGGCATCATTATCACAAACGTTGGACCATAATCTTTCACTAACAAGATATGCTAACATTATTAGCAGCTAAACTCTTCACCAGCTAAAGCTGTATTATACAACCACCCACCTCTTTACTCCCACAGCGCACAAGGCTATAGCCAAAAAAATTCTTAGCCCAAAAAAATGAATATGGGCTCCCTCTAATAACTTTCTACTCAAGTAAAAATACACACAAAATACAAACTACTGTAAACAAAATTTGCAGAGGTGCTTTACTTGCAGAGCTGTGTAATCATCACTGCCACCTGCTAAAGCACTTCAACTTTCTATCTGATAATGAAAGAGCAGCCTTGCTTCTTATCTTACAAATCTACAAATTAAGAATGGGACACTTTTTTAAACATATCCCAATGCTGCTTATATTTGTACTTCTGTAAATTTACTACTAACTTTTCATTTTTATCATTTATCCAAAAACAAAACTTAATATTAATTCAAAGCAGCAGCATAAATAATTGGGTTTACTAATCCTAAACCTCCATCTTTCTTGTCCATGTAGAAGTGTGCGATGTTGAACGTCCTTCCACATAACGTCCAACCACATTTACGGTCATACTGTGCTAAGTGGACTTAAATGTGGTTGGACGTTGTGTAGAAAGATGTTAAGCGAAGCACAATGTAAAGTATATGGTGTTCGCGTAACGTCTTAGTCGCTTAACGTTCAATGGGATAGAACCTATCCCACATGCCAGTTATCTGTACAAGACTCTTCTCTTCATGCAATTCAATACTGAACCCCATATAAAAGAAATAGTAGTATTCCTTTTTCATAGACTATTGGCAACATATAGACACTAGCTAAATATGCAGTCTTTCCCAGTGTAACTGAATTAATCAAATAAACCTTTTTATTAAATGACAGGTTGCATGTTTTCCAAAAACAACAAAGCTCATTTATTTCATCTAGTATACTATTCTATTACTCCTCACTCACATATTTACTCCCAAATCTTATTCCTAACACAGAGATATCTTTCATTGACAAAGAGACTCTTCCTGTTTTTACTTTATCACCCAGTACTTTACTTTGTTCTTTAATTAAAGTCATGCCTACTATATTTAAACATTAATGTGTATAACAATTTCTTTCATCCAGACTGCTTTTTGTAATCAATATATCATCTACATAAGTAAACATGACTGGAATTTTTATCCCTTCATCAGTAATGTAAGCAGCACATCTTGTGCAAACTTACATCGCTGACTAATACATTCATAACTAATTCAAGTAATCTACTACTCATAGAACATCCATGATGTATGCCATTCTTTATATGTTTCTTAGATTAACCATCCATTCACTAAAATTCTTATTTTATTACATGAGAACACACATGCTTAATTTTCTTACTATTATACTCCTCTATAATTATCCACAAAAGTTAATGCTGTACTATATCAAAAGCTTTATTTAAATCTCCTATGATGATCTTGCGCTCATCAGTCCTGTTTATATCATTCACAATTTCCTGACATCCTTTTTCACTTTTAAACTATATATGCTATCTTCCATATTACTTTTCATTTTACTTTCCACTCTTTTCTGAATCACTTTCATAAAAATCTTACAATCTGTATTGTTCAACACTAAAGGTCTCCAATGTTCAATCTATTTTTATCTTCATTTTCCCATACACATTTAAATACCCCACTGCATAAACCTTTATGTATAAATCCTTCATTTAACCATTCATTCATAACTTATTTTTCTGCCAATATGTAAAATACTTATAAAATTGGTATCCTATTACATCTGATCCTGAAACTGTAAATTAACAAGTATCTTATTTAATTCATAAGGAAATTACTTTTTCCAATTCTTTACTTTCTTGTTATTTCAATTTTTAACAAGACATTTTTCTGCACTTTCTGTCTTTAAACATTTATATTCATAATTTGTTCCCAAGATCTACTTGCCTCTCCTTTATCATCTCTCATTATACTAGTATTCTCTTTAACTATGTTACTCAAATAAGTTGATACCTCTTCTTTTCTGCCTTATGTCTAAATAATATATATATTTTTTAATGTTCTCTTGATTCTTTTCATAAATTCTCTATCGTTCCTTTCCAAACCCTTTTTCTTATATGTGACTGCCACTCTAAAAAGTTTTCTTTCAAAGTTAGCCATCACTGAGACCAGATTTTATAACATGATTTAGTGGATATATGAGATTTCCATAAATGTATACTTATTTCCCACTTTCATTCCATTTCTCATTTATTTTTATTCCTTTTCCCAATCTGATATACTCCCTATTTTCTTGTATTTCTATCCATGACTGAGTGAGCTGAAAAGCCTGTTACAAGTGTCACTCCTTTAGCTATATTTAAACCTTGTGATATAATAAAATAATCTATTTCTGTCTTACATATTCCTTGACTATATGTCCACAAAATATTAGTCCAAATCTTTAAATTGCCACATTTTACAACTTCAAAAAAATCTTCCTCTCTCCATCTTTTTTCTTCTCACATCACAAATAAAATTTCCCATTAATAATATAGTCATATATTACTACATAATCAAAAATGTTATGAAAAAAAAAACAATTTCTTTAATTGTAACATAGGCATACTGTGCTATAATTCTATATATATGATTATGTCATCTGAAATCTACAATAACTAACATCCCCATCATTGCCAATGCTAAGTTTAATATTTTCACTGACTTTCCACAAAGTACAACTATGTCTGAACATAGCTTCATTCCTAGATTCCATACTGTATCTCCTCCCCAAAGTTTTTTTTTGTGATCTGTCATGTCAATATCACACTTACTACAACAGTTTGGGATGCCTATTCTTCTACTTATATTTTGATGCTATTTACATTTGCTGAAAGCGATAGTTGTCATTATGT